>NC_090444.1:727778114-728085123 GCF_031143425.1 Pleurodeles waltl
TGGATGTGGCCAAAATGAGTCTTCAGAAGCAAGATTTGGCCTGAATGCTTTCACATTAACTACATTATCAATAAGGACTGGGGTATTCACATGACCTGTTACTTATTCCCATTGACCCTCATTGTCTATGTGTGTCATTGCCTAATGACAGGCACCTTACCCCCCACATGTCTGTTGTCACCTTTCCAGAAGTTATGTTTGTACTGTACAGGTCTATTGCACAAGTAACAAACCCACAGTGCAGATAATTGGTTGATGCAGGGGAGATTGTGACATGTGATTCACTAGCTTTGTTACATGCAAGCAAGCAGACCAAACATACCATGGTATATAGAATGTAATCTCAGTAGGAATGTGACATATGATAAGAGGTGGTTCCTGTGATACCAGTACATACCACACAAACACACTCAGAAGTGGTATGAGATTCAATTATGTAGACCACATTTCCACACATCCACGGAGAAGAAGCTGTCAATGACACCCATGCCAGCCCTCTCATTGTCACGTAAGTCTTATGGTGTAATCTGTATCATGGTAGTTGCATGTATGGACCGTATGCAGCAAGTCAATGTGCGTGAATGTAAAGGTGTCTGTACAGTCATGCACAAGTAGTTACCCTTCAGGAGGTCACAATGGTGCGTTATGTTTCCTAGTGGCTCACTTCAAAGTACATTTTGCTTGACCCTGGGCTATATAATATCAGTGGGCTTGATTAGTTAGTGTAGGCTATGACCAGGTTTGTGGAAAATCAGCAGATGACTTCAAAAGTGTGTATTTATGTCCTTGTACTTATCACCATGTGTGCTTTAAACGTTGTGGGTTGACAATTACAACATGCATGTGCTAGGTGTTTCCAAAATGTGTGTTAAACAACTAATTACCCTAAAAAAGTGCAAGAGTGACCTCTTGATTTGTCTATTGCATCCATACATCCAAAAGACCATCAGAAGAAAGGGATTTGTAGAGCTATTGCCTGGAAGTGCGGACCATAGGGGTCTATCCCCGGCAGAGCATCCACTGTCAAAAACGGTGGGAGGACCTGAGAAACTGGGACCGAAATATTGCAGCGGTCCAGCTGGGGCTGTCCCCTCAACATGGGCAGGGTGCACGATGGACCCTGACCCCCTTCCTGGCCTGCATACTGACCATGGCCTACACTGAGCTTGATGGGAGTTTGAGGGAAGTACAACACCTACAAGGGGGTGAGTCCTGAGCCGGTCCATACCTGTTACATTGCCAGGTTTATGTGTTAGAGACAGCCATCTCCCCATGAACATTGGAGATAGCCAATGTGTGATATAATAGATGAAACATTAATTGTGTAGGTTTGGTAGTTGGCGCATGGTGATGTACCTTGCCTCTTGTCCTAGTGACCAGGGATACAACAGAGTAAAGTCTACTACCAATATCGTCTCTTGAGCAGACACATGGATGAGTGCAATGGTTAATCATCTCATTTAGTTTCATATGGTGAATGTCATTTGTACCCAAAAGTCCATTTGTCTTCAGTTTGTCAGCCCCAACAAATAATATGAAGTGATAGATCACTGTAGTGAGCCATGTGTCTGCTCAGGAGAGTATCTTGGCATCCATAACCAACAGGCCACTTGTCTTCAGTGTGTCAAGAGTGCTGGCGCCTCACTACTGTCTCTCATGTGGTGGTGGACATCATACATGTGACATAGTATATATTGTCCTTTCTGTGCAGTCAGTGGGCAATACTTTCCACTAGAAGTAGGGAACGCACAGTTAAATGAGTTGACTAACATCACTGTTGGCATCAGTATTTGTACCTACATGTTAGCATGTGTACCTTGCAAATTTCCATAGTTGATCTGCCTGTCTTCATGGGATGATGTCTGATCCCATCAGATATGTATGCATGCCAAAGTCTCTTGGAAAATAGTTTTATATGATGGGTATATAGTCCATGTGGTACCACAGACATGAGTGGGTCAATATTGTTTGTTGGGTCACACATGCCCTAACCCATTACTCTATGTCATTTATCATGAACAATTGTAGAAGCAATGAAGGACATGACAGGTAGACCTGCAGTAATTACGCACAATGTGCATTCCCATGCCGTTGATGTTGAATCATTTGGCTAATTGCTTTGCACATGTCAGTTGTTGAAAGTTCTTTAGCTGACAGTTGTCCTGCGTCAGGGAGTGACATGCAGAAATGTTGGAATCATATGTGAATATGTACATTCAGTAATCCAATGGAATCTGTGTTTACATGACATACCTGTACAGATATGTGCCTTCCCATTGAGAAGCATGTTAAAGACGCTCTTCAGATATTGGAGATTCCATGAGCCAGAACAATATTCAAAGGACTATTGCCTTTTAGTTATGCCATGTTAGAAGGGTGTTCTCAGCAGAGCCAATCGAAACAGATGATTTCCCTAGGCCTTGCTGATTCATTGTGTTGTGGATATTTGAAGACAAATCGCCCAGACGTTTTGACCAGATTTTCTCCAGTGTACTTTTCTGTGCAAGGTGTGTTATCTCGCACAGCAACATTAGTACAACTTCCATTACACTATTTAGGCAGTGCACATATTGTGAAACTACCATTGGTGAGTTTTTACAGTGTCATGGGTGTTTCCATTTCACCTTCTTCGAGCTGCTGTATTTCTTACTGCTACATGGCTGGATTATCTGTGTATCATTTCATCATGATGTGGAATTGTGCATATGAACATTTGCTGATTGCAGGACCTTGTGCGGAATATGTGAGAATGTCCTTGGCATTGCCATTATACTTGATGCCAACAAGTTAGTGAGGGGTACTACAAGAGCCAAAACAATAAAGTTGACAAGGTCCTCTACTTGCTCCAAGGGTATTGCGATTGGACAACTTCACTCATGCAATTGAAGTTGTCTGTGATTCAAATTTTCCTGTGTGCAAATGTTTACATTTAATGTAGCATTCATACATGTGATGTTGCTAATGTTAGAGGCACTTTGGAGGACCTTGTGGCTGGAGGCTACTGTACATTATGGTAATGGTTTGTAATCAAATCTGCATTCAAGTGTGTTCAGGCACATGGACTGATCCTATTTGTATTTGTCATTTCAGCATCATCTCAGGTAAGCAGAGGAGACTGCGCCAACATCAGTGGGGAAGCAGCTGGCCACTGTACCTCTGGACATAAGACATCAGACACGGAGTGACCCAGTGGCCCAGAGTGGGGGGGGAGTGCCACAGAGGAGATCGGTTCCACATTATCTTCTTCTGAGTCTTCCATTCCTGTCCGCCACCCCCACTTCCATCTCTACCGTCCCTGTTGCTCCCCACCCAGTTGGGGGGGCTCGCTTACCGAAGAGGGTATCCTTCTCCTTCATGCCAGACGACTTGCCCCCTGCCCCTGTTACCACTGATGCCCTGAGTGAGGAGGCTATTGACCTCCTGACGAGCACCTCTGTGGGTCAGACTGACATTCCGAATGCCATCCATGTGCAGAGTAACCAGCTCCAACAGATAGTTGCATTCCTGGAAGGCATTCACAGTGTTGTGTCTGCCCTACAGAGATCTTTTCAGGCTCTGGCCTCCTCCTTCACAGTAGCCTTCCATCCCTCACAATCCTCCCCACTACCTCCCTCTTTCCCATCCAATTTCCCTATTACTCATCCCACTCCTCCATACCCCAAGTCACTACCCAACACCCACAGATACAACCACCACATCCACCATAACCCCAGACAGAACTCAAACAGACACAGAGACAGTAATCTACATCACCATACCCCCAGATACCCCCCAACACGCTCAGAAATAGCCACCACATCCACCTTACCCCCAGACAACAGCCCAACATGCACATATATAGGTACCATATTCACCATAACTCCAGACACCACCCCAACACCCACAGACACCACATCTACCATACCTCCAAATACCACCCAACCCACACAGGTACCACTCACACCATACCTCCAGACATCACCTCCACCCACACAGACACATCCACTACTCCCACCATACCCATCATATCCACATCACAGCCCACCAAGAGATGTAAATGCCCACACTCATGCATGCAACAGACACAAAAAAAATACAAACATACTTCAGACACACACACCAGTACCAACAGCAACCAAAGCCACACCTTACACAAGCACGTCCTCAGCCACCCAATCCCGTATCCCTCCTGTACACCATTTCCATTTTCCCAAAGAAAGTTTGATGCTTTCTCTTGCCCTTATCCCAGCAGATACCACCCCTCTTCCAAAGCAAAAAGGACCCCGTCCACACCCCAACCCATCCCTTCCACCCACATCCAAGTCCTCCCCTGTGACACCTGCCTCCCCCCAGACACAGCCATACCCCACCCAAACACAAAAAGAAGCTGACCCCTCCAAAAGTTAATTCCACCCCTCCCAAGACCAAAAGCACCTATTCAAAATTGACCCTACCCCACACCCAAGGGCCATCTTTGAGGTCTCTGTGATGCCTAAGCCCCTTCCTGTGGAGGGTCCTGTGGCAGTGATCTGTGAGGCATGTTGTACGGCAGAGCAGTGTGCTCAGCACACTTTTTACCCAGGACTGGCCATTGGCCTTTTCTCTATTTTTGGAGTGTTATAAATGAAGTTCAGTTATTTGATTTGCTACACATTGGTCATGCCATTACCTTTCTACCTTTTTGATGTTCATGAATAATTTATGAGGTATGACTACAGTTGTTTCTGTTTCACCCTGATTGATCATCCACTTGATGTGTGTGGTTGGTAAGATCTGACTTAGGAATCAGTGTTGGAAAACTTCTACAGATGGATGGGTGGGATGTAATCAAATTGGCTGGCATTGCATTGTGTGTTGTTTCAGATGGTAACTATTTCTTATTGGCTCTGCCAATGTATCACCTATTGGGTTACATTTTTCCCCTGATGTAGACCGGACATGTGTGTAATGTGTGCAAGCTAGAGGTTTGTTTGTCCACACATAGAGAGTGTTCAGTTGTGCTACCTTCCTATACATTTGAATGGACGTGTGTCCATTTAATGTGTGTACCTTACACATACTTTATCTAAATGTATGACCTATGCTGGTGTATTTGCTTTCTAGACTTGCACTTACACTTTTGCTACATGGGCATGACACTTGGTTATGCTATTGGTTGTCCCTGATATTCCTCAGGCCACAATCTTTATGGTACAGTTAATAAAAACCATTACAAAAATATACTTTATGTTACCATATAAAATCACAATATCGCCTTGTAAAATACATAAATATTCCGTCTTAAAAGAAAATACAGTATAAAAGGCAGATTTTAAACATGGACTCATTCTATAACAAACCCATAGGACGATTAGTTCAGATTCACAATATCATATTACCCCTCTCGGTCTACTGCAAATATTCTGTTCTCTCATTTACTAAAAATTTCTTCTCTGCCTCCTTTAGAAAGTTTACCAAATGGGAATTCAAAATTGGATCATCTGGTTTTAGACATGCTATTACTACTTGTCTACATGTTCGATACCACATTGATTGAAAAAAGATAATAAAAAGCATTTTCTTTCTTGCACTAAGGTTGGGCAAAGACATAAAAAATGTATCAAATTACTCTTCCCATGTTTACATAACGTGCAACTCGCATTCAGGCTCACCCTTCCTCTTAAGTAATCGTTGTTATCACCTGGCAGTTTCCCTAATCGAAAATGCAGGAATCCCATTTTTAAAACAAGAGACCAGCCTACTTCATAATAACGGCTGATGTCGAAGGAGCTTATAATCGTTTAAAACCCCCATGCATGTGATGTTTTTGATAATGTTTCTTTATCTTTCAATAAGGATAGCCTCTTCATATTACTATTTACTACTCTTTTAAAACATGCTACCGATAAATCAGTTTCCCAGCCTTCATGCAACCCTAAATCATTTATTTCCAGACCCAATTAAAGCGAGGCAGGATACCCGCTATTTCTTTGAAATCTTGCCACAACACCTGGCACAGATCATTCCTCTTGCTTGTTTTTATTCTGTACCAGATTTCCGCTTAGACCCCACTTCTGGTTATTATCAGGTTTACTAGCCTGAACTCCAAACGTATTTGTGCCGGCGATGCATTTGGCGGTAGGAAAATAGCTGCCTATGTTATTTTATTATAATTGTACTTAAACATACTGCATCACGCCCATGCAGTGCAACACTACCGTAAGCTAAGCTAGGTGCCAATTTGGCTGATTTCACTTTTAATAATGGTAGAATGCTAGGACCACTCAAGGAACTTTAAGGTTGAAAGTGCTAAACACAGTGGTATATCTTTTCTTCTTAGTTCTTCCCTATGTAGGATAAAACATACCTGTTCATCAAACAGTATTCCCAAATATCGATATGATTGGACTAGCTCCATCTGTTCTCTGTTCAGGAACCATCTATGCTTTTTATTTATCCTCCAGCTACATTCCATTACCTTAGTCTTTTACTGTAAACCCATTTTCCTTTAAATAATCTGATAATTTTCCCAATAATCTTTATAGTCCAATCCGTGTTTGGCTTGTAAGAATAATATCATCTGCATAAAGCAGATTTGAGATAGACATAGGGCCTAGTCTTGGTGCATGCATGTGAGTTTACTACTTTGAGTTCATGTGAGTCTGCTAAAAACAAGTTAAATAGATAGGGTGCCAGGACACAGCCTTGTTTTAGTCCCTGAAAGGTATATATTTTCCTTGACAAGACAGATCCGTTCCCAATCGGTATCCTCACCCAAGTATCAGTGTGCAGGAGCTGAATAGCTTTAAGAAGACCAGATGGAATACTGCAAGAGGCTGGCCTGGTTTGTAGTGGTACCAAAGGGTACTTACACTCTGCACCAGGTCCAGTTATCCCTTATTAGTGTAGAAGAGGTGTCTAGCAGCTCAGGCTGATAGAAAAGGGTAGCTTAGCAGAGCAGCTTAGGCTGAACTAGGAGACGTGTGAAGCTCCTACTATACCACTGGTGTCATATGCACAATATCATAAGAAAACACAATACACAGATATACTAAAAATAAAGGTACTTTATTTTTATGACAATATGCCAAAAGTATCTCAGTGAGTACCCTCAGTATGATGATAGCAAATATACACAAGATATATGTACACAATACCAAAAATATGCAGTAATAGCACTAGAAAGCAATGCAAGCAATGTACAGTCACAATAGATTGCAATGAGAGCACATAGGTATAGGGGCAACACAAACCATATACTCCAAAAGTGGAATGTGAATAACGAATGGACCCCAAACCTATGTGACCTTGTAGAGGGTCGCTGGGACTGTAAGAAAACAGTGAGGGTTAGAAAAATAGCCCACCCCAAGACCCTGAAAAGTGGGTGCAAAGTGCACCTAAGTTCCCCAGAGAGCACAGAAGTCGTGATAGGTGAATTCTGCAAGGAAGACCAACACCAGCAATGCAACAACGATGGATTTCCAGACTAGAGAACCTGTGGAACAAGGGGACCAAGTCCAAGAGTCACACTCAAGTCGTGAGTGGGCAGATGCCCACGAAATGCCAGCTGAAGGTGCAAAGAAGCTGCCACCAGATGGTAGAAGCTGAGGATTCTGCAAGAACGAAGAGGACTAGGAACTTCCTCTTTGGAGGATGGATGTCCCACGTCGTGAAGAAGCTTGCAGAGGTGTTTCCGTGCAGAAAGATCGCAAACAAGCCTTGCTAGCTGCAAGGGTCACGGTCAGGGTTTTTGGATGCTGCTGTGGCCCAGGAGGGACCAGGATGTCGCCAATTGCGTGAAGAGACAGAGGGGGCACCCAGCAAGACAAGGAGCCCACTCAGAAGCAAGCAGCACCCGCAGAAGTGCCGGAACAGGCACTACGAAGAAGAGTGAACCAGGGCTCACCCGAAGTCACAAAGGAAGGTCCCACGACACCGGAGAACAACTCAGGAGGTCGTGCACTGCAAGTTAGAGTGTTGGGGACCCAGGCTTGGCTGTGCAAAAAGGAAATCCTGGAAGAGTGTACAGGAGCTGGAGCAGTTGCAAATCACACGGTACCCAGCAATGCAGTCTGGCGTGGGGAGGCAAGGACTTACCTCCACCAAACTTGGACTGAAGAGTCACTGGACTGTGGGAGTCACTTGAACAGAGTTGCTGAGTTCCAGGGACCACGCTCGTTGTGCTGAGAGGGGACCCAGAGGACTGGTGATGCAGTCTTTTGGTGCCTGCGGTTGCAGGGGGAAGATTCCGTCGACCCACGGGAGATTTCTTCGGAGCTTCTAGTGCAGAGAGGAGGCAGACTACCCCCACAGCATGCACCACCAGGAAAACAGTCGAGAAGGCGGCAGGATCAGCGATACAAGGTTGCAGTAGTCGTCTTTGCTACTTTGTTGCGGTTTTGCAGGCTTCCAGCGCGGTCAGCAGTCGATTCCTTGGCAGAAGGTGAAGAGAGAGATGCAGAGGAACTCTAATGAGCTCTTGCATTCGTTATCTAAAGAATTCCACAAAGCAGAGACCCTAAATAGCCAGAAAAGGAGGTTTGGCTACTTAGGAAGGAGGATAGGCTAGCAACACAGGTAAGAGCCTATCAGAAGGAGTCTCTGACGTCACCTGCTGGCCCTGGCCACTCAAAGCGGTCCAGTGTGCCAGCAGCACCTCTGTTTCCAAGATGGCAGAGGTCTGGAGCACACTGGAGGAGCTCTGGGCACCTCCCATGGGAGGTGCAGGTCAGGGGAGTGGTCACTCCCCTTTCCTTTGTCCAGTTTCGCGCCAGAGCAGGGCTGGGGGATCCCTGAACCGGTGTAGACTGGCTTATGTAGAGATGGGCACCATCTGTGCCCTTCAAAGCATTTCCAGAGGCTGGGGAAGGCTACTCCTCCCCAGCCCTGACACAGTTTTCCAAAGGGAGAGGGTGTAACACCCTCTCTCTGAGGAAGTCCTTTGTTCTGCCTTCCTGGGCCAAGCCAGGCTGGACCCCAGGAGGGCAGAAACCTGTCTGAGGGGTTGGCCGCAGCAGCAGCAGCAGTGAAACCCCGGGAAAGGTAGTTTGGCAGTACCCGGGTCTGTGCTAGAGACTCGGGGGATCATGGAATTGTCTCCCCAATGCCAGAATGGCATTGGGGTGACAATTCCATGATCTTAGACATGTTACATGGCCATGTTCGGAGTTACCATTGTGACGCTATACATATGTCGTGACATATGTATAGTGCACGCGTGTAATGGTGTCCCCGCACTCACAAAGTCCGGGGAATTTGCCCTGAACAATGTGGGGGCACCTTGACTAGTGCCAGGGTGCCCACACACTAAGTAACTTAGCACCCAACCTTTACCAGGTAAAGGTTAGACATATAGGTGACTTACAAGTTACTTAAGTGCAGTGGTAAATGGCTGTGAAATAATGTGGACGTTATTTCACTCAGGCTGCAGTGGCAGGCCTGTGTAAGAATTGCCAGAGCTCCCTATGGGTGGCAAAAGAAATGCTGCAGCCCATAGGGATCTCCTGGAACCCCAATACCCTGGGTACCTCAGTACCATATACTAGGGAATTATAAGGGTGTTCCAGTATGCCAATGTAAATTGGTGAAATTGGTCACTAGCCTGTTAGTGACAATTTGGAAAGAAATGAGAGAGCATAACCACTGAGGTTCTGGTTAGCAGAGCCTCAGTGACACAGTTAGTCATCACACAGGGACCACATACAGGGCACACTTATGAGCACTGGGGCCCTGGCTGGCAGGGTCCCAGTGACACATACAACTAAAACAACATATATACAGTGAAATATGAGGGTAACATGCCAGGCAAGATGGTACTTTCCTACAAATACCCAATGCTATAATTTTTTTCCAAAGTAAATTCCAATTCACAGAATTGAAAGCCGATTTAAAATCGACAAAACAAAGGTACATTGTTTGCTTCTTCAAAAATAGCTTATCCATTAGCAGGGACAATGTTAAAATAGTAATTTATGTTGGAAACTCCTTGTGTAAACCCTATTTGGTTTAGTGGAATGATCTTTCTATCTATTAGTCAATCACAGAATTCACCCAGTAATAGGCTAGCGAAATACTTTGCTTCTATATCTTGGAGTGTTATCAACCGGTAATTTTCTGGTAAATCCCCTTTACCTTTCTTGTATATAGGGTTTATCATTGATCCCTCCCTGAATATGGCACTATCTGCTGCTGTAACACAGAGTTATAAACTGTAGTTAGTACTGGTACCCATAGTTCTATATTTGATGAGTACAAGGCTTGGGGTAGCCCATTTGGTCCCGGGTCACCATCTTGCCTGGAACTTAACACTATTTTCTTTATCTGATTCTCCGAAAAGCTACCTATAACAGAAACTTCAGTTTCTAATCCCCCCTTCCTGATATTCTCATTTATAAGTTCTTCGCCCATCCCAATTGATGATAATTTAAATAATTATTTTACAAATTTTACCCATGTCTATTCTGCTATATTGGAAACAACTACTGGGCTTTGTGGCCAGTTTATTCTATTAATAACTTTCCAGAAGTGCCTGGCGTTCGTTTTTTTTTTATAAGTATAGCAACTTGGCCCAAAAAAAATATATTTCTTTCCTTTTTTCTTCCCGACCAATCTTTGCAAGTCATATTCAGTTTAACAAAGGCGCAACATAGATCTCTATTTTGAGGATCTTTCCTAATATTCTTTAGCAGTACTTTCCACTTTTTCCTTAGCCTCTGAGCAGAAATGGATAATTTTATTCTATCCCTAGTTCCCTGCACTAACCTTTCTCGAAGGAGCTTATGGGGCCGCTTTGTTACTCCTTTTTCCTTTATTCTATTTACGAAAATTCTCCCACTGGTTAACTTTATTACCATATCTGCTAATTAAACTTTCATTTACTAATCTTTCAGCTAACTCCTTACATCCAAATTACTAAACCATGTCAGCCTTCCATAATTTATCATAGTATCTTTCCCAAACAACAAGGGTGCCTGTTGATAATGCTGTACTTGCACTGAAAGCACCATTCTTTGCTGCCCATGGTCGCTACCCAATGTTTTATTTATACTAAAATATTTTGCCATATCCCAGAGAATTAGCATTACCATTGTGTAATCCATTATGAAGCATGCTGTAGCCGAGTAATTAGTCCACTCCGGTGGCCCATCTGATTGAAACCTCATACCTAAACACTCCAAGTCCTTTACTAAGGAATTTGTCATACGTTCTTCTCCTAGGGTCCCTGTTCATTTGGGGGGAATTAAGCATATATAATCTTGCTGGATTACCAGTTCTTCACACTCAAAATGGTGCATCATATTCACATTTAAGTCCCCTGTTTTTATTATATCTGGTTGATTTGGCTCCTGTAACAAGGCCATTATCACATCACATAGCTCGGATACTATTGAACACTTTGGCGTTCATTACGAACATGGCGGGATGCACCACCACCGCCCATGCTGACAGACAACGAAAAACTGCCAGTGGCGGCGGCAGACATCCCGCCTTATTCTGACGCATGGAGCCTCACCGCCATTGATGGAGGTAAAGTGTGGTCGGTGGTGGGGGTGGATGCTGCTCCACCTTCACTGCCACATCAGACCATACACCTCCATGCCTACAATAAAGCAGTTATAGGCGTGGCGGTGTATGGAGATGCGGCGATGCCGGCAGAGCAGCATCCAAGGAGCCCCTTCCCTCCCAGAGCAGCGCAACGGAAAAGGTAAGTGCTGTCTGAGAGGGAAGGGAGGGGGGAAGCGGGGTGTGTGTGTTTGTGTGAGTGCATGGTGATGTGCGTGCATGTTTGTGAAGAGGGGCGTGTGTCTTTATGCATGAATGCGGGTGTGCATTAAGGTGTATGGGTCCATGAGGATGTGGGGGGTTTGGGTTTGGGGGGACCTGTATGTATGGGGGTGGGGGATGGTGAGGTGGGAGCTGGGAGACCTACATGGTGATTCGAGAGAGAAGGGTTGGGGGGGCCGCTTTTGGGGTTCGGTGGGTGTGGTTCTAGGGGCTTGGGAGGTGGGTAGGTGTAGTGCAGGGGGGGCCCTGGCATGTCATATACAGGTGACAGGAATGAGAATTGCTGTCACCTGTATGCTTTATGCCAGGAATTACCTGGCGGGGTATCCCACCAGGAAATCCCTGGTGGAAATGGGATCATAATCCCACCGTCGGTCCAGCCTCCACCACGCCGGGTCTAATGTACCTACGGTCGTCCCAGCGGTCGATTCTGGCCTGGCGGTGGGTGGTAGTGAACTGGCTGCTTTGCAGCCAGTTCACTTCTGTGTTCAGAATATGACGGTCTGGACCGCGGTGCTGTTGGCGGTAATGACCACCATCGCCGGCCTGGCGGTCATTACCGCCATGTTAATAACGACCGCCTTTATTTTTACACTTAGAGGAATATGCACGTTCATTATATATAAAAGAGTGTTTGCATCATCTATCCAATTATTTAGCTTTAGCACCAGAATATTATTATTTTCTAAGGATACCTGGACTACTTAAATTTTTAATGCTATTTCAATAAAGAGTGCTAAGCCACCTTTTTGTCACCCCTGATTTTTTGTTTACATGCCGGTCAGGAATGACCGGCATACCCTACTATATCAAAAGCTTCAAGTGCCCATGTTTCCTGGAGGCATATTATTTGACTTCCTTTAAACAACAAAGCTAAATCTTTTTTCTGTGACAGTTTCTGCTCCATTAATATTCCATGAACTAATGGATAGCAAGTCATACCGTCTATTTGTAGCCTTACTCTCATTAGGTCATGTCCTACATTTCCCATGTAGTGCCTCCCTTAGCCAACCAACATTTACTTGTATGCCCCTTTCATTTTGCTCTGGGCGTAGGGGGATGATGAATCTCCCCAGGCTTTTCTGCCTTTCCTTTATCAGATCTAAGAAAATTAGTATAATTGATCGCCCCTATCATATGAGGTCACATTTATTTTAGATTTTACCAGCACAAACAGTTCTGGATACACATCTTATGAGGGTAAAGATAATTGTGTCCTGCAACCTGCCAAAATAGCTTTTTCTCTCATTACTGATTGTGCTAGTAACTTATTTTGAAAGGAAACCATAGTGGCTTACTGCACCCTCCCCTCGGTATGGCCCAGAAACTCAATTGACCCTATATCATTCGAGGTTAGTTTTGAAAGTGATAGAGTTGCATGCAATAAATTTAATATATTCCCCCGGCTCAAGAAGTCATGTGAACCTCTAGACTACATATGGGGGTAAAGATTATTTTGCTTGATAAAGTCGAAGATTCAGTGACAAAGTTCCAGTCTTCCATTTAAGTTGATTTTCTAACTTGACCATTACTCACAGTTCCTTTAAACTTCTTTCGATCTCCTTCATCATCATAGTCCAATACTTGGCACATCATATCTTTCTTCATTACACTCTGTACTTCTGAAACATAATCATTTGTATCCGGGAGTTGCAATTTCACTTCCTTGTCATTCATATCACTGGTTATCTGCTGGTGTTTATAATTGTTCCCTACAGTTCCAGAGGATCCCTCTCTATTAGGTACTTCAACGTGCTGCCTTCTTTGGTCCCAGGTCCTCTGTTTAGAGACTATATTATCCCGTTGTTCGGGGGCATTGCGGTTGGAGACTGATCTGCCTTCATTGTACTTTTTGCAAGGTTTGTGCCCTTAGTTGAAGGCATTGCTGTTGGAGACTGATCTGCCTTCAATGGACTTTTTGCTAAATGTGTTCCCTTAGTTAATTTTATATTTGCGGTCTTTCCAGTATTATCATCAATCTTCTTCCCCTGCTTTTGATATATTGGAAAGAGTTATATATGTTATGTCTCCAGTAGCACCTTTTCCGGTGTCATCTCACCAATTGTTTTCATCTTTTGTTGTACATTTAGGACCGCTAACCTTGCTGAGCTTATTCGTTGTTTGTTTCTGGCTTTACACAATTTTTTTCTCTATTGTTTTGTCATTCCCCATTCTACTGCACCATTTATTACTTGCACATCATGTACACTGGGTTTTTCCTGAACTTCTAGTTCGACATCACTCATGTTTTTCTCACTTCTCCCCATATCATTATACTTAATTCATCTATTAAGGTTTTTGGAATCATCTTCTTTGTCTTCTCTTTTTACTTCATTATCTTCACTTTTTACTTCATAATCTTCAAAAACGTTTTTGTCCTCCCTCATAGGACTATAGCATTTATTCCATTCCTCCTGTATTTTTCCATTTACTACAAGATTATTCTTTTTTTGATCCTCTCTTATAGTACTTAGGGAGTTGCTTCAATTTGTCCACTAATGGGGCACACTTACATTCAATATTTGCTGTAGCTGCCAGGATTTGTACTCGCGGAACTAGATTATTTAGATCCACAAGTCTCTGATCAATACCTGATATCTAGGTTGCCATTATGTTCAATTGATCTATCTGGACATCCATTTTGTTCTATGGATATGTCAATGCCGTGAGAGTCAATTGTGATGTTTTAAACATAACTTCCCACACATTTACTATGTTAGCTGAAGGCCCTCTCTAATTTTGTTGATCTGTAGACTCTTTCTGTATATTGTGTGTGGCCTCCTTCTACTGTCAAATTTGTTTGACTAGCGATATATTTTGAGGTGCTTCATTATTTTTCCGTACTAGGTTGTTACCCTCCATGTCTCTTTCAATTATCCCAGTGTTATCTATTTCATCCAGTTTGATCAAAGGTACCTTTGCTTCCCCTGCCTTATTCCCATCAGTTTCCACAATAACTTCTACTGACACTGAATATCCATTCTTCAACAGGGGAATTTTATTCTCACTTTTATCATTTTGCTGAGGAGTTGACTCTGGCATAACTGATTAAAGATCTGTGTTGCTAACAGAGCTCCACCCCAACATCACACTATCTCCATTTTCCTCCTTAATTTCATCTTCTTGATTTGTAAAACTGTTTTTTAGACCACTTCCCTGGAAATTCTCTCTCACATCACGCATTTGCTCATTTATTTTAGCTGGACTGTATTTTATTGGGGTAATTGATGCTGTGAGTGAATTGATGTCCTTGGGAGTAGAGAAGATTATTTCCACTGGATCCTTTAAAAAGTAAAATTTTTAAGGCACTTTCAATACTTTGTCAAACATTCTTGTGACAGGTGATATTGGAGATACAGTTTCCCTTGCAGAGTTTGCCTTTGGTTTTTTGCTGTTTGCCCCATTTGCAGCCCTCTCCTCTTATTTACTCATGTATTTACTCATCTTTCACGTCCCGACCTCTCAATGTATCCATGTATCAATGTATCTGTGTAGATGTTGAGCACTTTCACAGCCAGCAGTTAAGGCGATATGAGTGATGTAAGGCAATGTAGGCGATATAGGCTGCCTATTCTGATCATGGTCACAGGCCCACTATTGTGGTATAAGACTCTGAGCAGACCACACTGCTAAACACCTGCAAGCTGCACCCAGTGCTAATCGAGCCACTTCCTCCCTGTTGCCGGGCTCACTTTCTGTGGTGGCGACCAGATTGTGTGCTTAATATACTTAGTATACTCGTTGAATGTATTAAAATCAATTTGCCATCAACGCACACGGTATTGTCTTTAGTCCTTTAAAACAGTCTTAACAGTCTTTGCAACATAACTTTAGAAGCTAATGAAACTTATAAGCCTTCTTACCGGATGATTACATAAAGAAAAACATTTTTAACTTTTCTTTAACTTTGCTGTCACTCTCCACTTCTCCCCGTTCTCCACGTTCTCCCCACACGGCACTCCCCATCCTCCGCACTCTCCAATTCTTAACCCCTACCCCAACCCCTGTTCCCCTTATGTTGAACCTGTATAGTCTCACTGCCTTGCCTCCAGTTGTTGATCCAGTGAGAATTGTCAGTTATGAAGCTGTTTTGAGGCTTGAGCTGAAGCTTGGCTGAGGTGGCAGGCACTCTCCGGGTAGGGCAGGGCTCGGCTGGGCAGGTTTGGGGATCGGTTCACAGGGCCACAGTGGGGAGACCTCTTGGGCTCCTTAGTTCCTTCTTAGTTCCTTGTTTTCCGTGGCCTACTTAGTTCTTTGGCTCCCAGGCTCCTGGCTTCCCAGAGTTCCTAGGCACTGGAGCACTGGGGGGCCTGGGTTCTTCTCCCTCCCAGGCCCACTGCCATGCCCACTCTGCTCTGCTCCACTCTACTCTATGTCGAGTGGTGTGTGGGATGTGGCAACATGATGAGTGTCAGGCAGACCATCACGTCCCTACCTCATTCTGCCTTGAGCGCCCTTGAGCGACGGCGGGCGGCGGCACAGCTCGGCTCAGTCTCTTACTTCCTCCCAGCCTCTGCCTGCCGCTCCACTCCACTCCACTTTCACCCATTCTCTCCTCCTCCTCCTTGCCTGCCTAGTAGCCCCAAGTGGTATGCCCAGACGGCAAGCCTCAAGCGGCTATCTTGCTCCAAGCTCCAAACTCCAGCATCTCCACACATACACATTGCACGTGACCTATCATGCTGCACATTGCTGTGCAATAGTTCCTGTGAAAATAGTGTTTTTGAGGCATGTACTAAGTTAAATGTGTCCCAGGGCAGTTTAAATTGTGTGCTTTGGATGTTTGTCACACACCTTATTCTGCATCCCATTTACCTTACATTCCCTTGCAATGTGGGTGAGATGTGTGAGTCCATGACAACAATTTTGCAGGGGAAGTGTGTTCCGGTTCAGTGACACATCCATACAGATGTATGTGTTCTGTCATGACAGGTCATGGCATGTGAACAATGTGAGGGTGTCACTTCAATTTGTAGGTGTGATATTGATGGGGATTTGCTGTTGTGTGACACAATATCATGAACACATCACTATCCCTTAAACTGGGATGTGCACACATATCAAGTTTAGTAGTGTGTGGTAGTGCAGTGTCAGTGACCTGGCCAAAAGGGATGCCGTGGGGCTGTGATTGGGACATACGTTGTGTACAACTCCAAATTGGAGCACATAATATATATTTGGGCCAAGGAGCACAGCCCACATAACAGGTCAATTTCGGCCCGTCGAATTGCTGTAGAGCTGGAGAAAACGCGCAGGTGTTTGGCTCACCGTCCGTTGCATCCATGATGGCATTGATTTTGTGCACAATCGAGCAGCACAAGCAGCGGCAAGACATGTGGGATCGTCTCTGTGGTAGCACAAGATGTGTGAGGCTGCCTACAGGTGAGTTTTGGCCTTACATCCCTCTGTTTCCACTTGCTCAAATGTGATGGATGGACAGCCGCGATCATGTCAGTGGAAAGCAACATCATGATTGGGATGGCAGTTGCACTGGTGTTCCACTCTCCGAAAGATGCATTGGCCTATGTCTCCAGTGCTGCGGTCTATAGTTGCTGGCAGTGTGGCCGGGACTGCTGTGATCTTTTGTCTATGTAACCGCATGTATCATAATACAGCAGTGGCGGTTGGAGCATCGCTGCCACCATGATGGTCCCCGGATCACAAAACTTGTAACCAGGCCTTTAGATATTTTGAATTGCAATATTTTCTTATCAATATTTATGTTTTTTGGTTAGGTGTAGGATGACATTATTTTGTAACAATAGACAAAATGAATACACTATTCCTAATAAAAATTAGAAGGGAAACCCTGTGGTTTAGGAGCGAGAGCCCTCACACATCCATTCGGATGTCATGCTTCATCATTGGGTTGCTCCTCGTCAGAGTGGCGCTGCAATGTCTGACGGGCTCCCCGTTAGGGGGCTCTTTGCCGGAGATCTTTTTTGCATAACTGCCGTGGTGGACTAAGACCTACAGGCAGGTGGTGATTCAAGAGCAGGAGAGGATAAAATTGGTTCTCTATCCCGACAAGCAATTCTCATTTAATGGACAGAGAGGGGATAGGACCAAGATTAAAAACAGGTTGAAAGTGAAAATTGAGGTAATGCTCAAACACTGTCTAGGGGTGATGGGAGCGAGAAATTATCTCAAAGCCACCCAGACAACGGTCAACATGTTTCGCGCCTTACGGTTCAAGAGATCCAATGACGCTTCTTCAGGACCATATATCAAAAAGACACTTCTCCTGTATCACAATAATTAAAGCATTATAGTGTAATTTATCAAGAGTCTCATAAACCTGGCCAAACTTCGCAGTCACTTACAATAAAGCGTACTGTCCGTCCAGTCAACTAAACATATTAAGGTCGCCCATCCCTTATTCTAGGAAGAGCTCCATAGGAGGTACAAGCTTAAGGTTGTTGCTAAATTTGCTGAGACAATCTTCTTTTGGTCACCTACCCCAGCGCGTCCTCCTGGATCAGGGAGACTGTACACTGGACCTTCAATCCTCCCTGTCCCTCTCTTTGATGTTGACGACATTTTTTTGTAGTCAATATTATTTTGATGATATTTTGGTGAGTGAATATTGTTTTCCATGGTATAAAATGGAGTTTCTAGTTAGTTAATATTATTATTTACCAATTTGTTTAGCAATTTTATTGTTTTCAATAGGGGGTTGAGCTCAGGTTTAAATAATTGAAAGGTTTACTGGGCCTAACAAGCATGATGATATTATTACTTCCGGTATACTACCATCCACCCCTACTAATTATCCAATTTCTCACAGTGGTGTTCGGAGGTTGGATCCAGGACTTATGTTAAGCAGTAAAACAAAGGGCAGGAGAACTACCTGTCTCAAAATGAAGTTTCTGGTGTACCATCTAGGGCTGGGAGTGAAGCAGGCTGTTCCGCCATGAGGCATTCTGAACTGGCCATCTGCTGTTTGGAGCATACTGGCAAGCAATCATTAAGGGAACTGCAAATGAAACGGGCAGCCTTATGACTGGATGAGAAGAAACTTGCACTGCAGTAAAAGAGACTGCCCTTCGGGGAGAGCAATGTCAGTTGAAGCTCTTGATGTCTGAAGAAGATGGTGGTGCAATGGTGAGCTGTCTGCATGGAGGCACACACCCCTCACTTGCCTATGGGTATTGTACCTAGATTTGTGGTGGGGGATGACATTGACAAACTGTTTGCCTTCTATGAATGAGCATTGAGATTGCATATGGTGGGTCAACATCACTGTGGAGTCTTGTAGTGGGAATTAGTTGCAGCATTAGCGAGGAATATACTCTTGAAGATGTGGTAGCTTGCTCCTACGTTTTTGTGGAGGATACCCTTGTGCACAAGTTTGGATTAACATCTGAAGAGAACTGGAAAATATTCCACAATACACACCCGCAGGCTGGGTTGACTGTAGAATACACAATAGTCTCACTGGGGTGCCTGGTTAAAGACCAAACCATGCATTCACTACTTATAATGGACTACATGATCTTATCATAAAGGGGCACATTTTGAATCACAGTTACACCAGCATCTGGTTGATTCCAAGTTGTATGACCCCAGACAGGTTGGTGAAGCATCTGATGTGTGGGTGTACAGCAGGCTGTATACATAGTTTCAGGGGGTGTTCCCAAGAAAGGAGGGGTCAGCCTTCCCTCAGAGGAAAAAGTGATGCAACATAGATACAAAGAAATTCTCACAAGGGCCACAGAAGGAGGAGAGCCCTGTGCCTTTTCCAAACCCAAGTGGACAGTGTACAAGGAGAATAAACCTTTTCCCACTGTGGAGGTTGGGGTATGCCTGGACTATCACAAGCCAGGACATAAGAAAGGTCTGTTCCTAGAGGCCCCCACAGATGTGCAGTTCAAGAGCATTGCAGGTGTATGAGTTAGGGTGAATGTTTGCCCAGGAGAAACCAGGGGTTACTAAAGCCACATTATCATCTATAGGTAGGGTAGACATTTAAGCCCTCACCACCTTCCCTATCAGCATGGTGAAGTACATGCTATGGCCAATCATCTATAGGAGCAAGGTAGACGTTTAGAGGAATGCAGGAGCTAGAATGGCCACTGTAATAGACTGGCTGGTTTCCCCAGAGCAGATTATACCAGATGGTCTTCATAGGATAGTCAATGCTGACCACAAGGTAAAATGTCATCCTATAACTATAGTCACCTTTGAGTCAGGAGGGTTTACTGGCGTGCAGAAGGTTGTTGTGAGCCTTGTCATTCCATTGAAGTATCTGTTGGAAAACAATCTAGAAACATCTGCTTGGGCTGAGGTGGAAAGGAAGCCTTGAGCACTGTTAAGAGAGGTGTCCAATCATTACAAATTGGTGATATGCATTTGTTTCTAGCCTGCAAAAACACCGTTCATTTTGGTTTTTGTTGTTGTTTTTAGACAGCAACTCCGAATGTCATTCCATGGACCCATCTATATCTGCAGTATATAGTCCACCATATTTTAAGTGATTGGGCTCCTCAGCAAGGAAGTTGCAAAGCAATGATCCATGTCAGACACATGATTTGAGACCTCCTAGATTTGTGTTAGAGTCTAATTGAGCCAGGGAACTTTGTTTGCTTATCTCAAGCCAGTGGTCATCACAACCGACCAATTCTAGTGGCATAGGTTTGGGGGCAGTCCTAGGCAGCCATACAATTAGGGGCCTATTTAGTGCAGGAGAGAACAGGAGGTCATTGAATTGGAAAGATTTAATGGCCACTGGGAGGGTGATTTAGGCTTTTTTTCACTTACTAAAAGTCAGAGCATTACTTATAAAGACAGACAACAGTGTGACTATGCACTGCCTCAGTCATCAATTTGGCACAGATTTCTCCTCCCTTAATCATTTAACTTGTCAGATTTGTCTGTGGAGTGAACTCAGTTTACTGAATCTGAGACCAGTATACATCAAGGAAAATCTGAATCAGGTGCCAGATTACTTAATCAGTATATCCAACTCAGCAATATTTTGAAGGTAGGTCAGAAATGGAGAGTCACTCTTTTAGACCTTTTTCTCAATCAACATGCCCAACCCCAAGCTTTATGTCAAGGTTTCAGGAACCTTCTCCCCTGAATTGCGCTGCTCTGTCTCTACCTTAAATTATTGGTTTGAAGGTTGAGCGGGAGGGACACCTAAAAAGAGGTTTTATGATTGCTGTTGCTAATTCATTACATGCCTCTATAATGGGATCCATGAACAAGGCTTGTAGCCACCAATGTTAGCTTCAGCCAGTGAAATATTACAGTTCTTACAGGATGGTGTAAAGAACAAACTGTTGGTAGCCACCCTTATATTACAACAGCCAGTTATTAGATCTTTCAGGGAATGCTGGGGGAAACTACCTACAGTTGAATTCTTAGTTTCAAGAGTCTTCAGGGGGTTCAGCCAACTGCATCTAAAAGTAGCAAATTCTTTTCTACCCTGAGATCATTCTTTGGTCCTCTCATTTCTCAAGGATCCCCCTTTTGAGGCTTTAGACTCAGTATAGGAAACATTTAAGGGGTTATTCATGGTAGCAATACCTACCGCAAGGAGGACGGGAGGATTGGTGCATTATTCTGTTGTCACGCCTACCTAAGAATCTTTGAGTATAGGATAGTCTATCATTAGACCCAAGGTTTACCCCAAAAATCAAGTTGAGGTTCCGTAGGGAACAGGAAATAGTCTTAGTTCCCGTTACAAATTCTCCATTTAAATCCTTTTACCTTTGAATTTAGTGAGGCCTGTCACAATATACTTAAGAAGATCTGTTCTCTGTAGAATGTCAAATAGATTATTTGTAACATTTGGACCTATTAGGAGAGAAAGAAAGAAAATCATCTGCAGCCACTCTTCCCAAGTGGATCTAATTAGTGAACATCTTGAGCTATCAGAGAAATATGAGAGACATCCCTAATACTATGACTTCTCATTCTATTGGAGGAATTTCTATCTCTTAGGAAGAGTGGGCTGGAGGTCTAACAGGGAAAACCTGCAGGGCAGCTACATGGGCTTCCACATCTATATTAATGTCTCCCTACAGACCAAGTCTATATAACAAATTACACCAAAGCATACATGACTTGTAGTCCATTAGTTTTACAAGAGAAGTTGTTAAAGAATTAATTCATAAATTTCTGCAATGAATTTGTAAGTTAAACTTAAAATTAACATGGAACTTGATTGTGAGTTAGTATACAACTGACAGATGACAAGTGTTTTGTCTAAGTGTGAGTTTTCCAAGGCTACAATGACTTCAAATTGAATTGATGCTAATCTTCATACATATTTGTATACTATAACAAAATAATATGAGTGAGAAAAGACATAAATGTGCACATGTTTCAAATGACTCCTTGTACGAAAACCAATTAACAGAAGTTGTTTGCTATCAAGGCGGATCTAACAAAATGAGGTTGTGCAAGAATACTGATGCACCCCTAAGAACACCCAAAACTGAGCATGCACACCACAAATAAGTGAGAAGCTTGAGTAATACTGTTACTAAAAAGTGTTGAAGGAGTAAAATATGAAAAGCTCAAACATTATGTAAAACTGTTCAATCCAAGAGAACAGAAAAGTAAAAGGTGCCTGAGCCACCCAAAATGAAAATAAAGAGTTGTACCGAAAATTGCAAACTGAATACCTCAATTCAACTCATGTTGTCTTAGAAACCTCAATATATATGATATTGGATACAATAAACTTCTACAGTTAGAATATACTTCAGCTCATCCGAAGTATTGATTGAATTAGAAACCTGGAAACATAAAAGTAATAGATATAAGTCTAGTGAAAAGTTATATATATTTCACTAAATGGAAGGGGTCACTCAAGTAGAAAGAATTACTTGAAAGAAAAGATGACTATCTCAGTAACAAAATATCTTCAATAAATCACTGCTATAGTTAGGAGTGGCACAGTAAGATTTGTAACCAATAAACTGCCTGGGACGATCTAAGGTGAAAATGCAAAGTATAGGCCATGTTAAGCCTAAGCCACATGTATAAAAAAAAGAGAGACAAAAGCTTAAGCAAGAAAACTAATTGCAATGAAGTGGCGACCAAAGCCAAAAATTAACCAGGAGAGGTTCCAAATAGTACTAACCTGAGTTTTTGTGTCAGCCTGAGAACTGGTAAATCTTTGGAGTGGTGGTTGTTTGAGATGCTAAGTAGTGTGATATGAAGAAAGGAAAAAAGAACAAATGGTTGAAACTCACAGCCCATGTCATCATCATCATTAACATCATTATATCTTTATTTCATATATATACATAACAAACCATAAAAGAATAACTACAATAATACAATATAATTTAAATAGAAAATTTTAAAGTGTACTAAAGCCGGCAATGAGATTCAGAACAATCTAATTAAGTAACATCATCATGTAGGAGATTCTAGATACATTAAGGCCCTCATTACGATCCTGGCGGTGAGTGATAAAGTGGCGGTAATACCACCAACAGGCTGGCGGTAAGTTCTGCCACATAATGCCCATGGCGGTGATAACTCCCATAGACAGCCAATGTACCACAACAACCGCCAGGGCAGAAACAACACTCACCACTGCGTAGCAAATGACAGCCATGCGGAAGACAAAGTAACGCCCAAAATATTGAGACACTGCAAACTGCCAACTTTTCTGGGGCAGTACCAACGCCCACAAAAGCTGGGCGGAAACAGAGCTCAGAAGTGAAAGGAATCACCATTGGAGACACAGGGAAGAACTGCGCCGCCATGGAACCCGAACTGCAAGTATTCCCACCTGGAACACCAACGTCGACGAAGACGACAGCGGTGAGTACAGCCGCCTAGCACACAAGGGAGAGAGGGAGAAAAACAACAGTGGCACACACACGCATGACACACACCATTCACACACATACCATACACGCAACCAGCTGCACACGTAAACCAATGGCACACGACACACAGCATAATAAAACAAGGACCAGAGTTCTGAAGCACTGACAATGTATTAGCACAGCAAAACCCACCTCACGAACCAAATATATACAAATGTTCATAAAGGGCCAGTGCCCAGTCCAAACTCATAAGGACACACAAGGCCACAGGGCACAGTCCAAGGCCCAACTTGTATGCTGACACATCCGGAGAGAACACTGCAGGGGCATCATGTTGCAAGTGGGCAGGCACCTCAGGGAGATGGGGGGGCACCTCAGTCGAATACAGGAACTTCCCCACTGGTTCTGGAGGGGGCTCAATGCCCATTTCTCTTTGCTGGGGAGTGAAAGGTTACAGCCTCTGAGCTGGGGAATATACCCACTGGTTCTGGAGGGGGCTCCATGCCCATTTCTCTTTGCTGGGGAGTGCAAGGACACAGTCTCTGGAGTGGGTGTCATTCCCACTGGTTCCGGAGGGGGCTTAATGCCCATTTCTCTTTGCTGGGGAGTGCAATGTTACAGTCTCTGAGATGGGGAACATGCTCACTGGTTCTGGAGGGGACCCCTTGTGCAGCATTAACGGGGGGTGGACTACATGTCCTCTGCTGGTGGTAATAACTGCACTGCCTCAGCTGGTGTGGAGTGCTGTTCTGTGGCAATAGGTGACGGTGCCTCCTGGCTTGCCTCTGCGGGTGGTGATAGCTGCACTGCCCCAGCTGGAGTAGATGTGTGAGAAAGTAGCCTCTTTCTAGCATGGTTACCCCCACTTTTGGCCTGTTTGTGAGTGTGTGTCAGTGTGTTTTTACTGTGTCACTGGGATCGTGCTAGCCAGGACCCCAGTGCTCAGTTTGTGGCCTAATGTGTATGCCTGTGTAGTGCCTAACTGTGTCACTGAGGCTCTGCCAATCAGAACCTCAGTGCTTATGCTCTCTCTGCTTTTAAATTTGTCACTGTAGGCCAGCGACTTAATTTACCAATTTCTATTGGCATACTGGACCTCCCCATATGAGGCCCTAGTGTATGGTACCTAGGTACCCAGGGCATTGGGGTTCCAGTAGATTCATATGGGCTACAGCATTTATTTTGCCACCCATAGAGAGCTCAGACAAACCCTCACACAGAACTGCCATTGCAGCCTGCGTGAAATAGTGCACACATTATTTCACAGCCATTTTCACTGCACGTAAGTAACTTATAAGTCACCTACATGTCTAACCTTCGCTTGCTGAAGGTTAGGTGCAAAGTTACTAAGTGTGAGGGCACCCTTGCACTAGCAAAGGTGCCCCCACATAGTTCAGGGCCATTTCCCCAGAATTTGTGAGTGCGGGCCACCATTACACTTGCGCACTACATATAGGTCAATACCTTTATGTAGCTTCACAATGATAACTCGATTTATGGCCATGTAACATGTCTAAGATCATGGAATTGTCCCCCCATTCCAAATCTGGTATTGGGGAGCCAGTTCCATGCATCCTGAGGCTCCACCATGGACCCCCAGTACTGCCAAAGCAGCTCTCTGAGGCCTGCACAGCAGCTACAGCTGCTGCCACCTCACAGACTAGGGTTCTGCCCTCCTGGGGTCTGGGCAGCCCAGTCCCAGGAAGGCAGAACAAAGCATTTCCTCTGAGAGCAGGGTGTTACACCCTCTCCCTTTGGAAATAGGTGTTACTGGCTGGGGAGGGGTAGCCTCCCCCAGCCTCTGGAAATGCTTTGAAGGGCACAGATGGTGCATTCCTTGCATAAACCAGTCTACACCGGTTCAGGGACCCCTTCTCCCCTGCTCTGGCGGGAAACTGGACAAAGGAAAGGGGAATGACCACTCCCCTGTCCATCACCACCCAGGGGTGGTACCCAAAGCTCCTCCAGTGTGTCCCAGACTTCAGTCATCTTGCTTTGCAAGCTGTGGGGGCACTCTGGAGGGTTCTGAGTAGCCAATGCCAGCAGGTGATGTCAGAGACCCCTCTTGATAGGTCCATACCTGATAAGGTAGCCAATCCCCTTCTCAGGGCTATTTAGGGTCTCTCCCCTGTGGGTTCTCTTAAGATTCTGCTTGCAAGTTTCCTTCAGGAATCCTCTATAACAACTTCAGCATTCTCTGACCTCGGATCAACCGCAGCCTGCTCCAAGAAACGCTGTAACTGTCTACAAGAGAAAATGTTCTTCATCAACCTCAGCTCCAAGTCAGCAGTTGCAACAGTTTCCATGGTGTGCATACCCTGGGGTCTCCCTCCTGCACCAGGAGGAGCGAATAAATCTCCCGTAGAGTGACAGAGTCACTCCCCTGCTCCAAGCAGGCACCTTCCAAGGCGACGACTGGTACCCTGGGACTCCTTCCAGGGTGATGAGCGTGCTCCGAAGGACACAGAGGGCGGATATCATTGACATAGACTGACCTGAGGTCCTGCTGACACAATTTGGAGGAGGTAAGACCTTGTCTTCCCTGAGAACTATGGTACCCCTGTGTTTTGCGTCTTCTTCTCCTCCTGAGGCCTCTGTGCACTCTTTGCAAAATTCCTTTATGCACAGCCTGGCCCAGGTTCCCAGCACTCCACCCTGCAATGCTCAACTCACTGAGTTGTTCTCCGGCAGCGTGGGACCTTCTTTTGTTGTGCTGCATAAACCACATTGTGCACCTCCTTTGAACCCAGATCCTGTGGCTTCTGGGGGTGCTGGCTGGCATCCTGAGGGCTCTCTAAAGTGCTGAGAGCCTCCTCTTCCTCCTCACACAGAGTGGAGGCTCCGAGATCCCGCCTGGGTCCACCCACGCCATTTTGATAAAAAATGCACTTTTGCCGTAGCCAAGGCTTGTTGGTGCCATGCAACACGAAATCTCATCTGCAACAAACTTCACGCCGCAGGACATCTTTTGTATTATGCAGGAACCCACTGGCATCTTCCTAGGGTGCATGTCTACAGTCTTCAACTAACCAGGGACTCTTCTTTTACACCCTCTTCTGGGTTGGCAGGGGCTCCTGCCCTTCCTGGAACTTCTTTCGACTTCTGGACTTGGTCCCCTTCCTTTGCAAGTCTTCAGGTCCAATAATCCAGCAGTTGTTCTTTGCAGACGTGGTTGGCTGCTGCAAAATCCCCAAAACGAGGTGTAGTGTGTCCTAAGGAAACTTGCAGTAGTTTACTCCTGCTTTTCTGGGCTCTGGGTTGGGGTAATTTACTTACCTTTACTGCATTCTTACTCTACCAGCGATTCTGCACACACTACACTTGTCTAGGAGGGAATTTGTGATTCACATTCCACTTTTTTAGTAGATGGTTTGCGTTGCCCCTTGACGTATTTTCTTCCATTGCATTCTGTAGGATTTCCTACTGTTTGCATTGCTCTATGACTATTTACTTGTCTAATTTTGGTGTCTAGTGTATATATTGTGTATAATACTTACCTCCAGAAGGAGTATTGTCTCTAAGATATTTTTGGTACTGGGTCATCCAAATAAATACCTTTATTTTTGGTAACACCGAGTATTGTCTTTACTTGTGTATAAGTACTGTGTAACTATAAGTGGTATTGCATGAGCTTTGCATGTCTCCTAGTTCAGCATAAGATGCTCTGCTACAGGTACCTCTATCAGCCTAAGCTGCTAGAACACTACTACATTCACTAACAAGGGATAACTGGACATGGTGTAAGGTGTAAGTACCCAAGGTACCCACTACAAACAAGGCCAGCCTCCTACAGAATGCTGCTCTGTGGCAACTGGTGACGGTGCCCCCTGGGCTGCCTCTGCTGGTGGTGATAGCTGCACTGCCTCAGCTGGTGTGGAGTGCTGCTCTGTGGCAACAGGTGATGGTGCTGCCTGGGCTGCCTCTGCTGGTGGTGAGGGCTCTGTGACCAGAGGTGGTGGCGGTGGTGTTGGTGGTTTCACCTTCCCAGCCTCTGATGGAGTTGAGAGCTTCATTCCCACCATGGCAGGAGGTGTGGACTCCTTCCCCTTCCTGGCTGTAGTTGCTGTGGACTCCTTCCCCTTCCTGGCTGTAGGTGTTGTGGACTCATTCCTCTTCCTGACTGTAGTTGTTGTGGACACCTTCGACTTCCTCACTGTAGTTGTTGAGGGCTCATTCCCCTTCCTGGCTGTGGGTATTGTGGGCTCCTTCCCCTTCCTGTTTTTGGGTATTGTGGGCTCCTTCCCCTTCCTGGCTGTGGGTGTTTCGGGCTCCTTTCCCTTTCTGGCTGTAGTTGTTGTGGGATCCTTCCCCTTCCTGGCTGTAGGTGTTGTGAGCTCCTTCCCCTTTCTGGCTGTTGGAGTGGAATCCCTCACAGTCCAGCCTCCATGACTAGAAGGTGCCTCCACTGTCCTCGTGGACTGTTTGGCTGAGGTGCTGGGCTGGCTGGTTGGCATCTTGGTTCTATGGGCAGGAGGGGGAGGTAAGAGGTCAAGTTGGGCAAGGAAAAGCTTTTTAGGGATGAGGGGGAGGTAAGAGGTCAAGTTGGGCAAGGAAAAGCTTTTTAGGGATGGTATGGCGGGAGGAGGGAGGAGGGATGGGAGTGGAGGTTGAGGGAGAGCTTGTAGGAGGTGTACGTCTGCTGGACTTGGGTGAAGGTGCATGGGCAATGTGCGTGAGTGAGGTGGATGGCTGTTGGGTGTCTGAGTGCTTGCGTTTGTGTCCTTTGGGGGGACAGACACGGTGGGAGAGAATACAGGGGACAAGTGGATGGATGTTGTGTAGGTGTCTGCTAGTGAGGTGTGTGTGCTGCTTGGTTTGGTGATGCTGGTGGGGGGTGTTGAGGCAGTGCATGCAGGTGTGAGTGTGGACGTGACTGGGAGGAAGTTGGAGGAAGAGGGGGAGGGGGAGACAGTGGAGGTAGTGGATGTGTTTATGTCTGCAACTTTATGGTGTTTGCATTAGTGCTTGAGTCTGCCTGAGCCACTCTTGGGTGTTTTCTGGTGTGCCTGCTCGTCTCTAAGTGTGCCTGGGATGGGTTGGGGTTGAGGAGAATGGGACTAGGAAATGGTACTTGGAGGGGGACTGTAGAAACAGGGACAATGACTGCCAACAGAGAGGAGGCCAGAGCCTAAATCGATCTCTGTTGGGCCGCCAATACACCGTGATTGCCCTCCAGGAATGCATTGCTGCATCTGGGATGCCAGCCCCTAGATGGCATTCACAATGGTTGATTGCCCTACAGAGATGGATCTCAGAAGGTCAATAGCCTCCTCACTCAGGGCAGCACGGCTCACTGGGGTAGGGCCTGAGGTGCCTTGGGCGAAGGAGATGCCCACCCTCCCCATTGAGCAGGCACGGGCAACTCGCTGAGGGGCTACTGGGAGAGCGGTGCTGGTACAGGGGGTGGCGGCTGTACCTGCAGATGCAGTGGTCACAGAGCTCCCATCGGAGGAAGTATCTGAGTCTGTATTGTCTCCTCCAGTCTCCGCCGTTGTGCTCCCCTTGCCCTCCGACCCACTGGTTCTCTTGGCGTCGGTGGACTCTGCCTCCAGGGTCCTGTGGGATGCATCTCCCTCTGTTGCCAGTGCCCCTGCTCCTCCGCCACATGAGACTAATGCACACAAGGAAAGGATGACAAAACAAGAAAGCGGGGGGAGACAAAGGATACACTTGGTCAATGCCTGCACCAACACCACTATTGGCATGCACAGCACCATCACACACAAGAAACAGGGTTAGTCACTATGCATTGCACTACCAGTGATATGACTAGTCACTAAGGCAAGATGAGGACCACACGACACCAACTGCAGCACACGGGGACCCACAATGCCCTGCCTGAAATGGACTGCTAACAAGCTAGGTTACCTGAATTTGCCATGCAACCATTACCCTTCAGTTGACCCATGCTGCGATGTCTGGCCCGGCCGTAAGGGTACCCACTAACACACATCCACCACCCAGATACCACCCCACCAGCCAAAATATGTAATGAAACCCACTGTACTCACCCCCGTGTAGCTGCTGTGATTCCCTCAAGCGCTCATCCAGCTCAGGGCAGGCCACCACCAGTATGCGGGCCATCAGGGGGGTCAGGGTCCGATGGGCACCCCTTCCTCGCTGGGAGGCCATCCCCAGCATAGCCTCCACAGTCTTCCATGCCCAGCGTCTCAGGTCCTCCCACCGTTTCTGACAGTTGGTGCTCCGTCTTCCATAGACCCCCAGGGTCCACACATTCTTGGTGATGGCCAGCCATAATCCCTTCTTTTGATAGGCGCTGACCTGTAGGGGCAAGACAGACATGACAACACCATTAAACAAACAGTCCAGCATGTCACAGAAATGGCCCACCATATCCGATTTCATCACCATTAGCACACAAATAGGCCATTGCACAACATGTACACCGGCAACAGACAATCCCTCCACCCCCACCCACCCTTACACGATACTTTCAACACATCTCCATGCATCCTTGCCACATGCATCGTGGCCAAAGTGTACTCACCTGTTGGTCTGGAGGCCCATACATCTGTCCGCACTGGGGTAGGACCCCATCCACCAGTCGCTCCAACTCCTCCAAAGTGAAGGCTGGGTCCCTTTCCCCGGTCACACGGGCCATGGTAGGTTGCAGACACAGATCACAGTAGCACACGCAGTGTAGGTCTTCTCCTGTTGAAGATCAGGAAACAAGTGAGGAATCAGGAAAATGCCAGTCACATCCGTGGCAGTGTGCAGCGTCACCACCGGCGTACCTCCCCATTGGCCACTGTAATCCATAGAGCCCCATATTATCCAATGAGGAATTGCACGGCGATGCAATACTGCCTTCCGCCACGACACTCAATGTCGCCAAAATTACCTGACTTCCACCTGTCCCCCCATACAGGACAGGCGGTCACCATTTCGGGGGGAGACTAGGCCTATCGACAATTACTGTGTCACAGATTTCATTGGCACATACTTCGCCATTTACACTGTCCCAATACATAAGTGCACCCTGTGGACTGCAGTTGTGGTATTGTTGTTCCAATTGTGACAGCCTACTCACTCTTGTGTCCCTTAGATACCTACCACTGCCAATGAGTAGAAGGTGGAGACATAACCCCGTGTACAGACCGCTGGTGGACCTGGCTACCCTGGAGGACAGGCAAATAATACTGACCTATAGACTGGACAGGGCCACAATCACAGAGCTGTGTGCCCAGTTGGAGCCTGACCTGATATCAGCTATCCGTCATCCCACTGGGATCACTCCTCTTGTGCAAGTGCTATCAGTGCTCCATTTCTTGGCAACTGGGTCTTTCCAAGTGACAGTGGGCGTGGCAGCAGGAGTGTCACAGCCAATGTTTTCAATCGTGCTGGCAAGAGTTTTGTCTGCCCTGGTGAAACACATGTGCAGCTACATTTCTTTCCCCCAGGTGGATGATTTGGCTTCAGTGAAGGCTGAATTATATGCAATGGGACATATCCCCAATATTATTGGTGCGATTGACAGTACACATATTGCATTTGTCCCCTCTCCCCGCAAGGTTTTCAGGAATCGTATGAGTTTCCACTCAATGAATGAGCAAATGGTGTGCCTAGCGGACCAGTAGATCTCCCACATCAATGCTAAGTATCCTGGGTCGGTGCATGATGCCTTTGTTCTGAGGAATAGCAGCATCCCAAATGTGATGGCCCAACTACAGAGGCACAGGGTATGGCTTATAGGTGAGCCTTGGTCCTCACCCACTGTATGTTAGTGTATGCCTCTGGTGTCAACCCCATAGGATTGTATGTGGCTAACTATTGTCCCTCAATACTTGCAGGTGACTCTGGCTATCCAAACCTATTGTGGCTTCTGACCCCTGGGAGGAATGCCAGGACAAGGGCTGAAGAACATTATAATGAAGCACATGGGAGAACCAGTCGGATCATCGAGAGAACCTTCGGTCTCCTGAAGGCCAGGTTCAGGTGCCTCCATCTGACAGGTAGATCCCTGTGCTACTCACCTGAGAAGGTCTGCCAGATAGTAGTATCATGCTGCATGTTGCACAACCTGGACCTCACAACCCATGCACCTTTTCTGCAGGAGGAGGAGAATGGAGATACCCCAGTGTAAGTAGTGGACCCTGAGGACAGTGAGGATGAAGATGCTGAGGATGATGATGAGGACAACAGAACATCAGTAATCTGTTAGTACTTCCAATGACACACGTGAGACAGTGTAGATTAACATTTCTATGACTATTTGTGTATTCTGTGTGGCTGTGGCAAGATGGCATTCACTTCCTAGTAACTCTACTTCCTGTCACCTATGGTTTGTCATATTGCAGATGTTGGTGATATAACAACTGTGCACTGATGTGGTGACTACAGCCAGCTACAGGTCATTATTTCTATGCTCCCACAATGTACAGTACATTTGCAATTAATTAACAGTTTCCATGAACACACATTTTCAACACACGACATACAAATAGTCGAGTTGTGTCCAAGGGTGTTTATTGTAATGCAAAAAATTGAAGAGAAAGTGCAATGGAATGGGGTGATGATGGACGAAAGTCCAGGGTATTGTTCCAGTCTGTTTGTAGCACAGGTGCAGTGTCCAAGTGGCCATAGGAAGGGGAGTGAAGGCAGTTCAAAGTGGCCAAGGTGACAGTGTGGGACACAAGGTGGGCAATCAGGAGAGTCTAATTTCCTGGCGGTGGTCTTGACAAGTGTCTCTGGCTTCTGTCTGGGTCTGAGGGAACGTTTGGACGGTAGTTCACCTTCTGCAGGGGAGGGCTGATGGTTGCCTGTGGGTCCTGTGGTGGGGCCTCCTGCTCACTAGCAGCAGCGGAAGTGGAGGGCTGGACAATGGTCTGGCTAGTGTAGGGGCCCACTGGTGTGCTGTTGCCTCCCTCATGATGTTGGCCATGTCTGCCAGCACCCCTGCTATGGAGATCACGTTGTGTTGATGGCTGCAAGACTTCCCTGATCCCCTGATACTGTCCTTCCTGCAGCTGCATGTTCTCCTGCATGTTGTCTAGGATCCAGTCCATAATTTCCTGGGAATGTTGGTAGGCTCCCAGGATCTCAGAGAGTGCCTCCTGGAGAGTCGGTTCCCTACTCCTGTCCGCCTCCGGCACACAGCAGTCCTCGCAGTGTCCCTGTTGGCCTGTGCCTCCAAGGTCCCTGATTGTCTTGGGTATGATGTGTGGCCTGGGATCCCTGTACAGGTGGTCACACTGCTGATTGACATGTCCTGGGGACAGAGGTGTGGGTACGCTGGGTGGGTGCTCTGGTGTTGGATCCTGATGGGGGTGGCACTGTGGTGGTCTGTGAGTGGGCTTGGGCGACTGGCTGTCCAGTGGTCCCTGATGGGCCAGGTAAGTCATCCAGATCCAGAAGTCCAGAGTTACTGTCATCACTGTGGGCATCTTCTGTTGGGGGACTGATAGTCATGGCACCTCCCCTCCGCTGACATTGGCTGGGGTACCTGTGGGGATGTAAGTGATGTATCATGCTTCATGTGTATGACATACTGTACATCCCTATCCTCCCCTCTAAGGTTGCTGTTGCTCTACCACCTTTTGTTTGTGTATGGTGATGTATTGTGGGATTGTTAGTTTCCCTATGCTGTGCATGCTTTGGTGATGGGTGTCCATGAAGGGCTGGGAGGGGTGTCCATGCATTGGTATAGCATGCAGGATTTGGCATTGGGGTTAGTCATATGTGTAGGTGCAGTGCGTGGGTTGTAGTGGAGTGATTGGAGTGAGGGTGTGAGATGGCATGCAGGTATGGGGGGTGATATGTGTTAAATGTTGACTTACCAGTGTCCAGTCCTCCGGCACCTCCAGCGAGTCCCTCAGGATGCAGTAATACCAGTACTTTCTCCTCCCATGCTGTGAGCTGTGGGGGAGGAGGTGGGGGTCCACTGCCAGTCCTCTGTATGGTGAGCTGGTGCCTTGCTGCAATGGAACGTACCTTCCCCCGTAGGTTGTTCCACCTCTTCTTGATGTTGCCCCTTGTACTTGGGTGCTGTCCCAAGCGTTCACCCTGTCCACGATTCTCCACTATAGCTCCATCTTCCAGGCAATGGAAATCTGCTGTACCTGTGCTCCAAACAGCTGTGCCTCTATCCTGAAAGTTTCCTCCACCATGACCCTTAACTCCTCCTCAGTGAAACTGGGGTGCCTTTGTGGTGCCATGGGTGTTGTATGTTGTGTGTTGGTGAGATTGTGTTGGGTGATGTGATGGGGTGTGCGATGTGGGATGCTTGAGGGATGTATGGGTATCAGTGATGTGTTTGTAATTGTCTCTGTGATGTTGGTGTCTAACTCTTGCAGTCTTTTGGTGTTGGAAAAGGGTTGTGGGTACTGTGGGGGTGTGTTTTATAGTGGTGTGGGTGTAGTGTGTGTATGGGTGTCAGGTGTGTGTTTTTGCTATTGACCAATGTGGTGGTGTTTTTTATGTGGGTGTCCATTCTGAGCCCTGCGGTATGTACCGCCAATGGTTTACAGCCGTTGAATGTCTGCCGTGGTGATTCGTGGGTCAAAATGTGGTGGACGTTGTTTTGTTGGCGTAACGGTATGGGTGCTGGTACCGCTACTTTAACACTGACCTTTGGGCTGGCGGATTTCTGTGTGTGGCAGTATTCTGTCTGATTGGTGTGTGTGTGTCATAATATGGATAATGGATATCCGCCACCAGGACGGTATATTGGTGGCCGTCAGCATGGCAGTAAGCGGGATTTACTGCCAGTGTCATAATGTGGCCTAAATGTTTACTTTCACAAATAGTTTGAATGTTAAAAATGATAACTGCATTGCACACTCAAAAGTCATTTCATTTGCACAAACACATAAAAACATCTCAGTGGTTATTAAATGTAATATTTACAAGTGTTCTGTAATGCCATTTTGTAGATCTTTCAGCTCCCTTTCAAAGAAACTGTTGATATCCTCAGTAGGCCTGAGTAAAACTCATGGAGTTCCACTGTACGGAATTCTGTGGGGTTCCCGAAAAACTCAGCAAAAACCCAGGGAGTTCTGTTAGTGGGTGGAATTGGGCATGTTGCACTGCTTGCACTGATTTTTAACAGTGAGAGCTTCTTCTGTGCTGTGAAAGATATTCTATTCCAGCAGCTGTTTTCTCAGTACAGATGGTCACAACCGCTTACATTGAGTAATCTCACCCAGAGACATTCTAGCACCTGGAAATCATGCTAGGGGACACATATTCTTGCTCACCAACTTAACATTGGTGAGCCACAGGGAGGAAAAAACTCTACCACACGGCAGTTGGTGGAGTTTTGCCAGAGCTCTGTGCTCCAAGCAGAATGCGTAGTGGCCAAAACTCTGCAAACTCCACTGTCGGGGCAGAATATTTTGCCCACCCCAATCCTCAAGAGAATCTAGGTAGTCATAATCTGATTCACTAATCTGCCTCAAGGCATCTCTCTTATGTGCAAGCTAAGGAATTTTATTCACGTCACCCAGACCAAGGCAATCTTTAAGGATAACCTTGTTAAATGAAATCAGAGTTTTTGTCCAGATCATATAACACAGAAGCACTTGTATTTTATATAAGGAGTCCATAGAATGGAATAATTAAACCTCTTTATGAATAATAGACTCAGGAATTGCATGATGGAATGCAAATAGTTGTCTTAAAATGTTATTTTATTGTCTTTGTAATGCAATAGAACTGCCGAATCCCCACAGGCCAGCTCCATACAAGGCTATGGAAATGCATTTACTTGTATAAGTTACTAGTATTTATTCAATAGACTAACCGTCTGACTTAGAGTTTGCCAGATGGGGTTACTCCATCACAAATGTGACGGATATCCTGTTTGCCGTATTACGATCGCATTATACCCTGTGGGAATCATAATGTGGTGGCGGGATATCCGTCATGTTCGTGATGGAGTAACCCGTCCACCAAACTCTAAATCAGGCAGTTAGAGCCTATGTTGGTGGCACATCTAAACATCCTTTAGGTAGATCTCATCAAATTTGAACAGCTCTCTCTCTTTTGAAAAAACCATTTATCTCATGAGGAGAATTGCAATCCCAAATAGAAGAGGTTTAGGACACGAGTAATACACCTGCCCTTAATGTAATATTGGCGACTCTTCTGCTTGCTCTTCTCACATCTCATCAATTTTATTTTTTAAATTAACCTTAAGATTGCACTCCTCCATGTAGTCTGAAAAGGTGTTAACACGTTGCTGTAAGGCAATTGGAGTTTGTGGTAGCAATACCGAGTCATTAACATATGATAGAATAAGAGCAGGTCATGAATCAACTCTTGGAGCATATATATCTAAGGCTTGAAGGTTCTCGTTTATACCAAGAATGTAGAGTGAGATAAGAAAAGGCACCAGAATGCAGCTCTGCCTCTATCCTCTGTTTATTTCAAAGGGCTTTGTGAGTTCCCAATATAGCCCAAAACCATTCTGGCAGATAGATTGTTTTAAACATGTATCAGCAAGGAGATCATGTCCTTTGATGTACCTAACTAATTCGTAAAATGCCATCATTTGCTATGATTTACTAAATTGAAGGCACTACTCAGGTCAATAGAACACAGATGAATGTGCCAATCCTTTCCCTTTGTGGATGGCCCCACCATAAGATTCACATTTAGGGATGCTCCAACCTATCCAGGTCCGTTCTGAATCCAGATTGAATCTTTGTCAAAATTTCATTTTATTCCGCATTGTGTCAGCCTTTCTACGATAACTCTGCCTAATAATTTTGCTGATGAAGATAGAAGGAATATGAGAGGGTAACATATTCGATCACTTTTGCTACCCTTCTTAAAAACAGGGACACATTGTTTCTGATCAAGTAATAGATAAGTAACCTGCTTCTGCAGTATTTAACACCATTAAGACCATGCTAGGAAGAAGAGCCCAGATGGATGGTAGATTTTTATATTTGTCCAGGGAAACAACATAACATAGAGACCTAGAGGCTTTCCTTTAAGGCTTTTCTCTATGACTGCAGTCACCTAATCAAATGTAAAGAAGATAAGAGCTAGATGGAAACCAGCTTGTCATCAGATGTAGAGACACTGTTCCTAATAGAGGTCAAAATAGATGCAAAGTGATCCATGCACTCATGAGCAGGAACTGTGCAGCCTATCCTTGGAGCAATATTATCCTTAAGGAAGGGCCTGTTTATGGTTTTCCAGAAAAAAGGCATATCCCCAGACTCAGCTGCCTATATCAATTCAGCCCATGCCTCGCCCTGGAACTCTTTTTCCTGGTCAGCAAAGCTTTTTTATACTCACATCAAAGATCCTGGATAGCAATTTTGCTCCTAGGGCAAGCAAGGAGGGTTGTAAGTAACTGCTTTCATGCAGTAGAGTATGTTTTATAAAAACAGTTCCTTATTGGTTGTTTGTAGCCCTTCACTCTTCTTGTTACTAATAGGTTATGTGAATTTGAAATATCTTCATTAAACTGAATAATACAACCATAATCCACTTCCAGATCTAGAGAGGGCATAAAAGTGTGATTTTTCTTCAACAAATAAATATATAATAAACTAAAGGCATTTGTTCTAGACTATTTAATTCTCACCCAATTCTATCTTTCTGCTACAATGAGCATTACCCTAGATGGCTCTATGTTAGAAATTGGATCTTTAGTTGGCAGTCAGTTTGCACCCTGTCCAAGTGGGGACCCTCACTCTAGCCAGGGTAAGGGAGTGACGCACCTAAGATAACCCCTGCTCACCCCCTTAGTAGCTTGGCACAAGCAGTCAGGCTTATCTCAAAGGCAAAGTGTAAAGTATTTGCACAAACATATTCAGTAACACAGTGAAAACACCACAAAAGGGTTCCACATCAGTTTAGAACAATAGCCAATACTTATCTAAATCAAGCAAGACCAAAATGACAGAAATCAAACATACACAGGTAAAGATATCACATTTTAAAGTAAAAACAGTCTTAATTCATAAGAATCAATGGATGCATTGGTTTAGCACAAAGTACTTGGTATTCATCAAAAATAAAGCCGCAGTGGCGAGGGTGCGTCAGAAAAGCTAGAGATCCGTGGATTCCTTACTCGCAAGCGAGGTCATGCATCAATTCTTTTTCTGTCGGGTAAGCGATGCATCGATTCTTTCCTTGCAGGGAGGGAGTGCACCAATTTCCAGACAGGCAGCCTCGAGTCTGTGTGGTGACGTTGACGATTTGACACCCAGGGACAATGCATGGAAAATCCAGCTGCACAGCAGCAATGACTCTGTGCTGAACTGGTGATGCATTGATTTCTGCAGCTGCAAGGAAGGCTCTGCGTCAATTTTACAGCAGTGAGGCGGGTGCTGCATCGCTTTTTTTGACGCTTGGCTCCGGTGCATGGGTTTTCACTCAGGTTCTGACAGTTTCTCCTTACAGGGTCCCAGGGACTGGATGTGGCACCACTTGGCAAGTCGGGGGTGTCTCAGCAAGAGAGCCCAGGTGCTGGCAGATGAAGTCTTTGAAATCCCTGAGACTTCTTAACAGAAGGCAAACTCAGTCCAAGCCCTTGGAGAATCTTCACAAGCAGGATATACAGCAAAGTCCAGTCTTTGTCCTCTCTAAGGCAGAAGCAGCAGTTGCAGGTCAACCCAGCAAAACACACACAGCAAAGGGGCAGAACTCCTCCTCACAGCTCGTTAGGTCTTCTCCTTGGCAGAGGTTTCTCTTGATTCAGAAGTGTTCTAAAAGTCTGGGTTTTTGGGTCCACTACATATACTTATTTCTGCTTTTGAAGTAGACAAACCTCAAAGGAAAGTCTTTGTTATGCACAAGACCCTGCCTCTTCCTTGCCCTGCCACAGCTGCACTCTAGTGGGTTGGAGAGGGGTTAGGTACAGCCCTTTCAAGTGCAGGTGTCAGCTCCTACCTCCTATTCTAGCCCAGGAAGAGTCATCAAGATCGCAGGACACACCTCAGCTCCCTTTGTGTCACTGTCTAAAGTGAATTCACAAACAGCCCAGCTGTCAATCTGACCCAGATGTGGATTCAGTAGCCAAGCAGAGGCACAGAATGGTTAAGCAAGAAAATGCTCACTTTCTAAAAGTGGCATATTCAAACAAACAATCTAAAAAACAACTTTACCAAAAGAGGTATTTTTAAATTGTGGGTTCAAAGACCCCCAAACTCCATATTTCTATCTGCTCCCAATGGGAAACTGCACTTAAAAGGTATTTAAAGACAATCCCCATGTTAACCTATGGGAGTGATAGTCCTTGCAATAGTGAAAACCGAATTGGGGAGTATTTCACTATCAGGACATGTAAAACACATCAGTACATGTCCTGCCTTTTAAATACACTGCACCCTTCCCATGGGGCTACTTAGGGCCTACCTTAGGGGCGCCTTACATGTACTAAAAGGGAAGGTTTGGGCCTAACAAGTGTGTGCACTTGCCAGGTCGACATGGCAGTTTAAAATTGCACACACAGACACTGCGCTTGCGGGTCTGAGGTTTACAGGGCTACTGATGTGGGTGGCACAGGTAGTCCTCCAGGCCTACTAGTAGCATTTGATTTACAGGCCCTGGGCACATATAGTGCACATTACTAGAGACAGTAAATGAAATATGCCAGTCATGGATAAGATAATCATAATCACAATTTAGATAGAGAGCACTTGCACTTTAGCACTGGTCAGCAGTGGTAAAGTGCCCAGTCTACCAAAACCAGGAAAAACTAAATCCAGGACACAGTCGAAAATACAGGAAGCAGTGGCAAAAAGACAGTGGAAACCACACCAAGGATGCCAAGTCTAACACTCTACTTGCTGTTGCATGTGTATTTATAGTGTTAACACCAATTGATTGTGGTTGTGTACATAATTTTTCACATCTCTGAAATTAGCAGGGAGTATCACTGGATTGCTTGAAACCAATATATGGCTGATGTTACTCAAAGCTAGACCCGGGTGGAGCTCATGGAGTTCTGCTATGCAGATTTTCGCAGAGTGCCTAAAAATCTCTGGGACAACTACGCTTCACACCTTAAAGGGCGGAGTTGTGGATGGCCACCCATTTGCACTGACTGGTGCGAGTAGCACATTCTGTAGTGCAGAGCAAGCGCGAACGTCACCATACAGTCACATGTGCTCATCGCTATCTTGTTTTGCTGTTCTGTGCATGGTGCTGGGCCTACTTTTTAATCCAGTCTGTGTCTTTGTAATCCTTCCCTTATCACACTTATCCACCCCATTTTACATTTATTACATTACTGTGTATACTTGTGTTTGTGTATTTTACACTTTTTCAGTTTTTTTCATTTTTAGTGACTTTTTGTCTTTTTTTATGTTTTCCCTTAACTCCATCATTTCTCCCTTTGTATTCCTTCTCTTTCTTGTCTTTTTTCCCCGCACCATACCCTACCATGGCAGCGCTTGGGCAAGGCAGTGCCATTGCAGGCGGTGCAGCTAACCCCACTTCTTGCGGCCGCTGGCACTGCCAAGGGGTGCAGCCCTGTGCCTTTTTCAATGAGAAGAAGGTGGCTGCACTGTTTTTTTTTTTCGTGCAACGCCATCTCCCCTCAATGGTGGCAGCAGGTGATAGGCCTGGGAGTGGGAACGGCCTGCGGGGGCATAGGATCCTGTGGGGGAGGGTTTGCTGGTGCATGCACCGGAGTACAGGGGTTGGGTGAACCCAGCAGCAGCTGACGCACCTCTAGGCCGACATCCTCAACCAGGAGCGGGACCTACTCGACCTGCTAGACATCCAGGTTTGCGGAGCTTGTGGAGCACAACTTGCTAATAATTTGTTGTGTCCTACAATGCTAATTTATTTTCAATAACATGCTGCTCACACTCAGAAGTAAGTCAAGTTCACATAATGTCACAAATATTCTGTGATCCAATTTGAGTAGCAAAGTGCTCGGTGCCAGCTAGTTCTGCTCGTTGCTGTAGGTGCTCTCTGTCCCGTCACTAAGGTAGCAGTAGTAATATCAGTGAATTAGCGCTATCTGTGTCTCTCTTTTTATGTAGCTCAGACAGCCCCAAGCAATCTCCTCGTGATGTGTAGTATGCATCTATGCATTAAAAAGGCAAAATTACTGAGTTGGCCCATCAAAGGGGATTGCAGAGCAAAGATTATTCATTGCAATGCATTAGTAGATCCGAACGTACTTGAGGAAACTTGGAATAGGGCTTAGGTAAGGTTTCGGAAATCAGGAATAGGTCAACTCGATAATATAGGCCATCGGATTTAGAAAGTACAATGTCAATATGTTACTGTGTTTGCCTTTGCCTGTCAAAATATTTTCTAGGAGAATCACTGTACCACTAATCTCATTTTTGTTAACTTCTTTATTTCTTAGAACAGCACTCAAGGACCATAAGAGGGCAAGTGAGGGTCACGCCAAGGCTGCCACCACCAGTACCACACCACATGGAAGTACCACAGCCACTACCAGAGCCACCGCTGACAGCTCGCTGTCCCTAGTAAGTTCTCAAGAATGTTAATTATTTCTCTAACTTTTACGTTTCCTCATTAAAATAACTTTCTTTGTTTCTCTTATACTGTGACTTTTTTTTCAAATTCTCTACGTTCTATTTACTTCTTGTTCTCCCTCCGTGCATTATCCTTTTTCCTATAGTTCTTGTTTTTGTAGCTGACTTCCTCCTGTCTGTACTCATCTGTAGCTTTCTTCTGCTTGGTTATTAAGCTTTCCCTTGCCTCTAACTTTTATACCCTGTAGACTGGTACTGTAAGACTAAGACAATAGATTAGGTACTCTACAGTGAAGATTGCAGGGTTTGCAGACCCAAGCACGCTATTCTGCACGTGTCTGTTGAGAACGCTTTCTATTTCTTGCTAATGCTCAAATGATGAAAGAGTAGCCATGGTTATGGTGACCTCCCCTCAATGTTGTGTTGTATGTATTACTCAGTATCCCAGCAGTACGGATGACAGTGCAGCATGACAGGAAACTATTATGAGGACGGTCCTGTTGCCTTTGTCAACAAAAAACATATATCCTTCATTGACCAATTTATTCTTCCCCTTCATTGCACTTCAAATGACTCAATCATCATCATATCTCTGCCCCTCCTTTACAGCTGGCTTAACCATTGGGTGATCTAACATTGTCAACCAACAAAATGGGCAGTTTTATTTTATATGGGAGAGAAGATACCTCAAACCTAACAGTAGTCATGTATTGCGGTTGTATTTTGTTAAAAAGAGGAGGTGTATCTGGCATCTACAAAGTTTAATGTTTTTTTCTAGCCCTCCAAAAAAACATACTATAAAATACAGTTCCTGATTAGGCCCAAAGAGTTTTCCTGTGGTACTCCTGAAAAACCTGGTAGAGGGTTATCTCTAAATCAGATAAGTGATCCTTTACTAGGTTGTCCTCTTGTTGATTTGCAGGCTGGTGGCCACCAGCCAAGGACTAAATGACCCTCTGTGCCCTCTATTGTGTTTCTGTAAGTCTGTAACAGAATATCTACCAAGAGGAACACACATATCCCAGAACGAAAAATTGTGGAGGGATTAACCTCAGTGAGAAACTTGGTTGGAGATTGTATGGATTGCACCAGTGAGATTATATGACGGAACACCGAATTAAAAACAACTACTAACCTTAACAACGAGGTCGGAACACCGACCTCGTCCTTACTACTAATGATTTTACCACGAATGCCTTAACAACGATATTTCGTTGTAAAGGCATTCCTGATAAAATCATTAGCAATAGGCACCATTCACCCTACATCCCTCACCCCACCCCCCCAACCCCACCCCAAAATCTAAAACCCGCTGACCCCCCACCCACTCCCCAAAACCAAAAACGCCCCACCCCCCAACCCCACCCTAAAACCTAAAACCCCCTGACCCCCCACCCACTCCCCAAAACCAAAAACGCCCCACCCCCCCAACCCCACCCCAAAACCTAAAACCCCCTAACCCCCCCACCTCCTCCCCAAAACCAAAAACGCCCCACCCCAAAACCTAAAACCCCCTAACCCCCACCCCCTCCCCAAAACCAAAAATGCCCCACCCCCCTACCCCACCCCAAAACCTAAAACCCCCTAACCCCCACCCCCTCCCCAAAACCGCCCCACTCCCCCACCCCACCCCAAAACCTAAAACCCCCTGACCCCCCACCCCCTCCCCAAAACCAAAAACGCCCCACCCACCCAACCCCACCCCAAAACCTAAAACCCCCTAACCCCCACCCCCTCCCCAAAACCAAAAACGCCCCACCCCCCCTACCCCACCCCAAAACCTAAAACCCCCTGACCCCCCACCCCCACCCCAAAACCTAAACCCATCACTTACCTTCGCCAACTCCCTTCTTTGTACCTTAACCACGCATGTTCGTTGTTCAGAACATACGTAGTTAAGGCACAAAAATACGAAGTCGTGGTTAAAAAAAAGCGTTGTTACGCTTTCGTTAACCACGACTTTCGTAATTAAAAAGTCGTAAAAAAGGATGTTTCCCCACCAGTGATGGTACAATTTGGCACCAATGTTTCCTGATTATATTGACTGCACTCCTGCTGGTCCAGTTTTGTACCTTCGTTTACACAAAGCTTTAGACAGAACAAATGATGACAAATATTGTTTTTGCCTGTGCCAGGCATTGCAGATGTTGGAGCAAATTTGCACAAACAGAATCTGTGTAACCCAGCCACAAGTGCAGATAAACTAGATTTTGTGTCTAGGAACGTCTGCAGACTGTGACTCTTAGGCTGGTAGTTTAAACACTTTTAATTTATTATTGTTAGTCGATCATAGCATTCCATTCCTTTAAAGGGAAAACACTGACTTCACTGCTGACCGCTTTTCATCTGATTAATGTCTGCACTGATGAAATGAAGACGAGGAAGTAATGAGTTTTTAAGAGTAGTATTCATTTTCTAATCCATCCCTTCATCACCCCTGTTCCCCTTCTAAATTTCCTAACGACGTTTGTGCCCGATTGCCTCACTCTGTAAATTTCAGAAGGCATCAAACAGGAAACGAAACTGACAGGATAGAACGCAAAATGATTAATAGAGCAATCGCTCATTAGGTCACTGTTCATATTTTTAAGTGAAAGGGGGTGTACCTTGTGGTAGATGTTGTGCTAATAAAAACATCGCTTTTTTTGTTTTCTGAGGGATTGTTGGCAGTTTATTCAATCACTTTGTATGATTGTGATAGTAGTACAGGATGTATATGTCTAGAGCACTGTCACTACCAAGTCCAAGATTCTTAAAGCCTAGAAACTTAGGGCCATATTTATACTTTTTGACGCAAAACTGCGCTAACGCAATTTTGCGTCAAAAAAATTAGCGCCGGCTAACGCCATTCTGAAGCACCATGCGGGCGCCGTATTAATTCAATGACGTTAGCCGGCGTTAGCCGCCGGCGCTGCCTCGTGTGCGTGAAAAAAAATGACGTACACCAGGCAGCGCCGGCGTAGGGGAATATGGAGCTTGGGCGCCAAAAAATTGGGCAAGTCAGACTGAGGCAAATTTTTCGCCTCAACCCGATTTGCGCCATTTTTTTCGACTCCCAACCCCCATTGAAATGACTCCTGTCTTAGCAAAGACAGGAGTCATGCCCCCTTGCCCAATGGCCATGCCCAGGGGACTTCTGTCCCCTGGGCATGGTCATTGGGCATAGTGGCATGTAGGGGGGCACAAATCAGGCCCCCCCATGCCACAAAAAAAAAGAAAAATTATTACTTACCTGAACTTACCTTATGTTCCCTGGGATGGGTCCCTCCATTCTTAGGCGTCCTCCTGGGGTGGGCAAGGGTGACAGGGGGGGTGCCTGGGGGCATGGGAGGGCACCTCTGGGCTCCTTCCGAGCCCACAGGTCCCTTAACGCCTGCCCTGACCAGGCGCTAAAAAACGACGCAAAAGCGGCTGGACGTCATTTTTTTTTGACCCGCCCACTCCCGGGCATGAGTTTTGCCTGGGAGTGTAAATACGGCACACATGCCTCGGAGTCAATTTTTTAGACGGGAACCCCTACCTTGCATATCATTAACGCAAAGTAGGTGTCCACGCTAAAAAATGACGCAAACTCCATGGACTTTGGCGCTAGACGCGTCTAACGCCAAAGTATAAATATGGAGTTAGTTTTGCGTCGGAATTGCGTAAAAAAAAACGACGCAATTCCGGCGCAAACAGAGTATAAATATGGCCCTTAGTTATTAAAAAGAAAGAACGTCACCAGCGCTTAAATTATAAACAAAATAAGTGCATGGGATGAGAGCTTTCCCTCAGAGACGCCCACGGCGCTTCTGAATCCAAAGATTGCTGAACACCCTGGTTGCATAGTCTTGATTCCACCCTATGTCTCTTTCTTCCACCACCCTTTACTTTTGTCACTCTTGAGGGTTCTTTTTCATTCCTGCTTTCTGAATTTGTAACTCTTTTCTTTTCTTTCTCCATTGTCTGTGTTTATTTTGCGCTCTTGTTTGAAGTATGATGAAGGAAAATAAGTTCTGGCTCCGGAAATGAGTACCAGTGCCCAAATTCGCCACAAATTAAACCCTGAGCACAGCACTGGGCCTCCCATGCATACAGAAAACATGCTAAGATAATGCACAATAACCAGCTTGTGTTTGGGCTTCCCAAACATGAGCCATGTAAATTTAGGTATTTGACTCAACTGGCCAAGCTTTCACCTAACCACTCTGTAGTGCTTGGTACAAGCTGGACTGCAGAAATTGGGGCCGCAAGAGGAACTGTGATGACAACTGTCCCGAGCTGAGTGGTCCATGAACATATAGGTAGGAATAGTGAACTAATGCACCATTATCTAACCTGAAACTGTGGTACAGTGAGAAAAGCAAACAAGAAGCCCCCAGGAAAAATTCAGAGCTTGAGTCAGAGCTTGGTAGAAGGGACACATGACAGAGAGATATTCCATCTGCTTTATTACAAGTGTCAAAGGATATAATACACTTTTAATAAAGCGGAGGGGATATCTGTTACATTATGCCAGAGTAGCTCTAAATCAGGCCCTCAGTTTTTGATGAAAGGTTGGCAAAGGACATGAAATACATTTTGCTGGCATCCTATTTCATCACTCCATTGCTTTGCTGCCTGATATGTTGGACAGGAGACTAATGCAGCTTAATTACAATTGCCACCTCATCGCTTACCACCTGCTTTTCAAGCCCCAATTCTCTCTTTTTTTTATTGAGCAGATATAACCATCATAATTAGGCAGGACAGAGCATTTAAAAAGACTTGACAATTTCGGGTAGGTGAAGCAGACATACAACTAGGAAAAGATGAAATCATACAATACAGGGAGTCCAAAAAGAAAAAGAAAATATGACGAATACAGAAGATGGATTAACAGGGCAGACATCTTATCTTGCTGTATCAATTTCAAGTGCCATGATTTTATTAGAAATGGAGCTAGGCAAAGAAGGAAAAGACACCAGAAAGTAACCCCTCTAAAGTCCAGTGCTACAATATTATTATGTAGATGAGTCGGGAGGTGATCCCTATATACCCTTAAACTTTCGTACTGCACCTATACGTTGAGCATATAGTTTTTCCTTGAAACAAACAGCTTTCATTTCGCCTCCCAAGCAACATAAGATGGTGGGAGAGGCGACTTCTAAACTTACAAAATTAGTGATTTGGCAATCAGTGAGGCTATAAATAAAACCTGCTTTGCCCGAATTGTTAGCTCAGGGTGGCCGGAGATGCCAAACAAGGCTCCCAGAGTCTGGGACAAGTACAACCCGAACCTTCAAGCTAATCCACTGGAGTACTCTCTTCCAGTAGTCTGCAAGCTTCTGACAGGTAAACCATATATGGACCCAGTCACCTTGAATGTTGACACATCACGGACAAAGGCCTGAATTTGCCTGAAATGCTTTCTTAATTCGTGCAGGGGTGTAATAGAGCATCCATTTTGAATAAAATGCCATTCTCTTGAAATTACCCCCCCCTTATTTCCTTAAGTGATAGATTATTAAAATTCCTTCACAATTGTGGATCTATCCTGCAGCCTGTAGTATTTTCAATCTTTGTCAAACAAGGGACTATTTGAATATCTGCCTGAGAGCTCAAAATCCGATACTAATTGCCTATTCCCTTCTGATTTCCATAAAAAGCCTGAGAGATTAAAGGAAAAGATGGGTCAACAATTGGAACGATTGGGAGCAAAAAATTTAGGATATGAAGATATGAAAATCTAAGGATATCCGCAAGGGGTACTCCTTTCTCATGACATTGTGCCCAGGTCTTAATTTGGTTGCCTACTATAAAATCAGAGAACCTAGTGATACCCGGCCTTTCCCACTGTCTAACGTGAGATGGGATCAACTTTAGACCCATAATCCATGTGTCAGAAAGCAATACTGGTGGGTGGAAAGTGGGGACCTGATATTTATCTAGAAATTATGAGATCCTAGCACAGATTATAATGGGGATTTTATATCTGGTGAGTTTGGGCTGCCGTGGAAACTTGAGGAAAGGTGCAAGCTGCATATTGTAGTCTGCTAGCATAGTCTTGAGATAATAGTTTAGGTTGGGAGATAAAGCTGCTCTAGTACCCCAATCCATAACCACAGCCTCGTAGTACCTCCCAAAATGCGATAGGGATAGCCCTACATTCTCGACCAACGAAGATAGAATTTCGAGCTGATCCTCAGGTTTTCTAATAGCCCATATAAACTGACGAAGCATCATATCAAGATCTTTAAAGAAGTTTTGAGGAATTTTAATGCTCACACTAGAAAAAACAAACAAAAAGAGAGGAAGAGTCATAATTTTGACCAATGCCACACGTCCAATAATTGACAACGGAGAAGCTTGCCATTTCTGCAAAAGTTCTTGTGCTTTCTTAAAGGTAGATAGGTAGTTCAACAAAAAAAATTAGAGAAGCTGTGAGATACATATATACCTAAATACCTGTTAGGGCAAGAAAAATGGAACTGGACCCGCATGTCTAGAGGAAGAGTATCATCAGTGGCATTGAATAACAAAGCTTCAGACTTAGAGTGATTGATCCTATACCCCCTTAATCTGAAAAAACCTTTATTTTTGCAAAAGCCCTATCAATATTTGAGGGCTCGGCTAAAAGATAGAGAAGCATATCGTCAGCAAACAGTTTCAATTTAGGGGGCATTCGGAATGGGAGGGACAATAGGATTATCTTGGGGCAGAGCCACAGCTAAAGGTTCAATAAAAAGTGCAAAAAACACTGGAGAGAGGGGTCATCCCTGATTCGTACCTCAAAGAACTTGTGAAGTCCCTGCTATCTCAGCATTGACCAGGATTTTTACTTGGGCCTTGGAATAAAAATGTCAAAGTACCTTGTTAAACTTCCTGGGAAAGTTGAACCTATCTAGGATCCTGAACAGTACTTCTTATTGAACCAAATCAAACGCTTTCTCAGCACCCAGCATTATAAAGGCAGCTGGCTTATTATTATGGTAGTAATAATCAATGTCCTTGATTAAGACGTTGGTATTGGTTGCTAGAAACCTACCCAGCAGAAAGCCTCATTGATCTTCATGAATTAATCCTTGTGCCACTGAGGCCGCTCTTTGTGCCAAGATCTTTGCTAGAAGTTTATAATCAAAATTAAGTAAACTAATCGGATGATACAAATTCGTTTTTTCAGGCGGCCTACCTTTTTTTAAAAAACTGTGCCAGTACAAACTCTGTGGCAGAGGAGAAGAGTAGGTCACGTGGAGCTCCCGTCATGCTACATGACTGAGACTGAGCCTTCCGATAGGCAGCAAGATGGTGGGCTGTGCACGTTCAAAGACGCACGTATTCCGAAACCCACCTTGGTACTAGATCCAGCCCGAATTCGCTAGGAAATGCAACGAGGATTCTTGCCTTCTGGATTTTGGCCCGACCGGTGGGGGGGATATCAATTGTTAGATCATTCTTCTAAATGGACCATAGGCTGGTGCCTGCCGGGGTTGAGGTAACCTGTTAAAGAAGCCTTAGGCTGTTCCACAATTTGAACGAGGACCTTAGAGGTGTGGCAGAAGCGGTCTGTGGTGGTGCAGATACGGCTTGACACTCTCTAGATTCCTTTCGGTGCCTCCCTCAATATTTTTACCCGGCATGAGGCTTCTTGGACCCCGCAATGAAGCGCATGACACGTGACATATTCTCCAAGCCACGCACAGTCAGTAAAACCCCTAAAAAATGTAAGTCTTTGACCGCAGCCATGAGAAGTCATAGGCATGGCTCCAACAAGCAGGACCATGTAGACAGATCCTCAAGAGACTCTGAGGGGCTCCAAGGTCTGTTAACTACTCCCCCGACTCATTCCGGATCTAGCCCCACAAATGGTCAAGAAATAGGGATGCTGCAGCCATCTCTGATCATCGAGCCTCTTTCTTTACCTATGATCGCTGCTATGGGTTGCTCGATCAATAAAATTCAGGCAAGCCCTCCAGGTACAAAGGCGGTCAGTACTTCACTTCTTGCTCTACCTTCTAATATGGATCAGCACAAGGATAATCCCTCCTATCCCCTGTTTTCTGCTGGTAGCACAAATGTCAAGGGGGCAGTGAAAGAGAAAGAAGGAGAGACCGTCAAATATGACTAAAGAGAACTCACATGACAGGCAAATGCCCCACACCATCCTAATGAACTCAGTGCCATAAGGCCCATCCTGTACTCTGTCTGACCTGATATCTATTGGCAAAACTACCTCTATTCAGGCTCTTCATTCCCTCCATCCATTCTCGATCCAAAAAAAGTCTCAGGAGACGTAACTGTTGTACCATCAATGGAGGTTATGCTCGGCCAGATTTTGGAAAAGCTATGTGCAATAAAAATATCTCTGGAGGAGGTGTAAAAGGAAATCAACGAACAGTTGAGCCAGTTAAATGCCAATTTAATCCATCTTTCTATATGGGTCTCTCAAGCACAACAGAGGGTTTCAGGCTTGGAGGATGCGAAAAATCGACAGGTGTCTGTACCATCACAGATTCAGTCAGAACTTGAGGAACTGAAGTTCAAACTTGATGAGGTGGGAAATAGATCTCAATGGTCGAGTTTGAGGTTTATAGGGGTTCCGGAAGAGGCAGAAGCATCATCATCAGTGACTAAAGTGATCCCTGACCTCATCTACAAATGCATCCTTCCTGACAAAGCCTTGGCCAAGGACGATCTCTCCATTGTGTGGGCACATAGAGTCTCCCCAATGAGTGCCGCAAATTCTAAGTATACACATACTATACTGGTTAACCTTCGGGACTACAGGATCAAGGAGCAAATTCTGTCCAGGCTATAAGAACAAAAAACCTGAACTCTGGTGATAATTTCAGTTTTAGTGTCTTTTCCGACATGTCTATTGCTGCCGCAGAACAGCATTGAGAATTTGTCTGACTCATTGATGATTTTAAGAAACTTGGAGCCCCTGCGGGCATTGTGCAATTGGCCAAACTTAAAGTGTTTCATAAGGGAAAGGCTCATTATTTTCAGGGCGTGCAACAGGCAAAGGATTTTTTGGAATCAATAAGAAAGTAATGGTTGTGGCTGTGCATGAGAGGATGATATTAGTTTTTTTTATATGTATCTGCCGCCTTCCCAAGGCTTAGGCTCTTGGAGTAACATATCAATGCACTCAATTTCTGGGTTTGGGGGGGAGGGTCAAAGGAGAGGATAGGGAATCACAGGGTGTTGGTTTCGGAGTCATGATGGGTCAGGTCCATTTGGTGAGGGGGGAGTCATCACCCTTCTGGTGGGTGGGTTCTTCAATAGGGTGGGGGAAAAGAGCAGGTGAAAAAAGAGGCATGGAGAAATTGGCAGGTTTAGGGTAGTAATTTTGTCTCAAGATGATACAGCCCAGTAGAACAGGATCTGGGAGTAAGCTAAAGGCTATCTCATGTAATATAAATGGGGCCAGCAATCTAGTAAAGTTTTCTGCTATTCTTAAATGGCTAAGGGCATTGCAACCCCAGATTTTTCTTTTGTAGGAGACACATTTAAAGTGTCAAGATAACCAGCCCAAACTTCCTAAATGTATCGCACATGCGTCTTATGAATCCGCTGCTGTCGTGGTTCGAGGGGTGGCCATACTAGTGACGCATGACGTTCCTGGGGTGGTTAATCAGATACATAGAGACCCTCCGGCATGATGGTTAGCAATTAGCACACTTATCTCGAACCACCATCTTTATTTAGTGATCTTTTACGGTCCGATCAAAGATGATCCTAGTCATCTTCAGGGTCTTTAAATTGTTCTGATTACACTTCCCAGTGCCATTCCAGACATTCAGATGGACACTTAACGCAAGAATAAAACTCAGAATAAACCTAGACTTTCCCGGTAGTTGGGCAAAATCATCTCTGATTTAGCATTAGTTGGTGCATAGAGGGCCGATCAACCCCGGACTATGAATTCCCCTGTTTCTCTAAATAATATAATACAGCCTCTAGAACTGACTTTATATTAACCTCTTTCTTTTTGGTGAGGTGCAGCACTTCTATTCTTGCCAATCCCTTCTCTGATCTTTCTGCTCCCCAGCTCAATGTAAGCTTTCCTGGCGAGATGAGTGCTTGTCCACATTGATGTTTTGATAAATCTCTTCTGGTTGATGAAGGGTGGGTTGAGACTCTCAAAGCATCAGTTACTGACTTTTTAAAGCTCAATAAAGGCTCCGCTTTCTTTTTTTTTTTATCTGGGAAGCTCTTAAGGCTCACATTAGAGGGGAAACAATAACTTATAAATCTTGTAAAGCCAAATTAGCCAAGAAAAAGGTAATAGATCTTTAACAGGAACTTAATCAAGCACAAAGAACCTATCAGACTTCCCATGATCCAGAGGTAGTTTTTTGATTGAAAGATGCACAGGCTAAACTAAAGGACTATTATATATCTTGTGAGATAGTTAATCAACACACAAGTTCCCAGCGATTCTACAAAAAAAACGAACATGTGGGGACATATTTGGCCTGGTGTGAAAAAAAAGTCTAATAAGGACACTATTAATATCATATTTGATGATGAACAGGGTATACACATCAACCTTTCTGAAGATGTTGAAAGTTTTTTTTTTATCCCATTATTCAAAAATATATGCCTCCTCTCTTCCAACTAATGTCCACTTGATAAATCAATATCTTGATGCGCTTAACCTACCAGTGCTAGACAAGGCATCTTGGGTGAAACTTTTAATACCTATTTCCCTTCTTGAAGTTAAAGAGGCGATTATGGCCGCATCGAGTGGGAAGGCCTGAGGGGAAGATGGCCTACCGGCCAAAGTCTATAAAGCTCTTCTAGGAGAGCTAGTCGAGTTTCTGGCTAGTCTTTTTAATGATATTCTCCTGGGGGCAGAGATCCCAGCCTCTTTTACAAGGGTCCAAGCCCCTTTTATATTTTTTCCATCCGTATATTACACTTTTTCCTCACCCATTGTCATAGATTACAGCTTGCAGAATGCTGTATTCTTATTAGAAATGTTGTTTTATTATGAATCGACCCAACTTTTAAGGTTATAATGTGATTTCTTGAAAAACAAATATTGTGTTAGGAAGCATTTTTGTCATACACTCGGTAGACCATTCTAGAACTGAAACTTGATGAATACAATATATAACAAAGAGCTAGTGTGGAGTTAGTAAAGGATGTTGAAGGAGCCAGTAGAAAAAGTGGACTGTAGAAGGGATGAATTGTTTCTATGTAAAGCATGTTTTAAAGCACAAAATATATAATCCATAACCAATTCACAAAGAGGAAAACAGTTCAGTGATCCTTTTAAAAATTTCTATTCACCTCAAAACTTTCTATCCAATAGAGGAAACCCTGACTTCTTCCATAATGTTTTGAGCAGTGTTGTAGTGAGCCCGTCCCCTATCTCAAGCAGCTGGAGTGGGGCTGTCATTTTGCCCAAGGGTCTGGTCGGCTGAATCTCACTAAAATGTTGATTCGATTATAAGCTGATTGGAAGGGTTCATAAACAACATTACAAACACTGTGACACAACTGACGTATATTGTTAATACAAAATAGGCCGAGCTCCATGACGAAAGCAGAAAAAGAGAAAGTATGCAAATAGGAGAAAAGAAAGAGAGTGGGCAAACAGACCGAGTGTGTAGACAAAAATAATATGCAAAGGAAGGAAGAAAAGAAAGATAGATGGATTGAAATGAGGAAGAAAGACTGGCTTAATGAAGAAAGATAGCAATGAATAGTGAAAAAAAGAAGAATAGAAGGAAGTAAACATGAAAGAAGGTAAGAAAATGTGAAAGGAAGGAGTGGGGAAAAGAAGAGTGACGTGTGAAAGGAAAAAGGAAAGTAGGGAAAATGAAGGACAAATGTTTGAAAAGATGTACAGAAGAATGAGGGAAGAGATAGATGGATGAGTCTAAGAAAGGAAGCAAATGTGGAACTGCAGAAGGGTGGATGCAAATGTGAAAGGATTAATGGGTGAAAGGCATGATGGATGAGAGGAAGCATTAACAGAAAAATGAAAAAGTTAATAAAAAAATGTATGAATCGATGAAGTGGGAATATGAATGGGCAATATGGTCAAAGAATGAATGGAAGAATGAACTAATAGATGTGTGAAAGGATGAATAGTGGAAGGGTTGAAGATAGAATGGGTGAAATAATGGATGGCTGGGTGAAAAAAGTCACGGATAAATGGAAAGATGAAAAGGTAGATCGAAAAGTCAATGGATGGATGAATTAATTGTTGGATGGATGGATGGAAAGATTGTTGGGTGGAAAGATTGTTGGATGGAAAGATGAATGGGTAATTGAAAGGGGAAAGGCTGGATGATGGTTCGAATGAAAAATAGATTGGCCAAGTTGACATTAGAGATATTGTTCAAAACGCAGGATGTTTTTTCTGTTTCTCTTTTGCTTTTAAGACTGGCATTTGTCTTCTGAATCAAATATTATATTGTTATTATGTAAGGTCAGTCTCCTGTTCGAATTCAGAGCTCATATCCTTTTTTCTCCCATGAAAAAAGCAAGCAGAAAGTATATCCACCCAGAAGGCCATTTGATGACTACTGTATTAGACCCCTGTCCATCACACTTTTGGAAAGTACTTGCAGTTCCCATTTGCCTACTGATCTGTAAGAATTTAAACTTGTTGCTTCAATTGTGAGTTGTGATTGTAGCCTGAAATGTGTCCAGCACACCTCTATTAAAAAAAGCCTAAACCATTAACAGCTTCCAAGCTATATGTCTGAAAGGGGACTGTTTACGATAAGCTGGACAGCCAGACTTTTTTGACTGAGTCATGGAACCAAGACTTTCCTACAAGTAAGACTAAGAGTGAAGGCACTTACTGGCAATGAATCAGCACATTACCTCCGTGCCCCAATGTCCATCTACAAGTCATTACTTATAGGGACTACACATGCCTTTAAGAAGATCTTCGACAGTCAGTTAAATAGCAAAGAAAATAGGAAAAACAAACAACTTAATGCCAAACCTTTAGTGATTTATTAGAACAAAAATTGTGAATAAAAGATAGAACAGACCTCAGAACACTATACCAAAGTTCTTTCTATCAATGTCCCATCTTCTAGTTCTATAATGATAAACACGTATATTCACAGAGGTAATAGGGATTCCTCAAATCTCAGCCGAGGATACAACCAAACTTCTTGTGGAATTCCCATGAACTCATTCTGAAAGAGGAGAGTCTGTCAGTAAATTAGCTAGAGAAATATTTGACCTCATGAATCTAAAGATCATGAAATTGAAAGCTTTCTTACATTTGTGTGCTAACCCAAAGGGTATAAACAAATTAGTTTATTCATGAAAAGCTTTGCATCCATGTAGATAGACCAAAATGGTTCTTTTTGCTACCAACAATTGCCACACTCTTCCTCTGGTGAAAAATGAGTAGGGAATCAGACATGCATTTGTCCCAGAAGCTACCTTCAACAAAAAAGAGGACATGTTCTTAAAGTAACTGTACCTTCTTCTTTAACTAGAAAAGGAGACCAACAAACTAATGTTCTGAACACTCCTATTCTATGGGATGAGGTCATGGCATTTAGATAAACAACTTTAATTGTTAGAAATTTCTAGTCAACCACATCTAGGGGCTCAAAAGAATGCAACTGTAAAGTATTTAGAACCAAAATCAAAATGCACATAAGTGCTAAAGGGCAAGCCTTTAGCTATAATGGAGAAAGTCTCCTTCAGTAAACCTTCCTTTTCTTCAGGTTTCTCCCATTGTTCTTTCAAAGCCCTCATTGGCCATTGGAAGCGCAAAGTGGAAATAGCCAGATTCCTATGGAAACCTTCCCACAGAAATTTCAGAATAAATGGAAATTGGCACTGCAATGGAGAAGTAGAATGATTATTTCTCCTCTTTTGGAATGATGCCTAATATCTAGCATACGATTTTAATGTTAAAGGTCTTCAAACATTTTTAATGGCTTTTGCAGTATAACATGATAAACCCTTACTCTCTATCCTCCACCTTTCAAATTCCAGGCTGAAATAGGTAAAACTGTCAAGATTGTCTTCTGTATGTGACATAGAGAACTGGGATTCACTGGAATCATCAAATAGGGTTCTATTGCGCACCCCTGGAGTACAGGGAACCACAACCTTCTCAGCCAAAAAGGTACCACTAAAATCATTACCCTGCTGGATCCATGCAATTGGTATTGCTGCAGAGTCTGGTGGGTGATTCTGAAACTTCTCTTCATTATTTGGACCATCTATGTTTCTGAAATAAATTCTTGTCAGACACTCTGAAACTGGTGAATTTACCCTCCTGACAGCAATAGTCCGTTCTCTCTGGCACAGTGAGGTACTTGTTTTCCTGGGAATGCGGGTCTCCATGAAAACCTTTGTCAGTGAAGGATATTGTTTTGATTTCTTTGACTTTGAGGAAGGTTTATGTCTCCTTGAGGACAAACGAAATGATATCTTGGCAAATGAGGAAACTTGTTGATGGCAAAAGATGACAAATGTTTATTTTCCTAAACAAATTGTGTATTTTTTTCTCCAATTCTGTTTCCCAAGAAGAGCATTCTCAGAGCAGTAGCCTTCTGTGCTGAATCCACATGCTGATCTTTTGGTAATAGATTTCTGATTACTGCAATATTAGCTTCTTTAGCAAGTACTAAAGCTCTCACAACACTAAATGAGACACCTGTGAGAAATTCATTCTGGTTCTCCAAGTGGACTGTATCTGGAAACTTGTGATCCAATTTTTCAAATAGGTGAAAAGTTAGAATTATTCTTGCCAGTGGTATTTGTCAGGGTATCTTCCATTTTCTATAACAGCCTTAGTACCATATCAGAAGTGGCACCAGGCTCTTCTGAAATCAAAAACTTCATATTTGGTCCAAAATGAAAAAGGATGCCTGGTGGCAATTCATGGCATGAATATTTTCATTTTTGATCCTTTGGAGATAATTCCTTTTACACTAGCACGTCTTGTATCAGAGGTGTCACCCATTCACAGTTCTCAAATAGTAATAGACACTATTTTCCTTTTTAATGAAGTTAGGTTCTCCAGAACAATCTTTCACACCCTCTACTCGTCACTGGTGTTAAGTCTCAACCTCTTTCTGTCAGGAGAAGGAAACCTGGATGAAGATGACGACTGCACATAATGCGTCTTTCTACTATGGTTCCCCAAACTAGGGAACTCAATTATCTGAGCAAATAACCAGCTGTCAAAATCTCTCAACAATAAATTCCCAATCAGACTGTTGCCTTAAATTATCTCACCAAACATACATTACCCTCCCTTTGTGTTGGTGTTTCATTCTGCCATCTGTCAAGGACTCGGGTGGATCACTGGGAATATCTGCATGTGGAAGTAGTGTACTGATGCAAAGGAGCAGGCAAAGGCACACACCAGAAAAAAGCAGACACAAATAGTAAAACACAGGAACTGGATAGAGAAGGGAAAACACCAGACAAATGATGGGGCAGAAATTTCACTCGGAAACCAATTCCTGTTCAAAAGAAATACCCTTTTACACAAGTGAGGACAAAATAACACACTTACCAGACACAAGAGCCCAAGAGGAGTACACAGAGCAAGTACTAGAAAGGAAACTCAGGAGCAGGGCATTCAAGGAAATACCAGAGAACAAACAGGTAAGTCAAACACAAAAATTCTAGAAATTGTAACAAGAAAGACACTGAAACTTCAAAGGAACTATAGACCTGAGGAGAAACACTGAGAAAGGGAACATAAACAAGAGCAAAATCTGTGAGACCGGAGAGAAAATACAAGAGCTATGACAGAAGAAAAGGAATATGTAGAAGAAAATAATTGCCAGAAAAATTGAACCAACTAGGACAAATTTGAATGAGAGGATCCCAAGCGCTGCACCTTTCTGTAGCAAAAAAGGTTGACATGAAAGTAAAGCAAAAGCAATACAGGTCTGGGAGAAATCTGCTTCAAGCTACAGAGGAACAGGACATGGTTGTGGCTGAAGCAAGGTACCAAATGGTCAGGAAAACAGGCAACAGGGCATCTAGTACACCAAGAAACTAACTTCAATGCACAAACAAAAAGCTTCAGGCAATGGCAACTTATACGCAGTTACAGGTAACTGCAAACCCTGGTTGTAGTTACATGGCTGGGCAGCACAAGACTAGTCACAGGTATATGCAATGCCAGTCTCTCACAAGTCTTGAAGAAGAGTGTCAAGTGCTGAGGAAAAACAGGACTACTCCCGTTGAAAGCAATGCACAGTTGATGCTGGGTCATATTGAATACTTAGCAGAGCATCATGACATCTGTAGTCCATGGAAGCAAATGTAGGTTTCCAATGTGTACAAGATTGAAATGGGAAGCAGGCAGGAGTCATACAGGGACTTTGGATGAGTTTTAGTGGCGAATTCCAGACTGCATTTTACTATGTACACCGCCTCACAGAGGTGGAAGAATGGAACTGTAAAACATTTATACCGCTATGGCAAAATTACATTAACAGTGCTGGTCAATAATTAAAAATATCTGATTTGTCAATGCGCCAGTAGTGTAACAAAGGCCTCGTCAGCCCCTGCGGTGCAAGGAGACCCCGGGTTCCAGGGGGCCCGCTCAGCATAGTACACTGTGCATGACCAGCAGGCCCCTGAGTCGGTTCAGGGGAGGATGCCCCCTCCATGAACTTTGCAGGAGGGACCCCTGAAGTTTTGTTACACCACTGCAAAGCTCTATTATTTATTGTTGTAAGAACATTACATTGTTATCCATAGCTTGATAATAGCAAGTTTTGTTCTACACAGTACATTCAAGTAATTGCCTAATTATTTCATTATACAGTAATTAAACTAATATAAAGATTTTTTTGTAACAAACACCAGCGAAACCACTATAAAATAATAATAGTCAAAAATTATGAAATCATCACAAGGCAAGCAATAATGGTTTTGACTATCTACCTTCACATAACTTAACTAATTTGCCAAAGCGGTATTGGCTATCCCTACGATGTCATGATATCATTAATTGTAACTTGTTAGTAGCAAGTCATCTTATACATATTCAATTCATGTAATTGACTTATTAATTAATTAAACAATACGAAAACAGATGCAATATTTTTTTATATATATTTATTGATGTATCACATTCTCAGTAACTGTTCATACAGAAGTAAGAATGAGAAGCAAAAGAAAAAGAAGAAAGAGAAACAAAAAACAAGTTCCTGCAACCGTAAGAACAAAGCGGCAATGCTCACTTTCATACAGCATCTAGACATAGTCAACCATGGTACAATAGGTACATATACAATTGGGTTACCACTGATACAATGTAAGCAAGTAACAAATCCAAGATAAGTCCAGTCCGCTAGGGATTGCTAAAGGGGACCCCCATCACAGGGATAATAACATTTCTGGCCAAGACCTTCCACATGTCTAAGTCATCTTGGAACCTTTCTTTATGTTTGACCAACCTCATCTGTATTTTCTCTGCCAGAGTTAATTCTGCGACATCTTTTATCCATCTCTTCACTATTGGATGTCTATGGAAGTAATGGAATAGCAAACTGTAATAAGTTAGTACATATGTCAACTACCCACATCCAATATTTATGTACTTGTGCACAGTTCCACACCAGGTAGTAGAATGTGGCTCATGGTTCTCTCCATTTTAGACAGTCCAAGGTCTTACTCTGGCCTCTTTTATGCAACATAACTGGGGTCAGATAAGTTCTGTGCAAAAATCCAAAGTGCAGAATGCAAAATCTAGCAGTGCTGGCAGCTTCCCATGTCAACACTAGCATTTTATGCCATTGTTTGTATGTATCCTGTATCTCACATTCCAATTTCCACTCCCCCCTAATTAGCTTCCCCTGTTTATCTATATCACCTCTGATGGTCTTATAGAATTGTCCTTTGCAAATGTTACCCTGATCTGCCCCTACCTTTAGGTTCAACACATTGTACTCGGTGTAGTCTGAGTGTCCCCCCAGAGGTCCTGTGTCACTGTGTAAAGGGCATGAAAATGTAGAAATTGACCTATGTCTAACCCAACATTTTCTATGGCATTTTCAAGTGAACACATTGCCTCTAATTTAAATAGATCTCCCGCCATCATGCAGCCCCCTCCCCCTGCTTTCCATTTTGTCCATCTCTTTGTCTAGCTGTTCATATTTAGGGAACTGCCGCTGTGACAAATCTTGCATGTATGGAAATGCTCCATCAGATTTGGAGCAGAACAGTCTCCACAACTTGGGCATATCCTTTACCACTAAAGGTACTAGTGGATTCAGCCTGGATGCTAGAAACATGCATATACGTAAATTGTCTTTCATGCAATAAATTCCCAAGAGCTCTCCGTGAGTGCTCCAGTCGGGGTCAACCCATCCAGCTGCAAACTGCAATTGAGCTGCCAAATAACATCCTACCATACTTGGGACCATCAATCCGCCTTATTCATAGTCAAACATTAAAGTGTCCATTATGACTCCACTTTTACCCCCAAATGAATACAGTCATTATCAATTTCATTTGGCCAAGATGTCCCCAGGGGATCTTGTGCATCCTGCATAGAAGTAGATATAAACAACACGGTAGGACCACCATTTTTCATTTTTGGAATTACTAAGTGGCCTACCATAGATAGGGGCAAAGACACCATGAAGTCTGAAGATTTTGCAAGCTAGTTATTAGTGGGATCACATTCCATTTGTACCATTATTTTCCCTTAAGGGTCAGCATTAAACCCAAATACTGAAACAACTGCAATGCCCACAATATTGCCAGCATCAGGAGCTCTCATATTAGTAAGGCCATCAAGCACCAAAATGGAAACACAAGGGATTAATGAGCATTTATCCTTAGATGAAACTGTACACTGTAGTCATCCAACATCTCCATAAGGCATGGTATGGAGGCCTATGATTTATAACATAGATTAAGAGGGCATATGCATATAAGGAAACCATATGCTTCCAACCACTGACTTATATCACCCCGTTTGAAAAGTCAGACTGGAGTCTGCATACCAGAGGCTGTATGGCCAGGCTAAACAGTAGTATGGACAAGGGCATATTTGTTGTATGCCCCTCGGTAGCTCCCATTCTTCAGAGATGAAATGATTTGTTTTATGTCTAGCCAGACATTTTGTGTACAAAAGACAAGCCAGTTTCATAAACTCAGGCCCAAAATTCAGAGCCTTCAATACGAGAAACAGATATCTCCAGAACACTGTATCAAAGCTCTTTCCATATTGAAGGGCAAGACTAGTCACAATTTTCCCTACCACATGTCTTAATCGTAATATACTTAGGGCCATTCTCCATCCTAGTATGAACCTACATTGGTCCATGTACACTGAGATGTCACAAGTTTCAATCTTGTTAACAGCCATTTGCTAAATATCTTATTATCCACATTGTCATAGACAGGGGGTGGTAGGCCTTCAAATCTGTTGGGGCCTTGCCTGGCTTCAATAATTCCACTATTAGCTCTTCTCTCATAGACTGTGGCAGGATTCCTTGTAATAACACCTCCAGATATACCCTGAGGAGCCTGTCTGACAGCACGTTATTGTATGTCTGATACCATTCAGCTGGGAAAAATCTTTGTTACTGGTGTCTTGGGTGGACTGTGGTCTTTAATTATTGCCACAATTTCCTCTAATCCTATGGGTACCTCCAAAAGCTCACTCTGTTCTGGTGTGAGTCATTGCAGGCCAGGCAACATTAGTATTCAGTTATTTCCATCCCTTCCCAGTGTGTCCGTGGTTGTCTATAAGTGTTTATAATACTTAAGAAATACTGCACTGACATGCTCTTGTTTAGTGTGTATGTGTCCTTTCACATCGGCACAGCAGTAATAGTCATCGGTGTCAACTCCTTTCTTTAGAACCTGCTATGCAATAGGTGGTGGAAGGAGCAATTCTGAGGCAATTCTTGTTTTAACTGTCCTTTCTAGGATCTCATTTTTAAGCCCATTCAACTCATCTCCTTATCCTGCATCAGAGCCCAATCAGCACTGCAGTTGTATTAATTCTCCCTCTTTGGTAGAGATCATGCATTCCAAGTTCTTTATCTGGGACAACATATGTAAGAGTGCCACTCCCAGTGTGACTACCTTAAAAACATCCTGCTCCACTCACCTAGTAGAGGCAGTGTTACTGTTTAGTCCAAAACAATCTGAGATCACTGACTCCATCTGTGCACAAAACTCTGATTCTTTCAAGGCCACCACTGTCACCTGCCACTATGGGACTCCTCTATAGTGTATTGCAACTACACAGGCAAATGATCTGATAATACTCTCCTAGAGTGATTCCGATGGTGTAAGTAGTGAGCATGCTCTCTCTCCACCAAAATGTGGTCTAATCCTGCATAAATGTTTAGAGGGATGGCAAAGTGAATATACTCCCTAGCCGAGGGATTATGCTTGCCCTCCAGATATCAATCATATCAAAACAATTCATAGTATGGATTAGGGACCAGGACATCTTGTATTTATATGAAGCATTCTGAGGTGATCTTCAATCAGACTGTTTAATACTGAATTGAAATTACCCATCAACAACACCGCACAGCCCAGGTATGGGTACATAGCAGCACTGAGTAGACTATAGAAGCCTGACACATCACCATTTGGAGCATATATCCCCACTAGTATTATCAGCCTGCCATTCAATTAGGAATATAGCACTAAGTATCTACCCTCTGTATCTGTATATGTGTTATTTATCACCAATACAGTAGAAAAACACCACCACCCTTGCATGTCTACTAAAACCTGCATGGTACAATTATCCTTGTCACTTTTGCTGCATTTTTTGCACCTAAGCCAGGAATAAATGTGTCTCTTGGAGATATGACAAGTGTACACCTGGCCTTCATAAGTATGCATCCACTGTGGCCCTCATAGGCTAGTTATTAGGGCTTCTGACATTCCAGATCGTCATGGTAATTGTGTCCTGCAACATGAGTTGTCTCTCCCAGTGCAGGTCTCATCAGCATATTTGCCCCACATCCTGTGTACTCTACTGCACATTGTTGTTCAATAACACACATAACACTGTATACATATTGCATCTACAGCTCTGAAGAGTTCCCTGCTCAGACGCTAACGTATCCATACCCCACCAGGGACCATATAGGTGTGTCATACCTCAGGGATACCATTGTGGCAGCTGTAATAGATGCACCCCACATTTGCAGGCAATATGCAAAGAAAGAAAGAAAAGAAAACACAAAAGAGGCAACCAAATGTAGACACTATTACTACATTGTAACAACCAAAGCTACAGCAAAAGTTCTATGAACCACAGACCCAGTAAGTCTGAATAGTCCACAGGTGGTCATGCAACTACATACTATGTGAAAACTCCCTTGCATATAGGGCAGGATTCTCTCAAGCCAGTGTCCAATAAGCATAGTCTAGTCAATAGGGTTCCATAAGATTACAACAGCTAAATACTGTTTGATTTCCAAGTGATGACTTACGGTGATTGTTTTTGTGATTTGGTAACAACCTGTGCCAGTTCCAGGTCCTCATGCATACACAGGGACTTCGAGAGGCAATCAACCCCCCTTTGCTACCAACATTACCTTTCAAAGCTCTCCATCCTTAATTGGTTTTCAGTCGACTGCCCCCACTGATTCCAGCCAACCCCAGGCCTCCCCTAATTCAGTGAAAAAGAGTGTCCTTCCATTATGCAACACCTTCAGCCTGGCCAGGAGAGCATCATGCACTTCATATTGCTGTCTTTGCAAACCGTTTTTACCACTTCAAGTGATCAACAGAACCTCTGCATGTTCTGATTCTAGTCTGGAAACAACATCACTCACACTCCTGCAATGTAGATGTCTCCCCATTGTCGAGTCATTTGCCACAAAACATCTATGTCATCTCAACAAAAGATCACTGGCGTGGGGGCAGAGGTGGTGATACCGACATCTTGTGAGCCTTCTCAATAGAAAATAACTTGGTCAAATCTTTTGGCTTCAGAGTGTGGAGGAGCCAGTCCTCTAAATATAATTCCAGGCATTCACTCTCTGATTTTTTGGTGAGGCCCAACAGTCTAACATTATTGTGGTGTGAGCGTCTGTCCACATGGCCTGCTCGGGTCTCTAGGATGCTGGTTTGGCACAGTAAATCATCAACTTTTTTCTGCAGTGCAGCCACCTTACTCTCTGTTTCACTTGCTTGTGTCTCCACCATGGATACTCTTTCCACTAATACTTTTTCAGTAACTTCTCAAAGGTTTTTGCACAGCAAATAGAGACATACATCCAGTGTACCCATCTGGTGTTCCAGCAAAGCTCTTGTATCATGAATAGCTTTGATGACAGCTGTCATTGTGGATTCTGGTGGTTCATGCAGCAGTGACCCTGCGGGCTCATCTCTGAGGGGCAGAGGATTAGTATTTTTATCCTAGTTGAATTGAGTGGTTGAGACATGTGATGCTTTAACTTTGACCATAACTATTACACAGTGCACCTTATCCAGTAGTACCCTGCATAGTGCCTGAAAGGACCTGTGCCAGCTTTTACTGGTACAGGGTAACCATGTGAAAGTTTATCTGTAGGCTGTTATGTCCCCCTGAACTTGATAGAGCTGCTCAGGACAGTTTGCAATCTCATGGACCCCATTTCCTGTATATAATGCAATTGCAGTAGTTCAAGACATATGGCCAGTGCCGCCACCATCTCATGAGGTAGGTCTATCACCATTGACCATTATACTTCCAAACACAACCAGCGTACTGCAGGACTCAGCATCAGGGCTCCACCAGGCTCTCAGATCCATGCCCTGTGAATAAGCAGCTGTACACAAAAGCAAGCATTCATGGGCTAAGCTTGGGATGTGCTCATCCAACTCACCGTGCATTTGTGCCAATCGATAGTGTAAATGATTCAGGCTCAAAGAAGCTCTTGCTCTCTGGGCCTGTTCGAGCACCAGTGAACACCATTGTGTATGCTATTAAGCTCACAACACCTCTGATCTGACCTTCAAATAGGCCTTTGCAGGACCCTTCTGCTGCACTCACCACTGAAAATGGTACCTTGGGTTGGGACCCTTTGCCACTGGGGTGCTGCACTACCAGTGCAATGTAGGCTGCAGTAGCCCTCATACACCATGCATTGCAAGGCCTGTGGTTCATCAATTGAATAGGGTGCCCCTGGGCCTGTTCTCAGGTGCAAGGGGACTGCCTTCAGCTTTGCGACATGGCCCTTACAGCTGCAAAGAATCTAGGGTAAAATGCATATTAAGGAGACATCTCACCAGACGATGGCCATGTTGAAAGTGAAACTACACACTTGTTCCACCAGATCTGTCTCCAGATGCTGCTTCACCAGTCTGCTTCAGACTTGGTCAAAGTCAAGGCATGGCCACAGGCAGCCTTCTACCCAGCTGACAGCCTGAGGCAGTCCCCAATGTCCACTCAGGCTTGGCACACCTCAAGCTCAACAGGGCACTTTCTTGCAGGACATAAAGTCCGGGTGCATCCTCTATAGACCCTAAACACTGGAGGGAAGCAAATGACTGGAAATTGCAGGATTTTAAACAGGATTCTGTGCTGCCTCCTGGAAAGCCTTGAAGAATTGTGACTGCAAGCCATCATGGTCAGGTCATGCCCCCCAACAAATGCAATAGTTGCAATACATATGCTCTCAACACATCTTTTACATTTGGTTTTATGTTTCTCATGCATGTGAATTCATTAACAATGATCAGAAAATCTTTTCATAGGCATCATTATCATGATTCCTAAACATCTATTCAGAAATTCAGGCAATAATGACTGAATGGGATAAATCATTATCCATAGTATATTCTCGCTCCCTAACCTCTCATTAAACATCATATCAAAAAGTACAATTTCCTATTCATGTTAATGGCCTGATTACGAGTTCAGCAGTCCATGGACCGCCGCACCGACAGTGGTGGTCCGACTGCCGCATCCTTGGCGGTCTGACCGTCAGATTAGGATACTGGCGGTCAGACTACCACAAGACCACGGCCACCGCTAGGATCATGGATCCCGACAGGCTGATCACAACTTGCCTTTCTGCCGGTCCCCACCATGAAAAGGCTAGCGGAAAGGCAGAGATGGGGCCCCCCTGTCAGCACACTTGGAATGCGCACTATCTGCAATGGCAGATGGTGTGCATTATGAGTGTGCTGGCGGCACTCGCAGTGGGGTGACATTGGCCTCAGCTATCCCTGAAAGCCGAAGCTAATACCCCAGCAGTGTTTCTGCTGGCCAGCCCAGCAGGGAGATCATAATTGTATTGGTGGTCTCGCGGTGGGACCGCAATTATTTGAATGAGGCACTAAGGGGGTCATTCTGACCCCCGCGGGCAGCGGGAGCCGCCCGCCTGGAGGGAGCCGCCATATGGCCGCTCCGCGGTCGAAAGATCGCGGAGGCCATTCTGGCTTTCCCGCTGGGCTGGCGGGCGACCTCCAGAAGGCCGCCCGCCAGCCCAGCGGGAAACCCCTCCCCACGAGGAAGCCGGCTCCGAATGGAGCCGGCGGAGTGGGTATGTGCGACCGGTGCAGTGGCACCCGTCGCGTATTTCAGTGTCTGCAAAGCAGACACTGAAATACAGAGTGGGGCCCTCTTACGGGGGCCCCTGCAGTGCCCATGCCATTGGCATGGGCACTGCAGGGGCCCCCAGGGGCCCCACAACACCCCATACCGCCATCCTGTTCCTGGCGGGCGACCCGCCAGGAACAGGATGGCGGTATGGGGTGTCAGAATCCCCATGGCGGCGCAGCTGAGGATTCTGCAGGACAGCGGAAAACCAGCGGGAGACCGCCGGTTTTCCTGTTCTGACCGCGGAATGTCCTGAGGAGCACCGCCAGCCTGTTGGCGGTGCTCCCGCATCCCCGGCCCCAGCGGTCCTTGACCGCCGGGGTCGGAATAACCCCCTAAGTCTTCCTCCAACAATTTCCACACAAATAATAGGTTTCTCTGCTTCTAACTCTCAATTCAATACCTGATAATTTGATTTAATCACAACACTTCTGGATGTTTTTTTTAATGCGCATAGTAATTGGATATTTGACACCATAGTTCTTAATAGCTCTCATAAATTCCCTCCAACTATAAGTTTTCTAGTTGTTGAACCAATATATTGGATACCACAAGCACAGAAAACTATGTATACACAATTAGCTGGATTGCAGTTAATAAATGTTTGAATCTTATTCACCTTCATTTGATATATATTTTAGAATTCTTTGGTACTATCTATAACCAATTTACAAGATATGCATTTACCGCATTTGTTATATTTTATTAGATCACAGGGACCCTACAATTTCTCTTTGCCCTCAAATGTTCACCACATGGAATATTATCCTTTTGTTTTCTGGTAGTACCCAAATTGGCATAAGGAACAGAATTCAGTGATCTGGGTTTCATATAGATTTTAGATTCCATCATATATCCACTAAGTGTTAAATTCCCTGCTCAGTTCTACATTATAGGTATTATTTTTAAGATGGTGATATACAATGTCAAATTCCAAATAAAAAGAATGTCATCAATCTACCTGAGATGAGATTCTCCCAAGGATTGTGGAAGTAGTAGATTAGCAATGGAAAGATGTAAGGATGAAATGAAGCATATGGTAACCAGAGGTGTAGAGATTAAGGGGTAGGGCAAAGTGTAAATCCTGGTGGAACAAGTGTGTAGTTTCACTTTCAACATGGCCATCGTCTGGTGAGATGTCTCCTTAATATGCATTTTACCCTAGATTATTGGCAGCTGTAAGGGCCATACAGTATCTTAAGCTGGTAGTGTGTAACGCTAACCATTGCTCCAGGAGTAGGAGGAGCGTGTCTGAGTGCACACACACACTCGCACACTCACCTCTTCTTCAGGTCTATCATTGCACCTGTGAAAAACAGCGGATGTAAAGGAAAGGGTGGTCAAGCCAAGACACAGTATGTACACTGCCATTGCTTGTCTTCAGTTATTGAAGTCACTGAAAAAGTCATGATGGTTGGTGCCAGAGCACCCACATTTTCAACTTTAGGAGAAGATGGGCAAAATCAAGGCCTCTATTCTCATGCTGCATAGCAGTACAGCAGCCAAAACAATACTTAACGGTCGCTCATTTAAAGATATGAAGGCCATACACAATGTCTTTCTAAGAAATGTCAATCCTTTAGAGATATATTCTAACCTCTTCTATAATAGCAGGAGGTGTAACAATGATTTCTCATGTCATCCCTCACCCATCTCTCTTCCTAGCTAAAAAATAGTTTGTCATTCTATCTCATTTCATAGGATTTTTATTGCAGATTTTGTATGATGCACTGAATTAATTTGTCCCTTTTTAATCTATTTTTTAGCTACAGATGATGTTTTAGATTTGGATATAAATGTATTTGTAAATCTTCATTATTATATGACAGTGTTAATACCTTGATCTTGTTCTTTTGGTTGAACCAATACATATACACCCCATTACTCTTAACGTAAGTTCCTATCTTTGAAAAAGCAGATGATCCAGACAGTCCCATATATATATGTTGCAACTGTGGTTTTGTTATTTGTGAGTCATGCTATGTAAGTCTGCCTCAGCCCCAAATTTCTAAAAACTGGTCTTGGTATGTCTGTGTGAAAGAAATTGTTTCCATGTCATGAGAATGAAGGATGAGGGGATGTGTTTACCCGATTAAAAATGATTACATTGTGTAATAAGTCAGTGCACAAGAAAATATTAACAGTACGATTGCTGGAATGAACAACTTCCACACCACCAAACAGTAATCATGGGCCTTGCTCAGCTTGTATGAACTGTGGACATATCAAGGTGTTGTGCTACTATTGTGGATCTCCAGATTTCCTCCCTTCTGCTGTCTTAAGACATAACCTCCACCATGGTCTGAGACCAGCTGATCAGTCCTCATCTGAGGTATGGTGCCTTGAAAATCACAGTTCTTTTCTCTTCCAGTGTACCTCCTGCAGGTAGTTTTGTCTAAAACACCCAGATAAGAAACAAATATGGTGAATATCTGTTCTAGTTTTCGAACTTTCATAGTTGAAAATGTTCATATTTTAGTTATTCAGATATTAATTACATGGATTGCATTTCTTGCACTGAAGGTAAGCACCAATTAGTTTATGCTGAAGGTCTTCCTCAGATGGGATTGACATGCTCCCTAAAATAATGGGATCAGTGGGCTTTATACATATTCTTGACTATTGGCTTCACAAGAAAATGGGAACTGTCTTTGTTCGCTTTCAGGTCTTTAAGGTTTATTTGGGGGAAACACTGAGCCATCCCATCCCTCAGTGTTTGGAAAGAGTTCTACATTACACTTGAAAACCCACTGTGTTGCATTTTATTTGTGCAAGGGACTGAGGGAGATTGAATGGAATAAGACACTCTTCATAACAAGAGTTACATCACAGTGCAGGATTTGTGGGAGGGGGTGTTTTATATAGCATCAAAATTAGACTGTTTTACAAGAGTCTGGAAGTCTTTCCAAAAGTCATTCACATCTAATGACTGTTGTGTGTAGGATGGCAAAAGTTGGGTTCTTAAAAAGAGACATAATCACAGATGTGTAATTAGATATGCTTCATAATTATGGCTTTGGCCTAAACATTTGAACTAGAAACATGTGCAGCCTTGGTATTTGGCAACTGCAACCATCAGCAGCACTGGCAGTGGACTTCTGATAAATATTTTTGGCCCGGCACGTACTCTGTTATAATTGGTGATCCATGATGATTCTTAAAAACAGTCCATTGTCTGGCCCTTTCAAGCTGGCCCCTCTGGCAATGGCAGGCCTTTAGACTGTCTGACTGACTAGCCCAACACTGGACCTGAAAGGGACCTTTTTAAATGCATTTTTTAAATGACTGTCTGCTGTGGTTTGGCAAGATCAGCTCCACTTAAAGCCTCGCATCTATGTTGCTGTCACAATCAATTATATGTGGGACTCATAAACATCTTGAAGACATAGTTCAAAATCTAACATTGCTCCTTACACACTTCCAACCATGAATCAAATACTTCCTCAATGTTCTTTCATTGATGCCCTTCTCCGCATGTGAACACATTATGGTCAACCCACAGAAGTGGGGAGGACCTAGCAAAAATGCCACAAAAATATATCTGTTTCATTTAATTTGAAATCTACCACCTAGGTACTGATTTGCTATATGAAAAATAGTTTTGAAATTCACAGAGTATGCTTTGGTGTAAAAATTTATCCCAGCCCTATAAATATATATAAAACATGAACATACATGGTTAAAAAATCCTGAGTTTTTATAGACATATCTGTAACATCGGTGTAACACATGAGTTACTCCTAACAAATTAGAATTGTTTACACTATTGACCTCTTTCTATGTAGAGAGAGAACTCAGTAATTTTGCACCCAGAATAACACATAAGATGGAGCAAGGTAGGTCTGGGATCCGGTTTACTGAACTATTCACAGAGTTCAGTGTTTCTGTGCCACTTTCATTCCTTTTTCAGATACATATTTGTCCAGATTTGACATGGCAAAATATACCTACATGAAACTTCAAAGGTATCAATCAATCACTCAATTCTTCTCTATTCAGTTACATAATAATAACCATAAATCACATAAATACATAACATGTTACCTACAAACATTTAAAAATATAAGAACTTGCGTATTTAGGGCCAGATGTAGCAAAGGGTTTTTCCCATTCTGTGTCATTGGGAAAATGTGTTAGTACATATGGCCCTTAAAATCTTAAAAACTTCCAATTTCACTTACAGTCAAAATTTGAAAAAATAAAAATGTTTAATACAATTAAAAATTTACACTATTCTGCCAACATATAGCCCCTTTTAAAACAGACCCCACTCCGACACACCAACACATCAGGGACCATACGTAGAAAAAAGTAGGCTGAGCGATACTGCACAAAACTCCTTTTTTTCAGAAGGGAAAGTAAAAATATTTGTCTAAAAGGTGTATAAAAATCACAGAACAAGGTCAAATGAATTGCAGACTGTGAAGACACCCCATCACATGGGCAAATTTGTATGGATTTCAAATCGTACTGGCCAAGCGGGAAGCACAAATTACTTCTAAGTACTCCTAATCGGAAGCGTGTAATGAGTGACCTTTCCCAAACATTTTGTACCATCAAAAGATACATCTCAGGACCTGTCTGCAACATAAAAAATCCCTCACAGTTAGTTTCTTTAGTTCCTCTGCCTCCCTTTGTGTTCTCAGAATTTTAAATCAGTTCTCCTTTACCCACCATTTATTAGTACGTTTTAGACATTGTAGGGCATTAAACATTTCTGAGCGACCAAGGGTTGTGGCGGCCTCTTTTATATATGCCAACCAAAGGATGTACAAAGCTTGATCACACACCAGACAATCACGCAACATTTCCTTATTTAGGGAGGTACAATCATTTGACCAAATGGAAGTCCACAGCAGAAGAGGCGCAATCTTAATGCCATCCTCCACAATCTCCAAATTCAGTTTATTATGTAGGCAAAACCCAGAAATATTTCGTCCCACGCCTAGTAACCGTCTGCATAAGCAATTTTCCTCTATCTGGGGGGCCATGCTACCCGAATAGCCCCAGAGGGTACTAAGGACCTGATTTTGATATCAGCGGATGGGTTACTCTGTCACAACAGTGACAGATATCGGTCTGCCAAAATATAAAGCCCACAGGAAATAATAGGATTTTTATTTCAGCAGATAGCATGTCCGTCACAGACATGACTCAGTAACCCATCTGTCGATATCTAAATCAGGCCCTAAGTTACCAGACATCTCAGAATACTGATTTGGCTTATAGCTCATCCTGCCATCTGACTCAGGGACACGAGATTCTTAGGGGCATATTTAAGAGCCCCTAGAGCCACTGGAGCATCACTTTACATGACGCTCCAGTGGCGCTAATCTCTGCTCCATATTTTTTAAGGAGGTGTAATGCCACATTTTGTGGCATTATGCCTCCTTTTAAATATGGGCCTCTCCGACACAGTTTTCTGCATCAGAGGGGCATGCAAGTGGTGTTGCTATAGGCATGTCAAAGCAACACTCATTGCATTTTGACTCGGCCTCAGGTTTACAAGATTTTGTAAACCTGAGGCAACACCAAAATCTAACGCCACCCCTTGGGTGGCCTTAGCAAAGCACCATGAGGAGGAATACTCTTATTCCTCCTCATTTGTTGTTTTTTCGATGTGTGCTGCATTCTGCAGCACACAAAGAAAGAGCAAAATGCCAGAAACTATTGTTTATGTGTGGGAAGGTGTCCCTTGCTGCACATAAACAATCATTTCAAAATGATGCTTTGGCACCTCTGTGTGTGCCGCAGACTTGCCGTTAGTGATTGTTTATATACAGGAAGGGCCACATTCAGGCACATTAACAATCACACCCCTCAACGCACACATCTTTGCACGATTATTGTGTTTTTTTACAGCTGCAGGCTCAGCCAGCAGCAAGTACAGGGAGGGGTGGGACTGAACCAATGGAGGGGGGAGAGGGAAGTGGAGTCTGTGCACTTAAGTGCACATGTGTGTTTGGCCGGCTGTCTCAGGCCGGCCAAACACACATGCACACTTAGGTTTCTCCAACCCAGCTGTGTTACACAGCTGGGTTAGGGAAACTGCATAGGCTCCAGTGCACTGTCTGAGTGGCAGAATAAGCCGCCCAGACCAATCCTGGCTCTGCGCACATGCTAGGTTTAGCATGAGACCAGGACCAGGATTGCTGGGGGCCTTTGTTGGTGTCTCAGTGAATGCTGGGGCACTCGAAAAGAGGCGCAAGGCAGCAGTTGACGAGAATGGTAAGTTATTTGATTTTTTATTATTTATTTACCCCATCCCTGCCGTTCCCCTCCCTGCCCTCCCCTTGAGATTTGCGGCGGCTGCCACTGAAAATGGCCAAGCCTCAACTGCTCTTAATCTGTTGGGCCATTGAAGGAGTATGTCAGAGATAAAGTAGTCTCTGTCACTGAAATACTTGAGTTCCTCTCTACTCCAAATGAGTGGTGTGGAACTTCAGTTTGGTGGAGAGGGTACCCTCTCTGCCAAACTCTACGTCAGTCCCTATATCTTCTTTACTTCAAGTTACAAAATGTGTTCCAACTGTCCAACAGGTGATACACCTCCTCCTTCTTTAATCCCCACCATTACCAAAACATCTGAACTATACCAAGATAAATTAATTTTAAATACATGTGAACAGAGTTGTTAACAATGAATTTTACTGTGTTCTGAACCATATCGTCAATTGTGTGATTTATAATGAAACAAAACTGTAATCTCAGTTTTAAAGAAGCTACTCCGGAACATGTTCAATATAGGCACCATGGATATCCTGTGCCAGCCAGTTCTGAAATCTGGAACAACAGATGCTGGTCTTTAAAACAGATATATGAAAGACAAATGATTTTTTTCAGAACTTCAATTGGTCCAGGTAAATAAGTGTGTGTCTCTGATTCCCTTTCTGTTCACTGTTTCAGGCTGATGTTTTTAAAACCATCACTTTTTTGAATGTACACAACAAATACAAGATCTTTGACATGCTACATAATAAAGCTTTGTGAACTCCCTAAACAGTAAAACAAGACATATTTCTTTGACCCTTAGATTCAGTAAGCCAGTCAAATATTTTCACATACCAGGTTGCAGGGTGAATAGTCTCAGGACTCGCTAACTAGTCAGGATGCCCTAGGTTTCCCATGAAGGTATTAACAGTTTTTGAATTAGTAGATTTATCCTGAGTCAGTGCAATATAGTAAGTAAATGATGTCTAACATAGTTCGTAGTTGTGAAAATTTAATAAGGTGATATCTGCCTTTGGAAAGTCCAAATCCTAACTGACAGATCCAGAATCTGTGAATTTTCCTGCCACTAACATCCAATTACAAGTGGGAAAAGTACCAGTGCAAAGATTTTCTGAGTCTCTGATACAATTATATTTTTACGTTTTAGTGTTCCATTTGCCCTAGCCACATGGCCATTTTTTATTTAGTCTTTTTTGCAATCTGGCATCTCTTGTGGCCTTTTGCGGTGATAGCAAAAGGAATCAGCCTATAATGCATTTAGCCGATGCTGTTGAAATTGGGTAGATTTCCTACAACTGTATGCAACGGATTACGAGTCAAAAAACTAACTTTTCCAGGTGAGGATTTGAGGGTATTCACAAACGTTCCCAATGTGTTTTCACACCCAGTTAAACATTTCTACACCAAGTACCAAACAAGGCGTGACAAAGGGCCTAATTTAGAGTCTGATGGAGGCGGAATCATCTGGCAAAAAGTGACAGGTGTTCGGTCCACCCTATTTATTGACATATTTGTACTCTATACACTCTGAGCAGGGCACAGGGGATGCCTTTATTTGAGAATATCTAGCATGAGTCAAATTTAAATCTGATTCTAATGCCCAGATTATTGGTCTTTGTGGTGCGGGGGAGCTCCGCATGCCACTTTGCTGCTCTGCCTTCGTCACAAGGGCAGGAATACACTGTATTTATCCAATACAGCGTCATTCCTGTCCTATCCCTCTGCACTGGCACTCTTTTGATTGCCTAGTGCCAATGTAGGCACCCTTGCACCATGGCCCAAGGATGCCTGTGTTGCATTCAGGATTATTTTTGTGAAGAATGCAGCACACACGTGAAGAGGGAAAAAACAAGAAGAAATAAATATATTCCTCCTTATTTCACCTCACTTGGAGAGCAGTAGGAATTTGGTGCCTTCCCAGGTTTACCTGGGTTGGTAAATCTGGGAAATGCCTCAAAAACCATGGGAGTTGCATAGGAACACTCAGACAATGCCCATGGAATGCCTCCCTAGTGCAGTGTAAGGCAAAGAAGCGAGTTCCTCTGCATTGCCTTACTCCATGTTTTTGAAGCCATTCAAAGCTAAGCAAAGTGACTTTGTGCAACTTCAAAATGTGACTTAGGTATTTGTGCCACACATGGACCATATTGCTGGTGCAAGCATGGAATTAACCGCTCATAAAAAGCCCCTAAGTGCACATTTGATGTGAGAAGCTGCCATATTTAATCAGGCAGAAAGAGATTTGATTTCTCCATCTCGAAAACATTTTCCAGGATGAGAAAAAGGAAAGAACTTACCTTTTTTCACACTAACCGAGGATTATAGTACATTTGAATGAATAAAACAGAAGATTTGTTTTGAATCTTAACAAAACCATCGTTATAAACGTCGTTGGCTAGTAACTTTTCTGTGCATGATCTCCTCCTGCTTGGTAGTGCAGCAGGTGCAGAGGCACCGGGGAACACGTTCTCAGGCATCCACGACATCTGAAGTGGAGGTGAGCAGAGATTATGCAGACTTTTTTTCTTGCTTGGATTAGAGCTCTAGGAACCCATATTGCACTACTTTTAAACTGTGCGATTATGCAGTGGATAATGCAGCTTCCACGTGTATTTTCTCCGCTACAAATAGAGTACCTGACATTTCACGTTCCAGAGAAGGAACATAACCCTTCTTCCGATATCGAGATTTGCAATAATCGAATAATGAGGTCCCTTCTTAACGACAGATATAGAGACAGACTTCTGTTTTGCTGCTTTGTGTGCAGGATTCTATTTTAACAGGGCTGTGACTAAGGTTACAAGAGGTTGGGGTGCCGTCTTCAGTGTCTGCCCACACCCACATAATCGATACTGCAGGGATGCGGCACAGATGCCATGGGTGGCTGCTTCTAAGTCACCTTGAGCACTTGTTAACATTAGCACCGCTCTGCTGAACTTTCAAGGGACGCTGAGTGATGTCAGGGTAGAGGTTCTGTCAGCTGTGCGAATGACTTATTTTTAAAAAACATGCTTCCCCACATAAACATTTCCACATATAGACTATTTTTTTAAAATAAATATATATGATTAAAATGTTCATATTTACCTAATGCTAAGTTGATTTCGCACTGTGGCACTGAAATTGAGTTAAGTGTAAGAAATGCACATATTGTTGACAAGGACTGGAAAGCAGGTACTAATTCAGGCGTTCATGTATCTTTATTTGTTTATTTTTTAAGTATTTTGGGAGTGTGGCCCTAGCCCCAGGTTGAGTATGTACCTAGCTATACCAATACATGAACCACACAAGAAACACATAGGCATGTTCACTTTGCAGTTATGCAAAAAACGTAACAAAAAATAATTTCTCAGAGAAACAGTATTTAAGAGAGTAGGGTGATTGTGAAGTGGATTTTTAGATTCTTCCTGAATTTGATCAATGAGTGAGAAAGTCTGAGGACAAAAAGTACGTCATTCCATAATCTTTTTTCATAACGGTTAAAAGGGCTGCTGGCATGTTTACTATTCTCTACACTTTTGGATTGTCAGCCTATCAAGGAATGAATGTTCAATAGTGTATATCGCTAGATGTGATGAGTTTATAGGCCATGTCTTACCCTTGTCCCAGGAGAAGTGTTTTGTAGATCATGCAAAATACTTCAAGATGGATTCTGTCAGGAAGAGGGAGTAAATTCAAATATTTTAAGGTAGGTGAAATGTGTTCAAATTTTCTTTACTTGGTGATTTTCACTGCTTGAAAAACTGCGTTAATTGGTGTCAAAGAGGATTCTGGGAGAATAGTGAGTAAAGCATTCCCTCCATTAATTTGTAATATGATGAGGTCCCAAACTATGAACCGAAATTCAAAGAGAGGGAGAAGGGCTTAATTTTGAGCTACAATGTACACTGGAGCCAAGATGTGTGTGTCCTTTTCTGGAAATGATCCTTGGAGGAGAAATAGGAGTCCACAAGTAAGCCTATGGATATAGTAGATGGCAAACACATGGGAGAAGCCAGCAAAATCTATACTTTTGAGCAAGTTGTGGATGGAAGGCTCAGTGGATTCCCATTTATGAGGGCAAGCTCAGGGCCTAATTCACAAAAGAGCCTGCAGTCACTGCAGAGGCCCCCCAGTCACAGCCAGGGCCACGCATTCACAGTGGAAGTCTCGCACTGTGGGGCCCATATGTGAATTAGGACTGATGCTTTCTTTGAGCTGAGTTGTACATTCGAACTTGAATGATGTCTAGCATAAAGGAGTTTAAATATAATTTTAAACCAACAACATTTTGCCCTACTGTATTTCAGTGTCAGTCAGTCAGTCAGTCAAATAACTTTATTCGGCAATTGCCATAAAAGTACAAACCAAGACACATTTCCCAATCTATAAATAGTAAAATAAAACTTAAAAACCATTACTGGAAGCACCAGATGAACATCCAAACTGAAACCCCTTGACATACATAGATAAATATACTAGACATGATTAAAAATCACAAAGTCAGAAAAGTACAAATGTTGGCGTTAAAAGGATATACTATACGTACATAAAATATTTAAAAAGGAATAGGCCTTTTCCTAATGCGTAAAGAAGCTGTGACAAAGTCTAATACATGGTGACAAATTTGGATATTAGGCAACCTCTGAAGGTATAGCAGGGCTTCCTTATAATGAATAGGTCTAAAAAGACGTAACGTGGGTAAAATAAAGGCCCCTCTAGGTGCAGCATATAAAGGGCAAAAAAGAAAAAAATGCAAAGTGCTCTGGGTTGATTTGGAGTCACAGGGACAAAGCGGTAAATCCTTTTTCCAGAAACATGGTTCAGGGAAAGCTACCTTAAAATGAATTAGATTAAGTCTAAAAAGTGTTAAAAAGGAAATTATTTTAAAACTTGAAAACCAAGACAAATAGGGTTCAAGGCATGGAACAGTCACAATCCGAGAATAAGAATCAAAAGATTTCAATTTCAGGGAACTATAAAATCTCAGCTCTGATATGTGCTTGGAATAGGTAGACTTCAAAACAGACCTAGAGTTTGTGGTTAATAGATGGGGATCATCAAACATATATCTAAGCCCTAGGTTCTCAAAGGAGTTTTGCAGAAACATAAGCCAGGGAATCCTATTTGAGTATTCCAATTGAAGACAATGAGTGATACAGTCTTGGACCAAACTTGCCATAGGATTTGACCAACATTTGATCCACAGCAGTAGGGGAGCCATAAAGACCCTGTCCTCCAAAAAGCACTGACCCAGTTCTTCATGGCAGATTATGTTTGCGGTGCATTTTGGAACCAACAATAATCTGCGCAGGAATTTATTTTCTACACTCTGAAGAGACGGTATTTTATTATAGCCCCAGACGCCTGCCCCATAAAGGACTGATGCAGTGCATTTGGAATTATAAAGAGTTTTCAACTGAGCAGGGGGTCTGTGACCTAGTTTATTTGAAAAGCGAAAAATTGCTTCATTGTTCCTTATCAACTGTTGGAGCTTAAAATTAATGTGTGTCTTCCAGGACAAAGAAGAACTCATGTACATGCCTAGATAACAAAATTCTTTGACCTTATTAAGAGTGTGCCCTCCCATAGAAAATAGTTTAGACTTAGTGTTGCGTGGGCCACAAGTCATAACAAAAGTCTTTGGGTAATTTACTTTCAGATCCAGATTCAGCATAAAATCGTAAAATACATCCAGTAGTCCCTGTAAACCGTTTGCAGTACGGGCAATTAAAACTGCATCGTCAGCGTATAATAAAACTGGAAGGTGTCTCTGACCCATCTTCGGTATGTCCTTTGCATGTTTTAAAAGTGAATCATAGAGCCCATTTATATAAATCAGAAAGAGAAAAGGGGCTAAGATACATCCCTGCCTTACGCCCCTAGTTGACGGGATGGGGGAGGTTCTCTGCCCATGTGAGCCGACCTGAACAGAAATTGTTAGGTCTGTGTGTAGGCGTTTAATAAGGTCCAATAGAGGCGGATCATAGCCTAAGGCTTCCAAAATTTGCCATAACTTTGACCTATTAACCATATCAAAGGCACTGGTTAGATCAATGAAAGCCATGTGAATAGACTCTTTTTTGACTGTCACATATTTGCTGAGTATCAGCTGCAAGTTTAAAACTTGCTCAACTGTGCCTACACCAGGTCTAAAACCAAATTGAATAGGGGATAAAATATGGGCCTCGGACACCCAGTCTTCTAACCGGGACAAGATCACTCTACCTAAAATCTTTGCCGTCGAATCAATAAGAGAGATTGGTCTGTAACAGGAAGGATCTTGTCTATTACCTTTTTTAAAGATAGGAACAATAATGGCCGATTTCCATGAAAGGGGCACGTTACTGTTTACCACACTATTCAAAACATTTGTAACTAGCGGACCCCAAAGATCAATTTCTGATTTAAAAAGATCAGCGGGAACCCCATCAGGGCCGGGAGCTTTTCCCTGCCTTGATCTATTAATAGCATTTTTGACCTCGTGGAGGTCAAAAATAATGTTTGGGGCCTTAGTTTTGGAATCTAAATTGAAAAGTGCAGAAGAATTTACAAGCGAATTCTCATAGGTTCCTGAACAGAAGACTTTCCTAAAATGAGTTAACCAGACATCCTCAGTAATAAGACAGTCATCGGCCAAAGAGTGGTGACCAGAAAAGTATGAGTGATTAATCACTTTCCAAAATTTAGAAGTGTCCTTCTGCTCAGATGCAGCCAAAAGATCGCCCCAGGCCCTGGACCTAATTTCTGATTTCCGTTTGTCAATGGCAGCTTTATAATCAACTCTGGCTATTTTAACTAATTGTCGGGAGAGAGGAACTGCTTTAAGTGCATCTTTGAGTTTTTTGTGGGCAGATGAACACGCGGAATCGAACCATCTGTGGGCCGCCGGCCCCTTCGCAGGCCTGTCCACCGCCAAGGCGCGTGAAATGTCAGTGCTTAAAAATTCAAATTCACGCACTATGCGGTCAGGATCTAACTGCTGGGAGAGACACATCTGAATCGAGTCCGACCTACTTCTTACAATTTCCTGGTTAAAAAGTTTTGGATCTATTTTGTCCCATTTTAAACGTATGCCACAGTTTGGATTATAAACAGTAGCAGTGCTCAAGCTTTTATTATTGGATGCCTGAATAATTTTTAGGTCCAATATAATACTAAGGGGGTTATGATCACTCGCACAGTGGGGCGTAATCTTGAATTCTTGAATTACGTAAAAATCAGAGGAGCTGATAAGTAAGAAATCGATAATACTCCCCCTCAAATTCCCTGTAAAGGTTGGTATATTGCAGGCGTCAGGGGCCAATTTCTCGGTAACATGGACCAAGTCAAATTTACAAGTAAAAAGGTTTAAGGCATCTCCTTCAGATGTATGGTTAAAATGAAATACTGACTCTCTGCCCTCAGCAGGAAAGGCACACAGGTCCATGTGTTCTTTGCTGCACAGAGGAGTGTTGAAATCGCCCACCCATATAATAATTAGGTCACTATTCTGCAAAGCATGTGAAGAATCTATAAAATCCGTTACCTCTTCCAAATGACCCATAAGGAGGCCCCGTGGAATATTGTTATAAAAGTTGAAAATAAGGATATCCTTTTGGCCACAGATAGAGACAAGGACAACCATAAAATAAAGGGAAGACCAGATTAAAGACACTTTTAAAAGCGGGAGATGTACGGAAACGAGAACTAAGAGGCCGCCACTAGCTCTCCCCATCTGGGAAGTTAATGCCGGCTGACACAAAGAGGTGAAACCGTTCAAGAGGAACGTATCTTTGGACCAGGTCTCCTGTAGACAGATTATATCGTAGGAGGAAATGAAGCTCTTCCAGCCCGAATTGTCAGATTTAGATCGCAGCCCTGCTATGTTCCAGCTAAGCAGAGTTAATGGTCTAGACACAGGACATGACATTAGAACTTTAGTATTTATAGGAGCTTTCAGGTCCAAATCAGGCTTTCCTGTGTCCCAGATACATTCAGCGTGGACATTCCCAGCCTTTGGTCTCTCCTTTTTAGAAGAGCAGGGGTGGGTCACCGATAGTCAATCGTTCACGTCAAGGTGACTGAGAGTCGAGAACCGGTTGCTAGAGGGTACATTTACCTGTAAATGAAACCTTTCAAAATCTGGTCTGCGAATACTAGAATTAGTGACAATGCGGTTTGGTAGGAGCACAGGGTCGTAAAAATGATACAGGGGATGTATTTGAATCCTGTTAGTTGACATTTTACAGTAGTCCAAATTGGTCAAAAAATTGTCTACTGAACGAGGATTAGCAAAATTTAAAACAACATAGTCTCCCTCCTCCAATAATTTGGAGTGTCCTACCCTCCTCACTCTTCGGGCCATGAGAATCTTATCATTGTGAAAACAATTGGATTTGAAATTGAAGTTCAACCAGTGACCAGCTTTTCTAATTAGGGAGTGGGTATCTTCTTGTTTGGAGCACTCCAGAGGAGGAACATTTGAAAGAACCAGAACGTACGGGTTGCAGGCAGGTGGTAAATGTAAAAAGTCTGCATGGTTAGTAAGTTTAGTAGGATCTTTGTCATGCGATCTAGAGGAATAAACTTCCCTTATCGGCCCTGATGCAGGGTTGTCAGTGAAAGGTCCTTGACCAGAGACGGTTCGTGGATCAGGCAAAAAATTGCTTACTCCTTGGGATACCAAAGTAGGGGGAGGAGTAGACTGATGTGCTGGTTCGGGGCTATGAAGTATTCCCGTGCATAAAGGACCTGGTTTTAAAAAACTAGATAAAAACCTGGTCACATCGTTACAAAAGCAATCGAGCTTCCTAGCGATCAAGGTGGAAATTTTTGCCTCAAGAGTTGCACAAAAGGATTTGAGTGTCAAGTCAATAAAACTAGAAAGATCTTCAGGAGCATCCTTGCTCGGAGGGCATTCGGGGAAGGAGACCAGGGGGATTGGTGGTTGGTCACTATGGGCCAGGGAGGTAGGTTGATTCTTATTGGGGCCCAGGGCCTTTTTTGTATTTTTGAGCTTTTTCCCGGCTCTCCTCTTCTTCAAAGGGGGAGAATCGGCCTGAGAGCAAGAGCTTTCAGGAGGAGGAATAGCTAAAAGGAGAGAAGAATTAATTTGGTCGGTTGTGGGGAGTATATCGGCGCCCAACTGGCTGGTATTCAGAGGCGAGATCAGTGATGAAGGACCAGTCCTTGGAAAAGTGGAAATATGGATGGTAGGTTCCAAGGGGGGGTGTTGAACAGTACTTTGGACAGCCCCAATCCTTTCTTCTACATGTTCAAGTTCGGATTCAATGGCCCCCATCACAGAGGATAAATAACTAGTAATGGAGGACTGAAGGGAGCTGGACCCGGCTTCCCCCTTCTGAACATTAGACTTTCTTTTCCCCATATTTGGTAACAAACTCACACAATATCTGGTACAGCACCCTGATGGAGATTCCACAGGCAGAAGAAGTAGACGTTAGAGGGGGGGCCCAGCCCGGCCTCTTCCGGTCGATGACGGGCGGAGGACGGGCCCGCCCTTGGCCCGGGCTTCGCCCGGGCGCCGCCCGCGCGCGTCCCGCGCAGCAGGAGCGCGGTACAAATTTAAAGGGCTCCTGCCCCTCCTCCAGTCACAGCGCTTCCCGCGACGGCGGGAGCGCGATCTACAAAGTTAAAGGGCTCCTGCCCCTCCTCCGGTCACAGCGCTTCCCGCGACGGCGGGAGCGCGATCTACAAAGTTAAAGGGCTCCTGCCCCTCCTCCGGTCACAGCGCTTCCCGCGACGGCGGGAGCGCGGTACAAATTTAAAGGGCTCCTGCCCCTCCTCCAGTCACAGCGCTTCCCGCGACGGCGGGAGCGCGATCTACAAAGTTAAAGGGCTCCTGCCCCTCCTCCGGTCACAGCGCTTCCCGCGACGGCGGGAGCGCGGTACAAATTTAAAGGGCTCCTGCCCCTCCTCCAGTCACAGCGCTTCCCGCGACGGCGGGAGCGCGATCTACAAAGTTAAAGGGCTCCTGCCCCTCCTCCGGTCACAGCGCTTCCCGCGACGGCGGGAGCGCGGTACAAATTTAAAGGGCTCCTGCCCCTCCTCCAGTCACAGCGCTTCCCGCGACGGCGGGAGCGCGATCTACAAAGTTAAAGGGCTCCTGCCCCTCCTCCGGTCACAGCGCTTCCCGCGACGGCGGGAGCGCGGTACAAATTTAAAGGGCTCCTGCCCCTCCTCCAGTCACAGCGCTTCCCGCGACGGCGGGAGCGCGATCTACAAAGTTAAAGGGCTCCTGCCCCTCCTCCGGTCACAGCGCTTCCCGCGACGGCGGGAGCGCGGTACAAATTTAAAGGGCTCCTGCCCCTCCTCCGGTCACAGCGCTTCCCGCGACGGCGGGAGCGCGGTACAAATTTAAAGGGCTCCTGCCCCTCCTCCAGTCACAGCGCTTCCCGCGACGGCGGGAGCGCGATCTACAAAGTTAAAGGGCTCCTGCCCCTCCTCCGGTCACAGCGCTTTCAGTGACAAAGCGGAGGCCAGCAATGTTTGCTGGCTACGGAGTGCTCCTCATAATTCCATGTATACAACATGGGAGGGAGAACAGGACCTTGTGGCTCTCCACATGAAGCAGTGATTGATGGGGTCTGGAAGATTACATATGAACAAATGGATTTTGCAAAGAGAAATGAGGTGAAGCAAATATAAACAGTGTCATTTGTGTCACTGCATGTCTGCAGAATTTCAAGTAAGACCTGATGAGTTGTCTCAAGTAGTTAGGCAGCATTTATTGTAGGCTTAAATAGAAGATTTTGAAACCCGTCCGTGCAGCATTAAATACAGATTGTAGCTCTGAGATAGCAAAGTATTATATGAAAGAACATTAAAATGAATGGAAGACAATGAGGTTTTATGGTACTTTCAAGATAACACAAAATGAAAGAGGAGACAATAAGATAAAACAATTGCAATGCCTAGTGTCTAAATTCATTATACTCCTGAAAACGAAGACACCTTTTGATTTTATAATGATAAGGACTTATACATTAATTTTTGGATAATGTGGAAATAGTTCGGTGATTGCTTCTACATTCAATCTAGTGAATAATAACAGAGAATATTAGTTATGGAAGTAAATTGTAACCATTTGTGCTTTTATGGATAAGCTGTATTTTGTGACTATTGTCTCGGCTGCCAGTGAATTGAACTGTTCAACTATGATCTGTTAATTCTCCCTGAAATGGGACAACCAGGGAGAATTAACAGATCATATCCCTATCCAGTTGGGTGAGGGGGTTCGCCAAGGCTGTGTCTTGGCATCAACTCTATTTACCCTGTACACCCTACACTTCTTGATCTTCTAAAAAGACCTGGTATAGAGTATAGTCTCTATTCCATGGTCCAGGCACGTGTCAAATTGGCTCTGTATTCTGGGTCTTTGGAGCTATTGGGAGAATCCTCAGGGTTTAAGTAAGGCCCAGAAGCAATCCCTAAAACTAGCCTATTGGTCCTATGTTAGGAAAAATCATCTTCTTGGTAGAACTCATGGGCGGCTGATCAATACATTTCTTGACTTTAAATGTACCCCCAGTTCAAACCTTTTTTAGATGTCATTTCCGATTCCTTAGGCAAGAGTTTGTATGTTGGTTTTCATTATGGGTGCTTGCCACTAATGTTTTTTACGAGTAGTTGGAGGGCATCGTCTGTATCTACTCTATGCCCAGCTTGCGACAGTGCCTCTGAGTCAGTTTGTGATCTTTTGCACAGCTTACGCTTTTGCACGATGCAAATGGATTTGCCCAGTTTGCCAGAACTTGGGCATTAGACAATATGTTATAGCCTTTAGGATTTTAAAGAGTAATATTTCAACTGTTTTGGTTCATGCAGTTAGCAAGTTCCTTGTGGCTGCATGGCTCATACGTAACCACTTTTGAAAAAACTCGTAATATAAATCTTTTATCTAGGCATGTTTGATTCATGGTGCTAATTATGTAGGTTCTAGGGGTTGGTCTTGGAGAATTGAGTATTTTTATTGTTTTAGAATTTTATGATGATTTTAAGTATTTTATTCACATAATCTATTTTTGTAATTTTTATGGCTGAATGCTTTGATGGTTTATGATTGAATAAAGCTTGGACTGAAGGATGAATTGTTCAACTAGTTATTTTTGCATTCTCACATAGAGGACTGTCTTTTAGCATTTATTAATAACTGGGTTCACGAAGGCCAATTATTTAGGTTCCTAATGCATATGAACTTCTATTCAATGACAAGAGACAAATGAAATGACAGCTCACTGTTGAGAATAACCTTGTTTATATTCATTTATAGTTATTATTTTGCAATGTTGCCATGTTTTCTTTTGTCCTTTCGAGTTTCAATGTTGGTTTATACGTTTTTCACCTTGTTTTTCGTTATGTCACTACGGATCCCAGAATGCCACATTAAAGTCAGGACTGGGTGATGGTATGTAAGTGAAAACTAAGAAAGGACTCACCAACTGTGAGCAAAACCATTTGGTCGCAACAGTGGGGTCTGCTGCAAATATCAAGGGGAGGGGTGGGGGCCGGTGATGAGGAGGGAGAGGGGGGAATATATTTAAAAAAAAAGACTTACCGTTCGTCACCGCTGCCGTCCTCTCCTGCCCACTTAGAAGAATAGAAGAGGATTGCAAAACCCAGAGATGACTGCATGAAACCAATGGTGGATTCCTGAAGAGGAAGACCTGTGGAAAGAGGGGACCAAGTCCAAAAGACACAGCACAGTTCCATGGGGGCAGGAGCCCCTACACACCAGGCTGGGGATGCAGGAGTTGTTCGACAGTGAGAAAGGAGAGTCAGCAGTGCAGCCCTAGAGTCAGAGTTGTGTTCCTGGAGGCTGCAAGTGATGTCCCACACTCAAAGGTAAATTGCAGTCATGGTTTGCGTTTTTGGATTCCACCAACAAACCGGGGCACAGGCAAAAGCTCGTGGTTGGCGGAAAGTGGTGATACCGGGGAGCAGCAGGGCCCAGGAGGACTCAACCCAGGAGGGGGAGTCAGACGTGGCCCTTAGCGTTGCAGAGAGCCCATAGAAGCACAGGCAGCACTCACAGGAGTCCCACAGGACAGCGACACAGAAAGTGCAAATGGGGCCCATGCAGCACTATTTAAAGTGATTGCTGTTGGTGCCTGCAGATGCAGGGAGTGACTCCTTCACTCCAAGGGAGATTCCTTCTTCTTTTGTGTGCAGACTGAAGATGGCTGTCCTCAGAGGATGCACGACCAGGGAAATGTTGCAGAAGCTGGAATGAGCCGTGGATACAATGTTGCAGGTGAAGTCTTCATCTTTGTTGCAGATTGTCAAGTCCTGGAGAGTCCAGATGAAGTTTCTTTGGTCAGAAGTCGAGGAAAGGCATGCATAGGAATCCTGCTGGAATCTTGCAAGCTGAATCTGAGGAACCACCCAAAAGAGAGATGCTAAATAGCCCTGAAAGGGGGATTGGTCACCTACCTGGGTGACCACCTATCAGAAGGGGGCTCTGACATCACCTGCCTGACCTGGCCATTCAGATGCTCTCAGAGTTCCCTGCAGACCTTGGATCTAAGATGGCAAAACCCAGGGACCCTCTGGAGGAGCTCTGGGTACCACCCCTGGAGTGGTGATGGATAGGGGAGTGGTCACTCCCCTTTCCATTGTCCAGCTTCATGCCAGAGCAGGGACTGGAGGTCCCTGAACAGGTGCAGACTGGTTTGTGCACAGACGGCACCAAATGTGGCCTTTAAAGCATACCAGTGGCTTTGTGAGGCTACCTTTCTCAAATCCAGTAATACCTATTTCCAAAGGGAAAGGGTGTAACACCCCTCTCCCAAAGGAAATCCTTTATTCTGCCTTCCTGGGCTTGAGCTGCTCAAGCAACAGGAGGGCAGAAACCTGTATGTGAGGTGGCAGGAGCTGGGGCTGCCTGGAAAACCTCAGAAGGTTGTAGGGCAATGCTGGGGATCCTCTAAGGAGCCCACAGAGTGCATGAAATCATGTAACCAATACTTGGAAGAGTATTGGGGTATGATTCCAACATGTTTGAAACAAAACATGCCTAGGTTTGGAGTTACCATTATGTAGCTGGGCATAGGTAGTGACCTATGCCCAGTATGAGCATAAAATGGTGTCCCCGCACTCACAAAGTCCAGTAAAATGGATCTGGAGTTTGTGAGGGCCCCTCTGCTAGTGCAGGGATGCCCTTACACACAGGTACATGCACCCTGGCCTCTGGGCTGAGAGGGCCTACCATATGGGTGACTTATAGTGACCTGAAGCAGTGACCTATAGTGAAAACAGGTGCATGCACCTGGCTCATGCATAGAGCTCCCCTGAAGCCCCAATACCCTGGGTACCTAGGTGTCATATACTAGGGGCTTACATGGGGGCACCAGTATGCCAATTGTGGGATTACGAGTTTTGGGAAAAAGAGCATAATCACTGGGGCCCTGATTATCAGGATCCCAGTTAACACAGTCAAACATACTGACATCAGGCAGAAAAGAGGGTAACCATGCCAAGAAAGGGGATACTTTCCTACAACAATATATTGATGTATCACTGATAGGAATTATTGATCAGAATGTACATTTTATATTTTTTATAAATTTATCTTTTTGAAGAAAGAAAACTTGTGTTTGAGGAAAAAATTATCTGCTTACATAAGCAGCAAATAGGAGCCTTGTTAATACACGCACGATTACTGTGCTGTTGAGGAATAACTACATCTTGAAGAACAGTATTTTCAGGTTGGAAGGATGTGGCAGTCTCCGGACTGTTGTGCACTTCAGCAGCACAAGCTAACTCTGCCAAAGCTAGCCTTTGCTAACTGTAACTTATAGACATGGTGCTTTACTGGCATAGAAAAGAGAGCCTTTTCAAACTCTAATATGCACATCTAGCTCCTGCTGTGCACACAGTATTCTTTATGACTGTTGCTATTGGGAGATGTCTAAAACAGACAGTATACTCCATTTTATATTCTTATTATGGACATTCATCATTATGAAGAGACATATGTACAGAGAGAGTAGTCTCTACCCAGAGCGTACTTTGAGTATAAGTTGCTCTGAGAACATGTCTCAGCTGACAGGGCAGTGTGTTTCCATATCATAGTCTGTATACTTGTTATGCAAGACAGACATCTCAACATAAAGGCAATTTTATCTGTACATCTTATTTGTACAAAGAAATGTATGGGTAGAGGTGGATAAGTGGGTGCACCTCCTGAGCATTACAGAAGTACAATGAATGACAGTTTGTGTTGAAGGAAGTCCAAAGTCGAGTGGAGCACGGTGCTAAGCGGTGAGGTATGCTGCACTGCCCAAAAGCATAAAATATTGTTAAAAAAACACCACACATATATTTTTCACAGATACCGCAGCACTCCAAATAAGTTCGTACCAACAAGCCATCCAGATGAGTTTGGTTGTAGTAGGTTCCTTTTTATTTGTAGATATGGACATCAAGGTAGTAAGATGAGTATCATTTCACAATCACAGCCAAAACGTGTTTCGTCACAACAGGTGATTTTTTCAAGGCTAGTTGGGTATGCGTAGTCTAACTTGACAAGCCCAAAACAAAGTGTGTCTCAGAATTACAGAGTGTAACAGAAATGAAGTCAGTCGCTTGTTCATGCAGCAGGGTTTGAGGTAGTCCCTGATGCAACAGACCATTAGTTTGGACTACACCTTTTCGCACTGTTGCTGATGGACACTACAGGTTCTAGACTTACCACGGTCTGTTGCATCAGGGACTACCTCAAACCCTGTTGTATGAACTTCTAAATAAAGACATCCAGATTAACCAATTAGAATCCTTCCTTAGAGTGTGCTTCTTCTCCCAGACCTCTCACGGGTATCTCACAGGCATCTGGCAAGACCGTAAAAAATACTTCCTTCATATCTTCTGTACAACAGTACACATTTAATTTTGCTACCTGAAACAACATGCAGATGGAGGAGAGTCCTGGATTAAGGGTGTGGAGTTCGTTGACAGTGTAAAGGTGTTCGGTGGCGCGAGAGGCGTGTTGGCCAGGGGGTCTGGCACTGGGCGCGGTCTTGGCGTGGACGGGTGCAGACGGGCTTGCCGAAGGCGCGGCAGCAGCGCGTCCATGCTGCAGCCGGCATAAGAGGGGAGGTGGGAGGGAGTGGCAGCTGGGAAGAGGGAGGGAAACCTCCAATGGGAGTGCGGGGGCGGGGGCAGCAGGAGTCAGGAGCGTGAAGAGCTCTGAGGAGGAGGGAGGGGGGTGGGGCCACGGGGAAGCAGCAGCGTGAACCTTCGGGACAGGAGAAGCCAAGAAGCCCAAACAAGCCGAGACAAGCCCAAACAAGCCCAAAACAATGGCAGTACTTACCGGAGCAGTGGTGAGGAGGAAGCGACCTGCCTGCAAGGATTCAGGGTCAGAGGTCGCTTCTAACCTCGCGCTGCGGCCGGCATAAGAGGGGAGGTGGGAGGGAGTGGCAGCTGGGAGGAGGGAGGGAAACCTCCAATGGGAGTGCAGGGGGTCGGGGGCATCAGGAGTCAGGAGCGGGAAGAGCTCCGAGGAGGAGGGAGGGGGGAGGGACCGCGGGGAAGCAGCAGCACAAACCTTCCGGGAGAGGAGAAGCCAAGAAGCCCAAACAAGCCCAGACAAGCCCAAACAAGCCCAAAACAATGGCAGCACTTACCGGAGCAGTGGTGAGGAGGAAGTGACCTGCCTGCAAGGATGAGTCAGAGGTCGCTTCTAACCTCTCTCTGCGGCCGGCATAAGAGGGGAGGTGGCAGGGTGGGGCAGCTGGGAGGAGGGAGGGAAACCTCCAATAGGAGTGCGGTGGGCAGGGGCAGCAGGAGTCAGGAGCGGGAAGAGCTCTGAGGAGGAGGGAGGGGGGCGGGGCTGCGGGGAACAGCGGCACAAACCTTCCGGGAGAGGAGAAGCCAGGAAGCCCAAACAAGCCCAAACAAGCCCAAACAAGCTCAAAACAATGGCAGCACTTACCGGAGCAGTGTTGAGGAGGAAGCGACCTACCTGCAAGGAAAGGCTTCAGCATTTCAGAAACTCAGTCAAGTCTTCTCCTTGTGTCAGGGGAAAAAGTTTGAAGTCTCAACACAGAATTGAAAAAGTAGGGGCAGAAAGGTCTGTATCTCTCTGAATCCAAGCAAAAACCAAGTGGAGATTGCCAGGGTAAAAGTGGCAAGCATATTGCTGCTAATTCAACTAGGGAACAGTATCTGAAAGTCCAAAGTGACTGATGATTTGTCCATCAGATGCATAACATCAATCAGAAGACTTCGCTGTCCAGTCAAAGTTCATCACATGACACAGGACTGCAACATAGGGACATGTTCCCATCATGAGCAAGGCATCCATCTTAGCTCATCTGTACGGTTTTAAACAATTGTGTATAGTCAATTTCCTCAGTTCCTCAATGTACTGGGTTCAAGGTTACTTTCTCAGACTCACTATGGGTAAAACAACAAGACATCTATTTCCAAGCTAGCATTTCTTGGGAACGGAACCTGAAAGATTGACATGTTAGCAAAAATGACTGAACATTTTCTACACACTTTATGAAACAGGGCCTTGCAGGCCTTACTTAGGCTATCTAAAGTAAATCAAAGTGGCACCGTTTTATATATGTATGTCATGTTATAGTAGATTTAAACAAAGTAACTCTGTTAATACATTTCATTAGGTGTAATGCAGAACTGCATTTTTGACATTTACATAGGCTTTCAGTGTAACACTTCACAGTTATTATGTTAGGACTTCATATAAGAAAGTGCAAAGATTTTCATATACAGACAGTCACTGTGACATCAAATTACATTTTAGTGACATCAACATTTCGTTGAATGAAATGTATTTCACAGACTACTAGAGCTGAAACAGATAAGCATAACTTATCTGAACTCCATGCATGTCTAATCACTGGTTGGTTCACATACTAATCATACATAATAGTATGAGTATAGGTAGATGAAGTGCTCTTACCACGCTAATCAGCTTGTCCCAGCAGATGAAATAATTGCCCCATCTGGTAATGCAATGAGTGGCAGTCATCATATTGAGGCTGGAGGCCAAGCATTTTCCTTTCTATCTGTGTTTGAGCTTATGGAAACTCCACAAAAAAGAAAACACCTCCCTGAAGCTAGGGACTCAAAGCAGGCTTCATTAATAGCAAACTTTCGGGAACTGAGGGATGACTACTGTCACAGGTCAGGCCTCTTCACTCACCTGTAAATCAGGCTCTGTGTTCTTACACCACATTCAGAATCCATCACCCCCGTTATTACCGTTAAGGCTTTAACTCAGCTATATGGGTAGGCAAAGCAATTAATGCCAATTCAAGTACAGGCAACTTCCCCTGTTCTAAAGATAGGAGAAGTTTAGGCCACCTGGCTTCCACGGGTGTTGTTTTCCGTCAGTTTGATTTCCTATTCAGGAAGCAAGAGACATCAGGCTACAAAGAATTGCCTTTGAACTCCTTGGGGGGGCTTGTATCATCCAGTATCTCCAACTTAAAAAGTAACATAGCTGGCTTAACCCAAAGAAAGGTGAGTCCTGAGATAGATGGATTGTCCAGTATCAGTGGCGATAAGTTCTTGTCGCCCAATTGGCAGAAGGAACGTTTCCTGCTACCGGGCAAGGTCACTCCAGATGTCACTTTGTTTCAAAATGTTGCAATGTTTTACTTCATGAAGGCTAGGAAGTTTAAAAACAAATTACCTAATGTTATCAAGCATTAGGTTTTTCAGCTTTGCTGACCGAGACCTTCTCTTTAGCTGCCCCTAAATTGCACAGAATTTCGAGCTTTGCAATGGAAGGCACAAACCTCAACCTCATCAACCCCATCAACAATAGGTCAAGTAAAACTCTGAAATACATCAAGGGCCTGGTGTAATAAGGGAAGGTTGCAATACAGTTTTTCGCGCAGTGACTGGATTAATTTTGTGCCAAGACTGATGTACTAACCAATAACAACACACAAGTCCCATACACTGGAGGATATTAAAACTCTTGTTTCATGATCACTGTGATAGAAGACTATGATCAGCAGTGAACCTCCATCTGTGTATTCACATTCCTCAAAGCTAACATTTCCTTAAAAGCCCTTGTGTTTTTATGGACAAGGGCTGCTTTCATTAAAAAAAAACAATATTGTAAATCAGGGAATGGCATGTGGGGAACATGCATCGTCATGTGGACCTCTGTGTGCTCTACCTAATACCAATAACCACCATTGCCTCTGGGACAGCTACCACTTAGCAAATCTGCTACCACTCCCTATCAGATCTCACTAACTAATCCAATGTCCGCATGGGCTGTAAAATGCATTTTGAGTGTTGGAAAGCCTTTTCAGACTCAAAATGTGTCTTTAGTAAACTTATCAAATGTGGGACCTGCTCCCAAAGGTACATTTACAGGTGAATAAATCTACATGTGTAAAATTATTCTTACACTTTGCAGTGAATCTACCATTTCCTGCTATTCACCATTTAAGAGTGTAAATTGACTATAAAGTGTAGACTTACATGTCCCCTCCTCCCCAGAAAAAAGAATAGGGGAGCCAGACTTACAAGTGTAAAGTTACTACAGACAAAAAGCAACCACTTGTAGCTTTGTTAATTGTATTTTGTAGTAAGGAGTACTACTGAGGTACTACTTTAGATACTACAGAATGCAGTTTGTGAATGTAATACTATTAGTAGGGAGGGGGTCATTATTCCCAGATGGTTTCTACTTCAACATTAATAGACAAATAAAAACAAAAACCTGAAATGCGTAGGATACTACTGTGTAGTGTTCCCTTCTGTGTTTGCTAAAATATTTCAATACCATTTTAAGTATGGTATCTTCAGTTATATGTCTGCCTTGCGCTAGTGCAAGTTCTTGAAACTTTCTCAAACAATACTGCATTAGGAGCAAGATGTGGCACATCAGACCACCACAAGACTTTTAGTTTAAGTCTGGCTTAAATCTGGTATTACATGCTACTTTGGTTCAGGGCTTTCTGTTGCAACACCTGGCCAGGGAGGCCTGGGAGACTGAACCAGTGCAACATGGGCAATGGTAGAAAGAAAAAGCAGCAAACCCCAAAAACAAACCTCAAGTCTGTCACTGCCAACAAAAACTTGATATTTGTAACTTTGTTCAATAGGTTGGGTACATAAGTATCAAGGGAGGTAAACTAGCTATGCTAGTAAACATGAATTTCGAGCACACAGCCTGCTTTGTACACCTTAAAAACACAAATGTCCGAAGTCTAAGGCAAGATGTTCTGTTCAAAGTAGTATTTTAATTAAAGCTTCCTCCTCTCCCTTAGGAAGTTAAATATAATACATTTAATGGTTTTGGATGTACACTTTGTTTTGCTGTTTCCTCACACCGTGCTGGTCTACGTTGGGCTTGGAAGTGTGGATGAAAGCCGAAGTCACAGCCACTGCCTCAGCGTGGCAGGGGTTGCTCTTGCCCCAGGTTGGCACGGTCCAAGGCAATTTCCAGGGCCATTTCCTTTCTGTGGCCCGTTGCTAGCTCCTGCTGCTTCCCATCTTCTAACAGCAGGAAGTTTAGCAGTGAGGTTTACGTGGCGGCGGCCGAGTGGGGGCCTGGTCCTGCCTGCTCAACCATTGCTTACGTGCCGGTGTGCTGTCCATAGTGTGCAACTGACCCCCAGATGACCTCCTACGTGATCTCCAGTTATTCCCCAACTTTTGGAACAGTGTTTTCCAGCCGTATCTAAGTGCTGGCCCCCAGGGGAAGTCATCATTCCAGGCATTTCAAACTTCCAGGAAGATTGGTCTATCCCAGCCCTACATCAACTCCTTGCCCACCCCTTAGGTGAGGAGGTGACACTGTTAGGAGGCTGTAAGGAGGGAAAGTAGAAGGTGGAATAAAGTGAAGGTGAAGGCAGTGGAGGTTCGGAGGATGGAGGCTAGGTGTTGGCAGTGAGACAGGGAGAGGCAGTGAGGGAGTGTACGCATAGGTGCTAGGTGGTCCTCTCGTGTGGAGCAGAAGTGGCTGACATTAGGCCAGTTCACCTTTCCTACACAGGGTCTCCTGTTTACACCCCCTCCCCTGTCGCATATCACTGGAGTCAGCAAGAGGCAGCCCCTACAAGGCCTAGCTCTAGACCCAACCCCCACATTGTTTTTTGCTGTATTCCTGCATCCTTAAGTGACCACCAGACAGTCTTTCAACACCTCCCACCACCTCCCATCCCATCCAAAGCCACTACATGCTGCTGGCACTTTTGCAACCCAAAGCCCTTAGAGTGTACAAGGGCATTTAGTGTGCTTGTGCCACTTTGCTGCAATCATTTGATGGTATTTCGCTACATGGGAAGGTGAGGTGGTGCTCAGACTTCAAGCAGTCAGCCTGAAAACTTTGAAAGTCTCCTTTTCAGGACTTTGGTGAATGATCCTGTACACTGCCTTGGGCAAAGTTCTAGCCACGTTCACCCATACTTCTCATTTACTCCTTATCCTCATTGGAATTCAAAGCTTTTCTTTATTACTGTCTTGATTCAATTACCCCTTCTTTAGACAGCGAAGGCAGGGGAAAGCAGGGCAAATGCTGGGGAATAAGAAACATTTCCCCGAATCCAGTTGGATTGTGGCAGGAGGAGAAGGATGATTATTGAGAGTATTAAGGCCAACTGAGGGAGAGCCTTATCTGATCAGGCAAGGTCCATGGGGCCATTAAACCTGCCTGCAGAAAAAGCAACAAGGGGTGATGCAAAAATAAAAAACAAGATTTAAAGCATGACACCCCTAAAGACAAGCCACAGGATGGAGAGGGAGTCAATGGCACCTTATTCCAGGAAGGATTGAGTATGACTTCTCCTGCTGCAAAAAAACTGAGAATTACTGACCTTTTAAAGCCTCTTACAAACACTGGAAAAGGGTGCCATCATCTCAATCTCAATCAGGTGACAATAAGCAAGAAATCAAGCCAGATAAGGCTCTTAACTTACCATTCTGGAGACCATTTACAACACAGGCGATGGTGCATTTCCCGGTTCCGTATGCTGCGGTCCACATAAATGCCAGTGGATCTGAGGTAACTCATTAATGGTTGCTGCAGGTATCTGAGGAAGGTAGCAAATTTGTAGATGGGGTAATTTCTGCAAGAAATCTCTCCCTGTGACATCACAATGACAGGGCAGGCAATGAGGAGGTTATCTATGCATTAGTGGTCTTGGTGGACGTAGTCAACAAGCCAGGTGATTTGATCCTGTTACAGAAGATAGAGCTGATTCTCCTCAGTCCCTTCAGACCACCCGAATTCAGCATGAGCAAGTCTATCAAGAGAGGGGCAATGGAGGACTATAATCCTCTCCTTACTCCCATAAAATTGTCCCTAGCTAAATTGCATTCACCATCTAAGCATACATCTCAGGCCCATAATCAGCAAGTCTCTGTGATTCAATCTAAAGGAGACTTTTGGGAATCTTCTCCCCTCCCACTTGGGCACACGCAATGCGGGGATGACCGTGTTGATGCAGAGGCCTAAAGTTTGCCCCAAATAGTCAAACATGCTACACCAGTGGCAGAAAGCACAAGGGACGGATGAATTGACAGTGTTGCTTACCCCTCCCCCAGTTGCCACAACAAAACCTGGATGTAATTTCCTCAGCTCTCAAATTTTACTCAGATAAATTGGAACTACAAGTGGATCTTCTTAACATCTTAGCTGTTCATGGTATTACACTTACAATAAATTAAATGCTTTCAATGAAATGATCTTTAGAGTCCAGGCTGATCCTTCAACCAGTTACTACACCTGCCCATGTTCAACTATACTTGGCCTCCTTACCTTTGTCCCAACAGTACTCTCTGCCTTCCTGTAGAAAGTTAAAAGCACCAGTCTCTGAAATGATAACTGTTGTCCCCAGGTCAAATCGCATGGAGGAGTCTACATTGGAGGAGCAAATAGTGTTGACACACTTGAAACCCTCTTTAAGTGGCAAGGCCATAGGGTCTACTAATAAGATTGCTCTTGCCCCACTGCCAACCGAGTCACCAAATCAGGCACATTCAATTCCTCCTGCACCTCCAAAAAGCCACTTTCAGAAAGGGAGAGTGTTAGAAATGGGGTCTTTGGTTGACAGTCAGGTTACCCCCTGTTCAAGCAAGGACCCTCACTCTAGTCAGGGTAAAAGAGAATCACCCTCAGCTAACCCCTGCTTACCTCCTTGGTAACTTGGCAGAGCAGTAGGCTTAACTTCAGAGCGCTAGGTGTAAAGTATTTGTACCAACACACACAGTAACTTCATGGAAACACTACAAAATGACACAACACCAGTTTAGAAAAATAGGAAATATTTATCTAAACAAAACAAGACCAAAACAACACAAATCCGACATACACAAGTCAAGTTATGAATTTTTAAAGATTAAACTCAAAAATAGCGCTTAGAAACAAAAATGCTTCGATGAGATGTTAACACGGCGTCGCGACGGAGTCGTTCCCAACAAGCCGACACCAGCAGCGCCGGACACGGAGTTGTGTAGACCCCCAAGTACAGTACCTTTGGTGAAGAGTGAAAACAAGCCGATGCGCGAAGTCGGGGATCGCGGCGTCTGTGCGAAACGTTGAATCCGTGCACTTCGAGCGGCGTCAGTCACGACGTGGTGCGGCGACTTCCACGGAGTCGTGGACTTCAGCGGGGCTGCTGCGGCGTCGGGCCTGCGAAGAGCGTCGCGTTCCAGCGAAGGTCACGGCGTCAGGTACAGGCCGCGTTACCGGATTCAGCAGCGGCGTCGGTCCGAAGTCATCCGAAGTCGATTTCCTTGGATTCCACCAGCTTCCCTTTCAAGGGCCCAGGGACTGGATAGGGCACCACTTGTCAGAGCAGGAGCCTCTCCAGAGACTCCAGGTGCTGGCAGAGAGAAGTCTTTGCTGTCCCTGAGACTTCAAACAACAGGAGGCAACCTCTAACTCAAGCCCTTGGAGATTTCTTCACAAGATGGAAGGCACACAAAGTCCAGTCTTTGCCCTCTTACTCTGGCAGAAGCAGCACTGCAGGAAAGCTCCACAAAGCACAGTCACAGGCAGGGCAGCACTTCTTCCTCAGCTATCAGCTCTTCTCCAGGCAGAGGTTCCTCTTGGTTCCAGAAGTGTTTCTAAAGTCTGTAGATTTGGGTGCCCTTCTTATACCCATTTTAGTCTTTGAAGTCACCTTTCTTCAAAAGCGACTCTCACCTACTTGTGAAATCCTGCCTTGCCCAGGCAAGGCCTCAGACACACACCAGGGGGTTGGAGCCGGCATTGTCAGAGGCAGGCACAGTCCTTTCAGATGAGAGTGACCACTCCATCCCTCCCTCCTAGCAGAGATGGCTAATCAGGAAATGCAGGTTACACCCCAGCTCCCTTTGTGTCACTGTCTAGTGAGAGGTGCAACCAGTCCAACTGTCAAACTGACCGAAACAGGGAATCCACAAACAGGCAGAGTCACAGAAATGACTTTAAAACATTCTCAGACATGCAGTATCTGTTCCAGAGGGGGCCAGGACAGAGGACCAATGTCTTAACTGCTCTCTCTCTCTCTTGCTGGGCAAGTATACCATGACTAATTAGGGTTTTTTATTTCTGGGGACCTGTCTAGAGCCTTTGATTACATTTCTCATAGTAAGCTATGGAGCATATTGGAAGATATTGGCATGGACATGTCCATAATCAACCCTATCAGAGAGATATATCAACATTCCAGTGCATCAGTGAGCTTTGGTTTGGGAGGGTAATGCTTGGAGTCCTTCCGTGTGCGCAGTGAGGTAAGGCAAGGTTGAGTTCTCACACCATTCCTCTTCACACTATACATTAACCATATGGAGAAGGAACTGGTACAGACATGTGAGGAGGTGCAGCTGATTGGACAGAGTCCTATTCCAGCTCTCCTGTAATCAGATGACGCTGTCCTTATGGGACCCCGCTTGTATTGTAGCACCTCCTACATTTTTCTTAGCTTTCATGGATGGGCTGGATTTTAAAATCAACATCAGTAAAACTGTTGTCATGTCCTGCAATACAAAAGGTGGGGTCAGACCAAAATTCTTTTGCATTCCAAAGCCATTCAAACTCCAAATAATTCATTATCTGGGTCCGATTTTAAATATTCTGGGTCTTGGTACCTGCATTTGAAAACCAGAAATAGTAAGTTAGTGCGGAGTATTAGTGTTCTCTTCCGACTTCCCTTTACATTTGGTAGGGGACCAGTACTTCACATGCTAGCAATCTATTTGGCTAAATGCTTAAGCATGGCTACATTTGGGGTTGGGTTCTGGGGCTTTAATAAAGTAGCAGGGCTATAGATTACTGAAAACAGGTTTGCCCATCGCTTGCTCTCCCTCTTCGACTCTACTGCCATCTTTATCTGTCTCAATGAGTGAGGGTTAATCCTCCTGCACGACAAAATATGGACCCGCCCCCTTATTTTGTGGCAGTGAGTTTGGACCAAGGAGGCTCAGGTACCTAACAGAGCTCTCATTAAAGACTGCCTGTCACTGTATCATGGCCTTGTAATGATCTGGCTGAGTGAGATTGGGAACTTGATGTTGGCCATGTCCAGGCTAGAACTGTTAGAAAACCCTTCAACCCCATCTCTCACTCAGCAAAAGGTCTCTGCAGGATTTGTTCTATGCAAAGTATAGGGTAACAAGGTAGGACAAAGTCAGGACCATGACCTCTGTCATTGTATTCTTTGTGGGCACCTCCAGAAGATACGCAGCATTACTGGGTACATAGGGGCACATTCGAGAGCCCCTTGTGCCTCTGATTTGTCACTTTTTGTGACACACCAGTGGTGCAAACCTCAAACTCATATCTATGAGCCCACCCAAACCCAATTTGTGTGATTTAATGGCCTTATAGATATAGAGCAAGGCAAAGCAATGCAAATCAATGAGTTCCCCTACTGTGAGCATAGGAGACATCCCATGGGCATTGCAGTGGGTGTTCCAGCACAACACCCATATATTTTGATGCATCCCCATATTTACAAAAGCTAATGCCTTGTTTTTCTGCAGCACGCATAGAAAGAGACAAAAACCTCCCAGGATTACTTTTATAAAGGAAGGGGAGCTTCCTGCACAAAAACAATCCTGCCTACAACGCAGACACCGTTGCACCACGGTGCAAGGGTGCCTATGTTGGCGCTAGGCTGCTAAAACGGTACAAGAGCATGGGGAAGCATAGGAATGTGCTGTGTTGCTGAAGTACAGTGCATTCCTGCCCTTTTCTATTGATGCCGGGCAGGGCAGCAAGGTGATTTGCTGCACTGCCCTTTGCCAAAAGCCCATAAATATGGACCCTAATGCCCAGCATCATCTAACTTTCCTCCTTTTGAGGTTCAGACTTAATCTATTCCATTGACTAGTGGCATTTCCTCACTAACTGGGAGCGTAACCTTGATCCATGACTCTGTTATCTGACCTCTGCACAAAGAACTATACATGTTATGTTTTTTTGCAGATTCTACTCTAAACCCAGAACATGTACCGTCAAAGTTCTCTTGAAAATATCCTCCTTAAGACAGCCACATTATTTTCTTCAACTCTTAGCTTCTGATTAAATGATCACAACTATTTACTCCTATCTCAGACTGGTAACAAAGATCAGGAGGTCTTTGGAGAATAGCAGGGAAGTTACCCTAAAGTCCTTCATTAATCAATGATTTTTTATAAGACAATATTGCAGTTCTGTGGCCGCCCACCATGTGGGTTTTTCTCTTCTTCTGTGTTCCCTAATTTATCGTACCTGTGGCAGGGTCTCTGCACAGGGGGGTCTGATTTTGAACCCACATTTTACATTATCATCAAACCATTAGCCTGTTTTAAGTTTTATTTAATACCTCTATAGCACTACCAGCACTTTAGTTAGCTGACTCCTGGTCGCCCCTTTACCATTTCTTACTTTTCAGGGCTGTGGTCCCTTGCCTTGTAACATTGGACTCTGGCATCATGGCCCCCATACTAAGCCTGCTACAGTGGGTTGCACCCTTGACCAAGCCTGGCCCACATTCTCACTGAAATTAACATCTGCGGTGTGCTGGCGTTTTGGCATTTCCCCTTAGAACATCTTAGACATTCAGAAGTAACAACTATGTTGTGGAGAGACCACAGCAGACCCTTAGTTGAGGTTTTTGTTCTTCTACCTTTTCCCTTGGATTGCAATTAATATATATTGTTGTTGTTAGGATGTCAGGGATCAGGGTGTGCCAAGGCCGCTAGTTCTCTCTTATGAATTGCCTTTATGATGTATCGCTAAAGACATATTTGATATATACTGTATTTTAACTCCTTCTGTGCACAGCACATAATGGTTACGTCCAGCACGTCTTACGAGAAAGAGCAGCTAAGTTTCTCCTGCGGCCAGTGGGGTGCTTGTCCAAAAGAGGCATTGGGGAAAGGAAAGAATTTTCCATTGCATCAATATCTCTTTTCAACATTCCTGGTGCCCGATCGCACTGCGATCAGTCAGCAGGAACGCCCACAAGAAGCCAGGGATTTTTTGTGAGATTTCAATGCAGGGGAGTGACCCATTGAGCAAGGGTCACTCCCCAAAGATCATAATATAGATGGCCATTTCTGCCCCCCTCGGGGCCAGATCAGCCTTTTTTTTTAAGGATCATCTGCCCCCAAGGGGGGGCAGAAGCCACTAAGGCTCCAGGGAGTTTTTTTGTGGCAGGGGACCCTTGAGCAAGGGTCTTCCCCTAAAGCGGGCACATAATTGTTGGCTATTTCTGCCCTCTTGGAGACGGATCAGCCTATTTGTTTAGGCTTATGGGGCAGAAGCCATGGGACACCAGGGATTATTTTGTTTTGTGTTTTTTATATGTGGGGTAGCGGCCCCTTGGGGGCATCTAACTGTTGGCCATTTCCACCCCCATTGGGGGCAGATCAGCCTCTTTATTTTAGGCCCATCACATAGACACCAGGGATTGTTTTGCTTGTTTGATGAGGGGACCCAAAGGTTGCACATAACTGTTGTCCATTTCTGCTTCCCTTGGGGGCAAATCAGCCTATTTGTTTAAGCCCCATCTGCCCCAAAGGGGGGGCAGAAGCTATTAGACACCAGGGAGTTTTGTTTTTTGTTGTTTTTTTGTGGGGCTTGGCCACTTGGGCAAGGGTCCCTACCCAAAGGGGGCAAAACACTGTTTGCCATTTCTGCCCTCCTTGGGGGCAGATCAGCCTATGTTTTAGGTCCATCTGCCCAGAAGCCATTAGACATCAGGGATTGTTGTTGTGGGGGGCAGCTGCTTGGGCAAGGGTTGCTCCCCTTAGGGGGGGCTATAATTGTGGCCCTTGGAGGCAGATCGGCCTCTTCATGTTAGGCCCATCTGCCTCCCAAATGTGCAGAAACCACTGGCAAAATATTTGCATTTGTGATTATAATGTTTTATTTCTCCTTTTTGTTCTAGCTCAAAGCTTTTGATTCCTTTGCTGTGACTTGCGGTTTTGACAGAGGTTGACCTGTAGTTTTCATAGTTGCATGTGTTGAGTAAGAAAAACTATTTACTCCAAATGAATATTGTTGCCATGCATGAATGACTTTTTTGTAAATTATGTACTAAATGCAGGTTTGAATGTGAAATTGTGCATGATGATATTTATGTTGTCTTATGTGTAATTTTCTTTTTTTCCCTCTTTAGTGGGATATCATTGGTGTTGCTGTGTCTGTGCAGAGTAGTTGCTGGTGAGTCTAGCTTTTTCAGGCAAGTGAGTGGTATCGTTTGTCAGTACATAGGTCTTTGTGACTAAGCCACATTTTTTTATTACTTATTTTACACACTGTTGGTTGTTGTTAGCACATTTGTCAAGTTATTGTTATTAGGATGGATCATGGCTAGCTGCAGGATGACTGCCCAGCAGGTTGTTGGTATGCTTTTGACTCATTTTCTGACCATGTTTATGAGGCTGACTCTGCACCTGAGGCAGAGGAGGAAGCACAAGATTCTGGGAGTGAATTTTATGTCTGAAAGGAATCATCTGATGATGAAGCCACTCTCTGTGTCCAGGAAGTGCCTGTTTTAGAGGAGGACACTGATGTGCCAATAGTGCAGCAGCCTAGGGCTGAAAGGCTTCCCATTGGAAGACCTGGACTCTGGGTTGCCCCAAACATGGAGCAGCTGGCGTTGCCTGCCTTTATTGGTCTCCCAGGGTGTAGAGTGAATATAGAAAACTTTTTTCCTGTCAATTTCTTTCAGTTCTTTATGTATAATGTACTTTTGGAAGAGACTGTTGAGCAGACTAATTTGTATGCTGAACCATATTTGAGGGACAACAGTGCCAGACTTAGGCCACACTCTAGAGGTACCCGATGGATTCCCACAAATCTGGAAGAGTTGAAGACGTTCTTGGGCCTAACTTATTTGATGGGACCGATAAGGAAGCTATCATTGTTTTCATATTGGCCTACTAGTCCCTTGATGGCAACTGCTATATTTCCTGCAACCACGAGTCGTAATTTGCTTCGTCTTCGGATGCTACATTTTGTTGATAATGCTTTAGCATTGTCACAAGGTCACTCTGATTCTGACTGTCTTTTGAAGATTTGGAGTGTCTTTGATCACTTTGTAGATCGGTTTTCCGAGATCTATGCTCCAGGGAAAGAAATACCCGGCGTAGTCCAAGGAGGTGTTGCTTGCAATTATCCCCCACACATTTTCTTGCCCAGACTCCTCTGCAAACCTCACAATTTGCATAAAAAAGTACATTTTCCTCACTTTTCTTTGGGGGATCACCACGCCGGCACAAATTTCCTATCACCCAGGGTTCCCCTTGCCTCCCAAGTAAAATGATACCTCACTTCTGTGGGTCCCCAAATCAGAGTCAGCCTAAACATTTATAAAGGTAATTGTGCTTATCATCACGCTGTAATATCCCCTCAATCTCTACACGTTCTTGGCCCTTTTCTGTCGCAGGCACTTGGGCCTCCACCACAAGTGAAGTATAATTTTCATCAGGAGACCGAGGGGAACGCTGGGTGGTAGGAAATTTGTTCCGGTGCGGTGATCTTACACAGAAATGTGAGGAAAATGTACTTTTTGAGCTAAAGGGTTGCAGGGATTCTGGGTAATAAAACGTTGGTGGATTCATGCAAACCACATCTCCCTGGACTCCACCGGGTGTCTAGTTTGGTAGGTTTCCCTAGATCACTGCCATGTCCGAGACTAAAAAGGCAGGTTCCCCCCCTTGCAAAAACAGGTAGTTTTTTAATAGATCATTTTAATTTTAATGTGTTCACTACCCATTTCCTGTCGCAGGCACTAGGCTTAGGGGAATGCTGGGTGGAAGGAAGTTTGTGTCTCTCCTCATATTCCAGAACTTTGCATCACAGAAATGTTAGGGAAAAATGCTTTTTTAGCCACATTTCGAGGTTTGCAAACGATTTTGCATGACAGAACGCAGGGAGAGCCCCACAAGTCACCTCATCCTAGATTCCTCTAGGTGTATAGTTGGTAAAAATGTATAGGTTTGGTAGATTTCCCTTAGGTGCTGGCTGAACTAAAGGCTAAAATCCCCAGCTAGGCACTTCACAAAAAACACGTTTGTTTTCATTGGGAAAATGTGATGTGTCCATATTGAGTTTTTGGGCATTTCCTGTTGCAGGTATTACGCCTACTCACACAGGTGAGGCACCATTTTTACTGGGAGACTTGAGGAAATGCTGAGTGGAAGGAAGTGTGTGGCTCTACACAGATTCCAGAACTTTGCAAAACCAAAATGAGAGGTAAAAGTGTTTTTGTAGACACATTTTTAGGTTTGCAAAGAATTCTGCATAACAGAACCTCGTGGGAGCCCCACAAGTCACCCCATTCTGGATTTCCCTAGGTATCTAGTTATCAAAAATCTATATGTTTGCTAGTTTTTCCTAGGTGCTGGCTGAGCTAGAGGCCTAAATCCACAGCTAGGTACTTTGCAAAACATGCGTCCATTTTCATTAGAGAAATGTGATGTGTCCACATTGTGTTTGGGGCATTTCCTGTCACGGACACCAGGCCTATGCACACAAGTGAGGTACCATTTTTATCAGGAGACTTGAGGAAATGCTAGGTAGAAGGAAGTTTGTGGCTCCCCCAAGATTCCCGAACTTTGCAGCACCGAAATATGAGGAAAAGGGTTTTTTAGACAAATTTTGAGGTTTGCAAAGGATTCTGGGTGACACAACCCAGTGAGAGCCCCACAAGTTACCCAACTCTGGATTTTCCTAGGTGTCTCGTTATCCAAAATGTGTAGGTTTGCTAGGCTTCTTTAGTTGCTGGCTGAGCTAGAGGCCAAAATACACAGCAAAGCACTTTGCAAAAAACGCGTCCATTTCCATTAGAAAAATGTGATGTGTCCACTTTGTACTTTGAGGCATTTCCTGTTACGGGCACTAGGCCTGCCCACACAAGTGATGTACCGTCTTTATCTGGAGACTTGGGGAAATGCTGGGTGGCTACTTTTGAAGTTTCTAAAGGATTCTTGGTGAGAGAACCTGGTGAGAGTCCCACAAGTCACCACATCCTGGAATCACCTATGTGTCTAGTTATGAATAATGTACAGGTTTTGTAGGTTTCTCTAAGTGCTGGCTGAGCTACAGCCCCAAATCCACAGCTAGTCATTTTCCAAAAAACATGTCAGTTTTCAAGTTAAATAAAAAGTGACGTGTCCATGTTGCATTTTGGGGGGTTTCCTGTTGTGGGCACTCGGCCTACCAACACAAGTGAGGTACCATTTTTATCCAAAGACTTGGGGGAACACAGAATAGAAGAACAAGTGATATTGCCAATTGCCTTTCTTTACATTTTTGCCTTCCAAATGTAAGACAATGTGTAGGAAAGAGGTAATTTTGAGACATGCCTTGTAATTCACACGCTAGTATGGAAACCCCCAAATTCAGAGATGTGCAAATAACCACTGCTTCCAAAGTCCTTATCTTATACCTAATTTGGAAATACACAGGTTTCCTTGATATCTATTCTTCACTCTTTATATTTTACCAAATGAATTGCTGCAGACCTGTCATACAATGAAAAGTCATTGCAAGGTGCAGCTCATTTATTGGCTCTGGGTACCTTGAGTTCTTGATGAGCTTACAAGCCCTATACATCCCTGCAACCAGAAGGAAAATCTACTATAGCTGGAAAAAGTTACAGAAGAAAACAGACAAAAATGGCTGTTTTTTTCAACTTAATTTAAATATTTTTTTTATTTCAACTGTTACTTTCTGTAGAAAAACCTTAGAGGATCTGCACAAATGACCCTTTGTTGATTTCAGAATTTCATCTACTTTTCAGAAATGTTCGGATTCCACCGTTGGATTTTTACCCATTTCTGTCACTAACTGAAAGGAGGCTGAAAGCACAAAAAATAGTAAAAATTGGATATGTCCCAGAAAAATGCCAAAACTGTGTTGAAAAATGTGGTTTTCTGATTTAAGTCTGGCTGTTCCTAAAAGCTGGGAAGATATCATTTTAGCACCACAAACCCTTTGTTGGTGCCATTTGAGGGGAAAAAACACATGCTTTCTTCTGCAGCACCTTTTCCCCATTTCTTTTCCTAAAAAACACGTTTTAGCTGTATTCTGGCTAATTTCTTGGTCTCCTCCAGGGGAACCCACACATTTGTGAGTACCTTTAGAATCCCCAGAATATTGGAAAAAAAGAATGCAAAATTGGTGTGGATATTATGTGGACAAAACGTTATGAGGGCCTTAGCGCAAATTACCCCAAATAGCCAAACAAAGCTTGGCACAGGAGGAGGAAAAGGCATGTTAGCAAAGGTGTTAATGCATTTTCTTTTATTGTATTTTTATGGTCTGTTAGAATCGAATAACTTGTATTCCGATTCTGAATTCATTTGTTGAGTGGGACTACACCTATAGGTAAAAAAATAATCAGCTATATGCAATGTATGTCCTCCTTTTCAAACTGGTAAATAAAGAAAAGCAACTTCTGTGACAAAATGAAATGCATCCAAAAAGATCACCTTATCCCATCCTCAAACAGGAATGTATGCTGCATATTTAATCTAGGTTGTGTTCGTCTTTGTACTTAAGAAATCATAGCTATTGGCCAATTCACTTGAATAATAGACCTTTGGTGAATTTCACACTATATACACTTTTTTACAAAGCTCTTTAAATCACAGTTTTCACTGCAAATAAGACCCCTTACTACGAAGGAAAAACAGTGGTACTCAATTTTTTGTCCTCAAAAGGATAAAAGCTAAGTTGTCCCAATCACAATACATGCTTGTTTCCTGCAGACTACAGCAGATATCAGCAACATATACGTAGTGTGTTCAGCCACTTTTACATTTTCCAGAAGTTGGAGAGTATTATGAAATTAGGCAATACATATGAAAACATTAACCTGTTAGCTTTTGTTCTGCTGCAATGTGCACTCATCCTCATCTTCAGCATCAAACACCCAGTCAATACTCAGGAAGGCAGCAGCATAGTCACCCTGGTCTACTATTTGCAATAGAGAGGCAACATAAACAAACATTACGCAAAGAGAAGATCAGTCAAAAACACAACAAAAATAGAATAGACAATCCTTTCGTCCTTTGTATCCTTTATTCTTCCTCTTTATCAATGCATGGGTAGGTGTAGACCCTTTTTTCAACATACACAAACGCACAGCTAAAGGGTTTCACCCTTTCAAAGGCTTCCTCAGGGCATTTTCAGTAAGAAAGGCATCATCGACCAACTAGAGTTCTAATATGTCTTGCTAGGGCAGCAATCATCCATTGATAATAGATTTCAGGACACTGGAAGCAGAGGTAACTGCTGAACCTTGATCCTGTCGTACTCTGCATTGAGGACCAAGAATACTGCTAAGCTTAGTCTGTTACAACTTGAGTTCTGTTAGACTGAAAGAGTGGTCTTTGGACAATTGCAGTCCTAGCAGGAAATATCAGAACTCAAGTTGGTCTATTGCACATTTTGCTTTTGCCTAGTCTATTTTTGTTGTGTTTTTGACTGATCTTATCTTGATATAATGTTTGTTTATGTTGCCTCTCCATTGCCAATAACCAATCTAATATTGGGCAATTTGGCAGATGGCCTATTGAAGTTGGCAATTAGCAATTTTTGTATTGAGTGGCACTACAGGTGCTGCAGTAACCAGTTTCCCAGTTGCCAACATACGTTCAGATACTTCAAGGATGTTCTGGATGTGCACCAACTTGTGCAAGGTGACAACTGTGCTTCACTCCGGGGCACATTCAAACTGATCTTGATACATCATTAATGTGACAACCCTCATAAATCTCCCCATAATGGATTTCCTAATGAGCTTTAAGTCTGACTTAATCTTAGGCAAGGGCCTATCAGTCCTATAAATTGAAGGATCATTATTGTTTTATTAAACATTATATTTGGGCTGTCCTCATTGCAGTAGGCAATTGGCCTACATTCAAAGTCTCCATACGAACCCCTAAAAGCCTGTCTAACAACAGAAACCGTAAATTAGTTCAACTCAGCAGATAAGCCATCCTAGCTAGTTATCCATCAATTCAGAATTGACTCTAACACAAACGTCAATTCCACGTACATCTAATCCCACCACAGCTCTGATGACAGCGACAGAAGTCCTATTCTGTCCATAAAATTCAATGCTTCTTTAGATCTATCATAGCAAGACAGGCATAACGTTTCCACAGATATGTATAAAGGATATCATTAATAGTCATCTGAAGGACTGATCCACACTTGATTCCTCAACCACTCTCAATATGGGATTTCACATGCTCTCTCTTTATAGCAACAAGACTAACATCTTTCCAGACTAGTTACCTTCACTGTGTAGCCTCTGCTGTCACGATGTGCATAAATAACTATCTAATATATAGTTCCCTCATGGCGTGCGTTCTTCTACAATGTGTGGAAGGTATCAGGTGTAGGCTTCATCTCCTTCTCTAAAGGGACAATCTCCCTCTAGTAGAAGTTGAATTCCATCAATGTCAGAATATACAGTTAACTCCTCACACATTAACTCATCTTGAAGAGTCTTTGCTCACAGTCTCTAACTTTGTGTATGGAGCCTGCTTCTTGTTGCATATATGTTAGGTGCACTGGGAAATTGTTCAACATTATATTCCCAAGTACCTCACCTCAATAAACTCTAACACAACATACCATTCACAAAATAGTAACATAGTTTGCTAAAAGAGCAGTGAGGAAGGGAATAAAGAGAGGAACCTCTCTCACTCAGGCCCATATTTATACTTTTTTTGCACCGCATGTACGTCATTTTTTGACTTAAAAGCGGAGCAAACTTACACAATATAATTGTATTTTGTAAGTTTGCACTGCCTTTGCGTCAAAAAATTACACAAATGCGGCACAAAAAAAGTATAAATGTGGGCCTCAGTGTTGTTCTCTTCAGACATCCAGCATATTAGCATCTTCAATCAAATGTGACAAATGTGTCAAGAGTTTATTTTCTAGAGCCACTCTCTGAGAGTAGCTATTTGCTTGCAAGACATAATGCAATTAAACTACTGCCTGTATGATAGGGTATCCTGGGCAGGGCCTCTCCACCTCCACCTATTTCAAGGAAAAAAGCTATATTCACATTGTTTAGGTTGCAAATATTCAAGGAGTGTAGTCCTTCCATCAAGAGCTCCATGAACCATAACATAGCTGTCTTGAGGAACATCAGTCATCATTAACATCCTAAACAGGATTTTACCATTTATCTGAATAACTATGCCGGTTAGAGAAAAGGGAATGTAACTATGAATATGAGGACCCTCCTGATTTTCTGGCCAGCCTGGTACATTTAATATGTCTCGTCTGTTAGCACAATTCTAAATCTTGATATTTAACAAAAGACAATATTCTATGCCTATTCACACCATCTAAATTCCAGAAGAGCAGCTTAAAGGGCAGTCAATCTTAGCGCATCCAGTATTCACACAAATATCCATAAGGAAAGCAATCAACATTAACATCCTAATCTCATTCAGCTCATTGTCCTGATTTATCTATTTGGACTATGGTTATCATGCAAAATTAATAAAAGAATTAAAAGAAATTTGGCAAAACATAATAAAAGAAAAGAAGAAAAAGAAAAAGAGAAAAGGTTCAAAGAAATTTGGGAAAGATCACATAGGGAGGAAGAAATTGCGATGCACAATCTAAAGAAAATGAAAGGTTGTGAAGGGAAAGCTTTTGTGTGATGACAAGTGTCATCAGAGGAGGGACTGAGAGAGCGCAGCTTATACACTTAGAAATTAACATGAAATGTTTATGAACTAATGCGTAATAATGCCGCATATAAAACGTATTAATGTATTTTGCTAAACGTGCGCTTGAAATGTGCCCACGGGGAGTGGCCGCCAATATATACAATGACTAATGAAACTGATTGATAATAATGAAATGTTATGTTAGAATATGATTTTGCACTAATAATAAAAGGTTATATGTTAAAGTTCTGCTAATAAATCATTGGTCCTTAGTTTGCATGAGTCGAGGCCTAGCTGCCTGGTTTCATATTAAATGTGTTTTTCTAACGTGCAGTGTGCCGACTTGCTGAAGGACATGAACTCGTATTTTCCAAAGCTAGAAGATTAATGTAACTGTAGTAGATCCGTTCTCATGAAATTCGACTTGCTTAGTGAAACATACTTGCTGAATGCAACAGTGTAGACTACTCGCAGGTACAAGGTCGCCTGAACCGGTACAGACAATGGAACCACTGACTATAGATGCAAAGAGGACCACAAGAGTATGAAATCATACCGGACATTCTACCCGCTGAAGACGTCAATCATAAGGACTAATAAACTACGTGAGAACTGTTATGGGGTGACAAATTTAATGAAGTCATTGAAACCCTATTGGAGGGAGATAGTGGGGTACTGACCCCAACCAATTAAATTTTAGGGAATTGTACAACAGAAAAGGGATAAAAACCCTTGACACAAGGAAATAAGTTAGTTAAGGAGATGCTATTGCGATTTGCTATGACCCAGACACTTTGTCACTCTGGATAGAGACTTTGCTGATTGGTTCTTCAAACCATCCTTGCCCTTATATTGCCCATTTACACTTTACCTCCTTATGAGGGAAGTGCCCTTTTACCCGACTGCTGAATTCCTGATGGCGAATCAACTGATGTCCTGAGGACGAAGACCAAACCTGTATGCTGACCCAATACGGAGGGTAACTATATGACAATGAAATTGTAATTGTCTGTTTGCTTTTCCTTTCTAGGTACCAACTGCTTCTTTTGACAGAGACCCTAGTTAGATGTTTTTCTAAATTGGTGTTGCTAAATTGTTTTGCATGAAGCCCAACATGCCAATGCTAATTTGAGGTTAGATGAGGGGTACACTAAACAGACGCAAATAGACAAATGACTGAATCTATGCTTTGTTGAATAACGTGATAATGATTCTCTGCTAAGGATAACCTATGTTGACGTTGTGATATATTCTAATATTTGTGATTCTTGCTTTGATGAAATCTTATCAGAGTTGTCATATTGTGACTATGCTAATGTGTTTCTTGGTTTTGAGACTAATAAACTTGCTAGTAGAATTGTATTCAATAGGGAATAAACTTCATATAATAGTACTAAACTGGTGTGATTATTGATGACTGCAAGGTCATGGTGGTTTCTGAGTTTCATTAATGTCTTTGACTAATTTGAATTGTCTTATTGTGGTAAAAATTGATGACATTGACATATTGATTGACATGCTGATTAGTTATCTCGTCCTAAGGTGTCTTCAATCAGGGTCAAAAGATTCATTGGCCTAAAACGAGTCCCAAAGTGAGTAAATTAATCATAAAAGGGACGTGTTAACAGTTCTGGTAGCAGAGCAATGGTTTAGGCCCTTTGGGGGCCCTAAGACGAGGGACCATTGTTTAAAAGTGTTTTTTGAAATAATGCAAATTGGAGGTATGATGCGTTTCTAAATTCCCCATGACTTTCCCGGAATCTCGGAGCTCGCCTAAGTGAGTTGGGTTTGTTCTTGGCATTCTAGCATGTGTGGTGTAGAATTTGCACTTGCTCAGCTTATGCATATTGCAGGTGATTTGTGAAGTTTGTGTGGATTTAGGTCAGGTAATGTTGTTTTAGTAAGAGTGGGCGTACCTCGCAGTATGAAAGTAGGGAAGTCGGCGAACTTCATGTGAGTTTGGCGCTTTGTGCTCAAAATTATTCACATGGTTGTTGGTGATGTGCGGACCCGTCGTGGTCTAAGACTCCGGAGTATATTGACAAGTGTAGGAGACACTTGGGTTTATGTTGTAATTTGTGCGGTTTAATAGGTCAGTCGGGCGTGGTTGACAAGTTGAGTTTGAGTCAAATTGTGTGAGTGAAAACTTCGATGGAGATTTGGCAAGTTCTAAAATGCACTAGAACAAACCATTGACAAGTCGAGAGTAGGATTTGTGGGTCGAATTCTGCTTGCGAGTGCAGGAGCTGAGAAGGAGAGAGTAGTGGCCGAGGCTTCAAGTGAAATCTCTGTAAAGTTCTGAAGCGATTGTGTCACACTTCCTGTAGTAAAAAGACAAATTTTGGGTTTTTGTTGTTAAAGGTGCTTGCAATATATTGCATTAGTTTTGGGTGAGGAGGACAAGCCGCGAGGCTTTGTCAGCTGCAGTGTGTGTGAGTGTGACGTCAGTGGTGCTGCGCTGGGATAGGTCAGTTGCTGAAAGGGGTCGCGCACGGATTGGCACCCGTCCATGAGAGGTAATTGGTTGAGAAAGGTGGGTAAAGAGTGTTCTGGGAATTAAAGTCATTTCCTGATTAGGTTCTAAAGCTAAATAAAAGACGCAAAAATGAATGAAAAATGAAATGAAATGAAAAATGATTTTTCAAGGCTCTGAAGAGTGCTTTAAGGGGAGATACATACCTTACAGCAAGTGTGAGGGAGCCTACACCGCCTGAGAGTACTCCAGCTTTTTTGTAATGGAGGAGAAGGGAGTCGCGCCATGTCTTTGGTTAAAACAGTGGCGCAAATTGACAGAGAAGGAGCGATGTTTAGCGTTTCCGGAATACGGGACGTTTAATGTAAGAATTGTGGAAAATTAGCAAATTATGTTAAGTGTACAAAAACCACCTCCGAGGCCAGCTCAGTATGAGGCATTATCGATCTGGGATTTGATGGCCATACGACATAGACAGCAGAAATTTGAAAGGAGAATGAAAAGAGCAGAAAAGACTTTAGCTGAGGCTAGATGGGATAATGAGAACAGGATGTAGAGAAGGGGAGTAGTTGACAGGCTTAAAATGTTTCCGGCAATAACACAAGACGACAAGACACAGGGAAAGAAAGCCACTTGTAAGACAGACAAGGGCTCTAGTAAGCCAAAGGAGACTCAGAGGTGTTGCGCAGACGCAGATGATTCAGACGATGAAGAGTTTCTTAATCAGTTGTTACATGATCGCCCGCCACCATATGCCATAAATGATAACGTACAGAGCACTAGTGTGGGTTCTGAAGACCCGGCACAAAATGAGGGCATCACAATTACAGTGCAGACAAGTGATACAGTTTTGATACAGAATGGTGTCAGTGTACCCACTGCGCCAGACACACAGATATAGTTGCAGCCACCACAGATTCAGAGGATTTATCCTGATGTTCCAGTATTAGAAACAACTACGAATCTGATGGTGCCGCCTGATCCGGTATACACGAGATCAAAGTTGGTGCAGATTGAGCCAACTCCGCAATTGCTGCCTTAGCCGCAGCAACAGCTGGTTCCGAGTTACAATTCAGTTGCAGGACCGCAGTCAGTATCTACAGCACCTATGATGAATCAAGCTATGGGAGTTAATGTTCCACAGGGTTCGGGACTTGGTCAGACTCCAGCTGCTATATCATTGCCAATTACTGTTGGTCCACCAGTACCGCTGTATGCGCAAGGTAAGCCTGGCGTATGTGATCAGGGAGTAATGACCCAAGAGGTAATAAAAGGAGGGTCCATAGGACACTTGCAGGGAGAACAGACAGTCGAAAGGTCTAGATCCCTGTTAGACTTTCGTCCGATTGGGGTTCCTTTGGAGACAATGAGGCAAGCAGGGTTGGGAGCACTAACCCCACAGTTAATGAGTACAAATACGACACAGACACCAATGGTGCAGTCTGGAAATATTTTGTTGCAGTTCTTAACAGCGCAACAATTGAACAAGTGGTTAGACAAACTCAACACTCCGCAGACTACTGCAGTGACCGCAGAGAGGTCAGAAAGGGAAGAATACCTGAATTTTGTGAGACTGGGTGTAGAAGCCTTGGAACCAGTGGAAGGAACAATGGGGGTGAACAGGTTAGAGTCATACACGGAGGCAGAATTGAGGTATATGTGCCCCAAAATAACTAGAGAAGTGAGCAAGGTGCATCAGAAGTTGGCAAACCTGGCTGATAAATACAACATTGACATTGAGAGTACTAAACATTTGAAAAGAAGTTACAGATTAGACTTCGAGCCTAAAGATTTCGAGCACATGAGGTCTACCGGAATGAAGGCACACCTTAAAGAAATACTGCAGAGCGCTCAAATTTGGGGAGCCTAGGAGAAATGGGAAGGCAGATGGGCAAAGAAGAGAGATAAAGAGAAGGGTGATGGTCCAGATCCAAAGCAGGTGAAAGCTGCACCAGACACGGGGACAATAAAAATGTTACCAATGAGAGAAACAGCCGGAGGGGTTCTAGTCCATGTACCGTGGTCGAGAGGTGACATTCTGTCATTTACAAATGACTACCCCAGGTTGAGGGAGAAGCTTACAGTGAATGACTTATCACCTAAGTTGCAGGGAACAGTGACAGAGAAAGTGTGGGACGTGACAGGAAAGGAAGTGGGACTAATAAAAGGAGTAGAACCGGTTAAAGTAGAGGTGAAGCCAAATGCAGTGTTCCTCCAGGTACCACAGTACCACATGGCACAAGATGTCCTCATTCAAGTAGCGCAGATAATCGCAGACTTTGTGAAGAAAGGGGTTCTGAAAGAAGTGCTGAGTAGCCCGTGTAATTCACCAATAATGGGTCTGAAAAAGCCTTGTGGGAAAGTTCGAATTGTTCAAGACCTGAGGAAAATAAATGAGATTGTGGTAAAGTGTTGCCCCATAGTGCCAAATCCAGCTGTGATCATGTTTCAGGTTCCGTGTGATGCAGAGTGGTTTACCGTTGTGGACCTGTCTCAAGCATTCTTTTCGGTGCCTCTTCATGAGGATAGACAATTTATCTTTAGTTTCAAATTCCTGGATAAGGTTTACAGTTGGTGCAGAATTCCTCAAGGGTTTTCTGAGATGCCTTCCATCTTCAATCAGATATTAAAGAAGGATTTGGAATCATTAGAAATGCCTTTCAGTTTGACTCTAGTGCAGTACATTGATGATTTGTTGATTGCGTCCAGAACAAAAGATGACTGCAGGTATGACACAATTGCCCTACTGAACCATTTGGAAACGAATGGACATAAAGTGTCCCCAAAGAAGCTGCAATACTGTCAGAAAGAGGTGAAGTACTTAGGTCACCTGATTGAGAAAGGGTCGAGAAAAATATCCAAAGAAAGTGTGACAGCCATACTGGAGATGAATCCCCCGACAACAAAAAGAGACGTTAGGATGTTTTTGGGAATGGTGGGCTACTGTCGTCAATGGATCCCCAACTTCTCGATTATCTCTAAACCCTTGATAAGACTGACTGTCAAAGAAGTTCAGGATGGCCCGGGTGCCATAACCATGTCCGAGAAAGAGATGAAGGCATTCATGGAATTGAGGGAAAGTATGTGCAGGGCACCAGCTTTAGGTATGCCTGATTACACAAAGCCTTTTGTACTGTTTTGTCATGAACGTGATGCTTGTTCTTTGTCTGTCCTGATACAGGTCCATGGAGGTGCAAACCGCCCAGTAGCATATTTTTCAGCTACTTTGGGCCCAGTTGCAGCAGCCTTACCGGGTTGTTTGCGTGCAGTTGCAGCAGTTGGTCAAAGCCTCACCCAGTGTGAAGGAATAGTGATGGGACATCCTTTAACAGTAATGGTCCCCCATTCAGTTGAAATCTTGCTAACCCGAACTAAAACGCAGCATATGACGAATGCACGCCTTACTAAATATGAAACAATTATACTGGGGTCACCGAATGTATCCCTTAAGAGATGTACTGTATTGAACCCGGCAACTTTACTTCCTATTGAAAATGCAGACATTGATGATGCCGAGGAAGTAGAACATGACTGTCTTGAGGTAACAGATCTGTGCACCAAACCAAGGCCTGATATTAAAGATACCCAACTTGAAGAAAATGATTACATTATCTTTGTTGATGGTTCATGCTTGAGAGACGCAGTAGGAGTACTGAGAGCTGGGTATGCTGTGTGTACAATCACTGGTATCTTAGAAGCTTCCTGGCTCGAAAAAGTCTACTCAGCTCAAGTGGCTGAATTAATTGCTCTTACTAGGACATGCCACACAGCTGAAAACCTAAAAGTCCCTATCTATACTCACAGCAGATACGGATTTGGAATTGTACATGATTTTGGCCAGTTATGGTCACAGAGGGGTTTCATGACCTCTTCTGGTTCTCCAGTGAAAAATGGCGAAAAGATTAAGGATTTGTTGCACGCGATTCAGTTACCTCTTGAAATTGCCGTGGTGAAATGCAATGCTCATGTGAAGTCACAAGATTTTGTGTCAATGTAAATGGATATGCAGATCAAGTCGCAAGGTTTTGTGCATTGAACTGGATATCGTTTTGAGATCAGTGGGAATCGTTACCTGAAACTGAAAATGAAACATGCTTAAACTTTGCATTAAGGGTGGTTGACACATTAGATGAGCTAAAATCACTGCAGGGACGTGCTAGCAAAGAGGGGAAACGTTCCTGGCAGAGAATGCAATGCGTACAGAGGTCGATGACTTATGGGTTTCAGAGGAGGGAAAAATGGTTTTGCCAAACAGTCTTTTGTCACAGTTTGCAAGGTTTTACCATGGTCAAGCACATGTAGGGAGAGACGCAATGATCAGGTTGTTCAAAATCGATTGGTTCAATCCAAAATTCAGACAAGCTGCAGAGGTTATCTGTCACAGATGCATCATCTGTCAGCATATGAACGCAGGAAAAGGTTCTGTGGTGAATTTGAGCCACGTGGGGAGAGCAGGTGGTCCATTTAGCAGAATACAGATGGATTTATTGAGATGCCTGTGTGTGGAGGTCTGAGATATGTGTTGGTGATTGTGTGCATTTTCAGTCACTGGATTGAAGCTTACCCTACACGTAGGAATGACAGTCTCACAGTAGCAAAACTGTTGCTTAGGGAGTCAATACCACATTTCAGGTTCCTGATCTCTTTAGAATCAGATAAGGGCAGACACTTCGACAATGAGGTGATTAAGCTCTTGGGTGCCGCATTAAACATCGAGCAGAAGTTGCATTGTAGCTATCGCCCTGAAGCATCAGGACTAGTGGAGCAGATGAATGGTACCTTGAAGTTGAGAATGGCAAAAATGTGCGCAGGTACCAATTTGAAGTGGCCAGATGCAGTGCCCTTAGTGTTGATGTCAATGAGAAACACACCTGACAAGAAGACAGGACTGTCTCCTCATGAAATTCTAATGGGCTGAGCTATGAGATTGCCCGCAGTACCTGCGAATGCTCTTGTGAATATCACGGATGATATGGTGTTGGACTACTGCAAGGGTCTGGCTGACGTGGTCCGCTCTTTTTCTCACCAGGTGGAGGCTACCACATTGCCACCGATAAGTGATCCAGGTCACACCCTGAAAGCCGGTGACTGGGTGGTTGTCAAGAAACACGTGAGGAAGTCGTGTTTGGAGCCATGTTGGAAGCGGCCGTATCAAGTGATACTGACAACTACTTCTGTTGTGAAAAGCACAGGCCTTCCAAATTGGATACATGCCAGTCACACAAAGAAGGTGACGTGTCCAACTGATGAGGAACTTGAAGTGTCCAAAACAACAGCAGCAGAGAAGGAAGTCTAGGGCCGGAGAGTTTAAAAAAGGGGAACTGAGACTGAAGGAGAGCCCGCTGAGGACGGCTTAACCCCTTAGCTGCTGGGCCTTTCCCCCCCCAGTGCTGAGCCCTTTTTTGGCTATTTGGGGTAGTTCGCGCTTAGGGCTTCATAACTTTTTGTCCACATAAGCTAACCACGCCAAATTTGCGTCCTTTTTTTCCAACATCCTAGGGATTCTAATGGTACCCAGAGTTGGTGGTTTCCCCTGGAGGAGACCAAGAAAATAGCCAAAATACAGTGAAAATTTTGTTTTTTCCAAAAAAATGGGAAAAAAGGGCTGCCGAAGAAGGCTTGTGGTTTTTTCCCTGAAAATGCCATCAACCAAGGGTTTCTGGTGCTGAAATCACTATCTTCCCACCTTTCAGGAACGGGCAGACTTGAATCAGAAAACCGAATTTTTCAACACAAATTTGGCATTTTACTGGGACATACCCCATTTCTACTATATTTGGTGCTTTCAGCCTCCTTCCAGTTAGTGACAGGAATGGGTGTGAAACCAATGCTGGATCCCGGAATGCTAAACATTTCTGAAAACTAGACAAAATTCTGAATTCAGCAAGGGGTCATTTGTGTAGATCCTACAAGGTTTTCCTACAGAAAATAACAGCTGAAATAAAAAAATATTGAAATTGAGCTGAAAACAACAGCCATTTTTCTTTATGTTTTACTCTGTAACTTTTTCCTGCGATGTCAGATTTCTGAAAGCAATATACCGTTTTGTCTGCTGGACTCTTCTGGTTGCGGGGATATAAAGGGCTTGTAGGTTCATCAAGAACCCTAGGTACCCAGAGCCAATAAATAAGCTGCACCCTGCAGTTGGTTTTCATTCTATACTGGGTATACAGCAATTCATTTGCTGAAATATGAAGAGTGAAAAAGAGGTATCAAGAAAACCTTTGCATTTCCAAAATGGGATCAAGATAAGGTTTTGAGGAGCAGTGGTTATTTGCACATCGCTGAATTCCGAGGTGCCCATACTAGCATGTGAATTGCAGGGCATTTCTCAAATAGACGTCTTTTTTACACACTCTCTTATATTTGGAAGGAAAAAATGTAGAGAAAGATAAGGGGCAATAACACTTGTTTTGCTATTCTGTGTTCCCCCAAGTCTCCCGATAAAAATGATACCTCACTTGTGTGGGTAGGCCTAGTGCCCGCGACAGGAAATGCCCCAAAACACAACATGGACACATCCTATTTTTTTTATAGAAAACACAGCTGTTTTTTCCAAAGTGCCTATCTGTAGATTTTGGCCTCTAGCTCAGCCGGCACATAGGGAAACCTACCAAACCTGTGCATTTCTGAAAACTAGAGACCTAGGGGAATCCAAGGAGGGGTGACTTGCGGGGCTCGGACCAGGTTCTGTTACCCAGAATCCTTTGCAAACCTCAAAAAGTGGCTAAAAAAACAAGTTTTCCTCACATTTCGGTGACAGAAAGTTCTGGAATCTGAGAGGAGCCACAAATTTCCTTCCACCCGGCGTTCCCCCAAGTCTCCCGATAAAAATGATACCTCACTTGTGTGGGTAGGCCTAGCGCCCGCGACAGGAAACGCCCCAAAGCGCAACGTGGACACATCAAAATTTTTGGAAGAAAACAGAGGTGGTTTTTGAGAAGTGCCTACCTGTAGATTTTGGCCTCTAGCTCAGCCGGCACCTAGGGAAACCTACCAAACCTGTGCATTTCTGAAAACTAGAGACCTAGGGCAATCCAAGGAGGGGTGACTCGCGGGGCTCGGACCAGGTTCTGTTACCCAGAATCCTTTGCAAACCTCAAAAAGTGGCTAAAAAAACAAGTTTTCCTCAGATTTCGGTGACAGAAAGTTCTGGAATCTGAGAGGAGCCACAAATTTCCTTCCACCCGGCGTTCCCCCAAGTCTCCCGATAAAAATGATACCTCACTTGTGTGGGTAGGCCTAGCGCCCGCGACAGGAAACGCCCCAAAGCGCAACGTGGACACATCAAAATTTTTGGAAGAAAACAGAGGTGTTTTTTGAAAAGTGCCTACCTGTAGATTTTGGCCTCTAGCTCAGCCGGCACCTAGGGAAACCTACCAAACCTGTGCATTTCTGAAAACTAGAGACCTAGGGCAATCCAAGGAGGGGTGACTCGCGGGGCTCGGACCAGGTTATGTTACCCAGAATCCTTTGCAAACCTCAAAAAGTGGCTAAAAAAACAAGTTTTCCTCAGATTTCGGTGACAGAAAGTTCTGGAATCTGAGAGGAGCCACAAATTTCCTTCCACCCGGCGTTCCCCCAAGTCTCCCGATAAAAATGATACCTCACTTGTGTGGGTAGGCCTAGCGCCCGCGACAGGAAACGCCCCAAAGCGCAACGTGGACACATCAAAATTTTTGGAAGAAAACAGAGGTGTTTTTTGAGAAGTGCCTACCTGTAGATTTTGGCCTCTAGCTCAGCCGGCACCTAGGGAAACCTACCAAACCTGTGCATTTCTGAAAACTAGAGACCTAGGGCAATACAAGGAGGGGTGACTCGCGGGGCTCGGACCAGGTTCTGTTACCCAGAATCCTTTGCAAACCTCAAAAAGTGGCTAAAAAAACAAGTTTTCCTCAGATTTCGGTGACAGAAAGTTCTGGAATCTGAGAGGAGCCACAAATTTCCTTCCACCCGGCGTTCCCCCAAGTCTCCCGATAAAAATGATACCTCACTTGTGTGGGTAGGCCTAGCGCCCGCGACAGGAAACGCCCCAAAGCGCAACGTGGACACATCAAAATTTTTGGAAGAAAACAGAGGTGTTTTTTGAGAAGTGCCTACCTGTAGATTTTGGCCTCTAGCTCAGCCGGCACCTAGGGAAACCTACCAAACCTGTGCATTTCTGAAAACTAGAGACCTAGGGCAATACAAGGAGGGGTGACTCGCGGGGCTCGGACCAGGTTCTGTTACCCAGAATCCTTTGCAAACCTCAAAAAGTGGCTAAAAAAACAAGTTTTCCTCAGATTTCGGTGACAGAAAGTTCTGGAATCTGAGAGGAGCCACAAATTTCCTTCCACCCGGCGTTCCCCCAAGTCTCCCGATAAAAATGATACCTCACTTGTGTGGGTAGGCCTAGCGCCCGCGACAGGAAACGCCCCAAAGCGCAACGTGGACACATCAAAATTTTTGGAAGAAAACAGAGGTGTTTTTTGAGAAGTGCCTACCTGTAGATTTTGGCCTCTAGCTCAGCCGGCACCTAGGGAAACCTACCAAACCTGTGCATTTCTGAAAACTAGAGACCTAGGGCAATACAAGGAGGGGTGACTCGCGGGGCTCGGACCAGGTTCTGTTACCCACAATCCTTTGCAAACCTCAAAAAGTGGCTAAAAAAACAAGTTTTCCTCACATTTCGGTGACAGAAAGTTCTGGAATCTGAGAGGAGCCACAAATTTCCTTCCACCCGGCGTTCCCCTAAGTCTCCCGATAAAAATGATACCTCACTTGTGTGGGTAGGCCTAGCGCCCGCGACAGGAAATGCCCCAAAACAGAACGTGGACACATCACATTTTTTCATAGAAAACAGTGCCTACCTGTGGATTTTGGCCTCTAGCTCAGCCGGCACCTGGGGAAACCTAGCAAACCAGCACATTTTTGTAAACTAGAAACCCAGGGGAATCCAAGATGAGGTGACTTGTGGGGCTCGGACCAGGTTCTGTTACCCAGAATCCTTTGCAAACCTCAAAATGTGGCTAAAATACCACGTTTTCCACACATTTCGGTGACAGAAAGTTCTGGAATCTGAGGGGAGCCACAAATTTCCTTCCACCCAGCGTTCCCCCAAGTCTCCCGATAAATATGATACCTCACTTGTGTGGTTAGGCCTGGTGCCTGCGACAGGAATAGATCACACAACGGTCAATGTTGGTCCTTACGTGAGGCAGCTGTTGACCCTGGGGTGATCCATTCCTGACACAGGCACTAGGTGTAGGCACTCAAGTGGGGTAGTGTTTTTATCAGGACAGGTGAGGAGTCACTGGGTGGTAGGAATGTTGTGGATCCCAGCATATTCCTGTAGTTTGTGTGACAGAAATGCGAGAAAAATAGAGTTTTTTCTCAACATTTCAGCTTTGCAGGGTATTCTGGGTAAGAAAACTTTGGGGAATCCACACAAGTCACACCTCTGTGGACTCCCCCGAATGTCTAGTTTCCAGAAATGTTTGGGTTTAGTGTGTTTCTCTATATGGCCGCCGAATCCAGGACCAAAAACACAGGTGCCTGCCTTACAAAACCAGTTTGTTTTGCCATAGACAATTTTGATGTCTCCACAATATGATTTGGGTGGTGGAATTTGGGGCTGAACTAAATTGGTGAGCTCCCAAGAGAGCACTCTCTCTCTGCTTGCCGCCGCATTCACCTGCTCTCTGGGTTGGCCTAACCCACTATTACCCAGTTGCACGAACAGCTTGCGAAGGGACAGCAGGACTGTCCTCATCACCTCCCTCATAATGTACTGGAAGAGGAGTTTTCGAATGGGACTCCTCTGACTGAAAAATCACTCCCAGAGTCTGCGCCATTGTCCTATCCCTCAGATGCTGCCTCAGTATCTGATGTCTCAGTCTCTGATCCTATGTCAGAGCGGTCCTCTATAACCCGAGTGCAGGCAGCAGTCATCCATCAAGATGCCATCTCTGCTATTGGCTAAACTGTTGCTCTAAAACACTAGCCTACGTAGACAGTCACAAAATCGATGGTGTGTGTGAGATACGTGCAACAGTAGAGGCCACCTTACCTGCGCTTCTTCCCTCAATCAGCACGTACTTTCAAGACACTCAAAAAACACCTTGTCACATACCATTCGTCACAGTCTTTAGCACCTCCTGCGCCCAGTCCAACAATCATTATTGGTGCTCCCACTCCCTCCTCCTCGGATTCCCTCATTACCACCCAGCAAAAGTGCCCTTCATCTCTCCATAGACTTTACTAATGTACTCAGCTATTTACATAAAATACAGATGTGCTCTTTGCAGTAGGCATATAAACCTTCTGCGCTTCTTTATGGCACTAAAACTGCCACTAGACAAGTCGGACCCTTTTCCCCCCAGGGAAACCACACACATATTGACAAAAGTGATGTATATATGACAGCCAACCACCTGAAACTCAACTCAAGCAAAACCGAAATAATCCTCTTTGGCCCTCACCAAAAAAACCTGGGACCCCCCATGGTGGCCCACCACGCTAGGCCCTGCACCCACCCCCGCCAACTACGCACGCAACCTCAGCATCATCCTAGACTCCTCCCTCTCTATGACCCAACAAATCAACGCTCTTACCTCCTCATGCTTCAACAAACTCCGTATACTGAAAAACATTAAAATGGATCCCCACAGAGACCAGAAAAACTGTCACTCACGCACTCATCAGCAGCAGGCTTGATTACAGAAACGCCCTCTACGCCGGCACCACTCTAAAACTCAAGTGCAAACTACACGCATCCAGAACTCAGCAGCACGACTCATCCTCGACCTCCACCAACACGAACACATCTCTCCACACCTCAAATCCCTCCACTGGCTCCCCATTGACAAAAGGATCACCTTCAAGATCCTCATCCTCACACACAAATCACTCCACAACACAGGCCCTGCCTACCTCAACGAGAGTCACCTTCCACACCCCCACACGAAACGTCCGTTCAGCTGACCTCTCTCTCGCCTCTGACCCCCGCATCAAACACACCACCACCGGGGCAGATCCTTCTCCTACATTGCACCCAAAACATGGAACGCACTCACAACCCACATTCGCAAGACCCAAAACCTACTTCTTTTCAGGAAGGGCCTCAAAACCTGGCTTTTTGAACAGTGAACCTCCTAGCCCCTTTCCCTCCCCCCGTCCCCCCCCCAGCGCCTTGAGACCCTCACAGGTGAGTAGCGCGCTTTATAAATCTCTTTGATACAGATCTACCTATATATATATATATAAATATATATCTACATAGATATATCTATAGATATATCCATGTACCTAGATATATCTATCTACATAGATATATATATATAGATATATACATATATTTTTTTTTAGTTGTTGTATGGTTTCCTTGGGGGCCAAAATGGCCCCCAGGGAAACCCTACAACATCTAAAAAAAAAATTGCCCCCACAGGGGGTCACCCTGCCGACGGGCGACCCCCTGTCATTTCATTTTTTTTTTTTTTTGAAAAAAAAAAAATCCCCTGGGGGGGGGGGGGGCGCGATCGCGCCCCCCCCCCCTCCCCAGGGGGCACCTACCTTTTTATTTTTTTAGGAAAATTATCAGGGGGGGGGGCGGCCCGTTTTCCGGGGGGGGGCTGCCCCCCAAAAGTGAAATCCCTGGTGTCTAGTGGGGTTTCCTGGCCACCGATCGCAGCTGTGCTGCGATCGGGGGCCAGGAAACCGTTTCAGAAGGCCTCATAAGAAAGGGGAGACTCTCCCCTTTCTTACGAGGCCTTCTGAAACTGTTTCTGGCCCCCGATCGCAGCACAGCTGCGATCGGGGGCCAGAAACAGTTTCAGAAGGCCTCGTAAGAAAGGGGAGAGTCTCCCCTTTCTTACGAGGCCTTTTCAAAATGTTTCCTGACCCCCACGATCGCAGCTGTGCTGCGATCGGGGGAGCCAGGAAACCTGAAAGTGTTTCCTGGCCCCCGATCGCAGCACAGCTGCGACCGGGGGCCAGGAAACACTTTCAGGAAGGCCTCGTAAGAAAGGGGAGTGTCTCCCCTTTCTTACGAGGCCTTCCTGAAAGTGTTTCCTGGCCCCCGATCGCAGCTGTGCTGCGATCGGGGGCCAGGAAACACTTTCAGGAAGGCCTCGTAAGAAAGGGGAGACTCTCCCCTTTCTTACGAGGCCTTCCCGAACGTGAAAAAGGCCGTTTTCCCCATGAAAGCAGGAAGCGGCCGCAAGGCTGCTTCCTGCTTTCATGGGGAAAACACCTTTGCAACGTCAGCGCGCCTCGCGGCGCGCTGACGTCACAAAGGGGCGGGTGGGGCGCGGGGGGAGACACGGTAGCTTCCGTGTCTCCCGGGGGGGGAAAAAAAATAAAAATAAAAACCTCGGGTGCGACGCACCCGAGGATTTATTAATGCCCTTCCTGGTGTCGGCCACTGGTCGTGACCCGCACCAGGGAGGGTGTGTGGGCGTCGGCCAGTGGCCGACGCCCGCATTTAAGAGGTTAATCACTCAAACCGTAAACGAGATCCAGAGGAGTGACAGTGAGCTATCTCAGCTGGGGCATCAGGGGAACCGACACAGAGAGAGGTTCTCCCAGAACCAGACGGATACAGGTTTGAAGTTGAGCCCATAACTGACCCGGAAGGAGAAGGGAGTGAGGCAGAAGGAAGTCGAGGTGTTCTGACTCCTCCTGAGCCCCTTGCAGAGCCATCAAGAGAAAACACCATAGCACAAGAGGAGGGCACTGTTCAACGTCATGAAAGGCCAAGCAGAAAGAAAACACTTAAAGGGGATAACTGGCCGGAGCCACAAGCTGCAGGAGAGAAAGTGATCCCTGATGAAACAAAAGAGGAAGAAGTTGACACAACAAGGAAAGAAGATCTTAGTGAAGGAGAGTTGCAAGGTGATCGTAAACTGAAAAGAAAGAGAGTTGCAAACAGAAGATAAGCAGGTCTTGAATGAGCGTATGCAACATCAGCTGAATGGCAACAAGAATTCTTGGCGTTCTGTTTTGATCGAGAGGTTCCAGGTCAATACTACGGCACCTGAATTAAAATTTAGAAAGAGACTGTGTTAAATTGAAATTGAAATTGAAAGCTGGAAAGCTGAGAAAAAATAAAAAGAGACTGATAAATTATCGGATGTGACACTGTTAACCTGAATTGACTCTGAAAAACCGATTATGACAAGCTGCTAACCTGATTTGACAAAGGGGTTCTGAGTGAGTGAGTGAAACGCTGTAAATACTCGCAGAGAGAGAGAGACTTTGCACAAGAAAAAAAAAAAAGAGCTTTTATTATCATCCTCAAGTTGATTGATTGCTTTGTATTTTTTTGCTATCTGATTCTTTACAGATCGTGAGTTATACTAGAGATAATAGTAATAAGGGTAGGATGTGTGGTTGGTTGAGTGCTATTCTCGGAATTGTGTGTGCAATAATAATTATAGGTGTGATTGTGGGAATGCCATTGGTGGATAAGAAAGTGACTAACAATGCTTCAAATCCTGAGACTGCTACACTAACACCATGGGAGAAGTTTAAGCAGGATGCAAAATACTTGCATGAGGGAACTAATTCAAAAGGGGAACTATCTACTAATGTCTTCTATCGCTTGCTGAATGAGTATGTTGACACAATGGATGCGAAGAATTGCTATGTGTGCACAAAGATTCCTTTGTCAGTACAAGAAGGGATTACTTATCATAGTCTGCCACTTACCTACGGGATAAGCTGTAGTTTGCTGTTAACAAGAGGCTATTATCAAGAACATGTTCAATACTTCTATTCTAACTTAGATGTAGTGTTTTCCTTCATGCCCGTGATTGAGTTTCTAAATAAATTAGCTAAAGAGTACAGCATAAAATTAGTTTATTTGAGCCAACAATGACATTTGGGAGAGCTTATGCGTACTGCAATAATCTAACCTGCCTACTAACACCTGTAGAAAAGAGCTTCTTAGATCACACTGATGATAGACGGAAAGCATTAAAGGAAAGGCTAGAAAAGGGATTAAAAAAACGCACGCTTGCAAATGATTTTGCGTACACTGCAATAAAGACACAGGGCAAGTTAGCTATAGATGCATTACACGTAGGAAGGCTTTGTATATATAGGCCAACATCTGAGCATGACACTTTATTTGTGGGAACGAGCGAGTGCAGGCATGTGTTTTTTGTTTCAGAGTAAATGGACATTCATGTTAAATGGACAGCATCCAGCGATCCCTGGGATCTATTATATATGTGGACTTAATGCTTATTACCGTCTTCTAAAGGGATGGTATGGGACATTGATTGATGACTTAAAGCAAATTCCTAAAATGTCTGAATTACAGCATACTAGACAAAAGAGAGAGACAGCAGCTGCTGTCGTTGGTGACATATTTGGAGCCATAATTCCTTCAGTAGGGGTTATCTTAAACTCCATAAAGATTCGAAAGTTGTCTACTATTGTGTATAACATGCTGACAAACTTCACAGGGGCTATACTCCTGATGGATACTGAACTTGCTGCGGAAAGAGCTATGACTCTTCAAAACCGGCTTGCTTTAGACAATCTTTTAGTGAAGAGTGTCAGAGTCTGTAAAATGCTTAATGAGCGCCATTGTTGTGCATTCAGTCCTGATAATAGTAAAAAGATTAGAGGTATGCTTACTAACCTAACAAGAGATAGTCCAGATTTGAATGAGCTGAAGGAACCTGGAGTTTGGGAAAAAAGTTGGGAAAGGAATTACTAAAGTAGGGAATTGGTTTAGTAGTATTTGGAACGGGGTTCTTGCAAGAATAATAGGGGGTATCTTGATTGTCCTGATTTGTCTATTTGGGCTATGGTTATCATGCAAAATTAATTAAAGAATTAAAAGAAATTTGGCAAAACATAATAAAAGAAAAGAAGAAAAAGGAAAAGAGAAAATGTTCAAAGAAATTTGGGAAAGATCACATAGGGAGGAAGAAATTGAGATGCACAATCTAAAGAAAATGAAAGGTTGTGAAGGGAAAGGTTTTGTGTGATGACAAGTGCCATCAGAGGAGGGACTGAGAGAGCGCAGCTTATACACTTAGAAATTAACATGAAATGTTTATGAACTAATGCGTAGTAATGGCGCATAGAAAATATATTAATGTATTTTGCCAAACGTGCGCTTGAAATGTGCCCACGGGGAGTGGCCTTCAATATATACAATGACTAATGAAACTGATTAATAATGATGAATTGTTATGTTACAATATGATTTTGCACTAATAATAAAAGGTTATATGTTAAAGTTCTGCTAATAAATCATTAGGCCTTAGTTAGCATGAGTCGAGGCCTCGCTGCCTGGTTTCATATTAAATGTGTTTTTCTAACATGCAGTGTGCTGACTTGATGAAGGACATGAACTCGTATTTTTCCAAAGCTAGAAGATGAATGTAACTGTAGTAGATCCGTTCTCATGAAATTCGACTTGCTTAATGAAACATTCTTGCTGAATGCAACAGTGTAGACTACTCGCAGGTACAAGGTCGCCTGAACAGGTACAGACAATGGAGCCACTGACTAAAGATGCAAAGAGGACCACGAAAGTATGAAATCATACTGGACATTCTACCCACTGAAGACATCAATCATAAGGACCAATAAACTACGTGAGAACTGTTATGGGCTGACAAATTTAATGAAGTCATTGAAACCCTATTGGAGGGAGATAGTGGGGTACTGACCCCAACCAATTAAATTTTAGGGGATTGTACAACAGAAAAGGGATAAAAACCCTTCACACAAGGAAATAAGTTATTTAGGGAGATGCTATTGTGATTTGCTATGACCCAGACACTTTGTCACTCCGCATAGAGACTTTGCTGTTTGGTTCTTCAAACCATCCTTGCCCTTATATTGCCCATTTACACTTTACCTCCTTATGAGGGAAGTGCACTTTTACCCGACTGCTGAATTCCTGATGGCAAATCAAATGATGTCCTGAGGACGACGACCGAACCTGTATGCTGACCCAATACGGAGGATAACTATATGACAATGAAATTGGAATTGTCTGTTTGCTTTTCCTTTCTAGGTACCAACTGCTTCTTTCGACAGAGACCCTAGTTAGATGTTTTTCTAAATTGGTGTTGCTATATTGTTTTGCATGAAGCCCAACATGCCAATGCTAATTCGAGGTTAGATGAGGGGTACACCAAACAGACTCAAATAGACAAATGACTGAATCTATGCTTTGTTGAATAACGTGATAATGATTCTCTGCTAAGGATAACCTATGTTGACGTTGTGCTATATTCTAATATTTGTGATTCTTGCTTTGATGAAATCTTATCAGAGTTGCCATATTGTGACTATGCTAATGTGTTTCTTGGTTTTGAGACTAACAAACTTGCTAGTAGAATTGTAATCAATAGGGAATAAACTACATATAATAGTACTAAACTGGTGTGGTTATTCATGACTGCAAGTTTTATTAATGTCTTTGACTAATTTGAATTGTCTTATTGTGGTAAATATTGATGACGTTATTGACATATTGATTGACATGCTGATTAGTTATCTCGTCCTAAGGTGTCTTCAGTCAGGGTCAAAAGATTCATTGGCCTAAAACGAGTCCCAAAATGAGTAAATTAATCATAAAGGGACGCGTTAACAAGGTTATACCAGTTCAGCTTGTGCTCCATCCACTCAATCATAACATTATATATAACACCCAACATATGAATACAGTTCATTGAATTGACCACCTAATAATCAGAACTTCCTAAAAATCCATCAAAAACATCAGTCAGGTAATTAGAAAGAGGCTGGGAAGAATTCAAACCCCCATTTTCAGTCCAAAATCCCTCACTCAGCACACTGTGAAAAAAATAGAATGCTAAACAACAGCAGAACACAGCATTCAACTGTCATAGGCATCCCACAGATGACATCTGGCGCTGCAACAAAAAGCACAATTTCAAGCAGGACCTTTTAAGGACCAGAGAACGTGTCAGCATCCTGAAGCTGCAATTCACCTACCACTCCACTCCAATTTCTGTATATCAGGCGCCTCCATAAGGACTAACAGCCCTTTATATCAACAATATGCCCCACATCATCGCTGAAGGGCAATGAGCCATTTTTACCCACCACTATCCATTTTGCAGCATTCGGAGGAGGTGCATCAGCTTCATTCCTCTCAGTGATTTGAATGAACCATGGCTAAGACAGCCTTACAGGATCCAGCAGTTGGTGGGCTACATGCGTCTTCCATTTATCTAAACTTGTTAGGTACAGTAGCTCATTCTCACAGAGTCTACATTTCACTGCCTCAAAAGTTTGCATCAGCACAATACTTACTTAATGTAGCCCAGAAACACCTTAAACACCAGTCCCTACTGTCACGATTCTTGCTCTTTTAGGAAATTGTCCCCATCTCTATGGGTTAGCAAGCGGGCAAAAAAAGATCGTGGAGAAGCTCTAGGTTTCGGAACAGCCACAAGCAGTCTCATTTGTGATACATTTTGTGCGACAGTTTCCATGGAAACATCTATTGCTTTCATTCTTTATACCACTTTTTGAGGGTCAGCCCTGGTGAGTGCCATCTCTACAGAAGCAATATCGATTGAGCAAATGTTTCAGTATTCCCACTGTTAATCAAGACCCTAAGAATGCTACTCTAAAGCTGCTACTAAAAGCATCCCTGTGTGTGGTCTGCCTGACTAGCCATGTAATTCCAATTCTCCTACTGGTGGAAGAGCCCGACAGAAGTGGGTGGAACAATGAGAAGATATGCTGCTTGTCACTAGCTTGTCATTCTGGCAAATTAGTTTTTCCAATGCCACTCAAGATCTAACTGTAACATGCGTAACAACAAGAAAAGCAATTCATAGCAGCCAGTGGGCCTTTTGTCAGATCTCAGGCAACAGGGAATATGTGAATGTTCATTTCTGTTTCGAGTGTAGAGCACCCAGTGCAAACCCTAATAATTTCTACGTACTGTAAGAACTAGTACTATTAGAAAGAGAAGAACGGTATTATATTTCCATTTTGAATTCATATAGTACTTCACGTCCCTTAGGTGAACACTAACAAATTTGAGGGGATTGATAGCAAGATGCATCATGGGGGGTACTTGGGTGCAGAAGTATTGAATTAAGGTGTCATATGTTTGGATCATTTTGTTGTTATCTATGACAGGGATAGATTTTTTTATTGTGATTGCGTCTGGTTGAAAGGCTGTGGATTAAAAAGCGTGCCCTGCATCTGAATAGATTTAGGTGACATATATGAGTACACAGGGTGCACTGCTCATGTTGTTTGGTTGATTGGGGCAGAGGAAGCTGATGGGGTTATGTGATGCTCTCATGTAAATTGCAAGAACAAAAAGCAATACGGTTAAAAACTGCAGAATGAAAGGTGTGGCCAACATATATATCTATTGGAAATACGAAATCAAATAGGTAAAAAGTCAAATCTTTAATACAGGTTTCTAAATTGCTCATAAACATACTCAAACAGTTTACTTACCCCTAATGTTATTCCATATTTGACCCTAATATTATCTTTTTCCATTTGAAACGTATTTTATCTCAGCCATTTCACAATAGAAGAATAGAAACACAACATCTTCACATTCTTTGCCACTTTTCTATTGCACCTTCTCACTACACCATCTCTTATACTTTAACTTAATTCTTTACATACCCAACATACAACTAACCTTCCTTAATGAAAGAACGTAGCCATACAAAAGCCCCTTACACCAACACTAACCCTTAATTCACCCTGACAATATAGCATCTTCTCATACACTGTGCCTTATTGTAATACTCACCTGTTCCTTAATGTTGCCCTAACCCCTGTCCAGGAATATTCTCTGTGTGACAACATAATAAGGTGGAATTAACACACTGGGACTCATTCTGACTTTGGCGATCGGAATGAGCTGACGACCAAAGCCACGGGGAAGAGGTTATCTCCCTGCCAGTCGTATTATGATTTTTCAACCAGGCTCACTGGGGGAAATATCGTGTTATGGCATTTCTGCCAGTCAGACCGGTGTAAACAGTGTCACGGCATTGGCTACCTTAAGGGAGCTGAGGCCGATGTTGTGACACAACAGCACCCTTGGAATGCGCACTGTTTGCAGTGCAGACAGTATGCATTCCAATGGTGCTTGTAGGGGACCCCCAGCACTGGCTTTCCCTCAGCCTTTTCATGGCGCGGGCCCGCCATGAAAAGACTGATGGAAAAAGGACTTGTGATCAGCATAGAGGCACTGAACTCAGCGCCGCCGTGGCTGACAAAGATTCTGACCACCGCCACCCCATCAGGATCTATGATCCTGGAGGTGGTGGCAGCCGCCTGGTGGCCTGACCACCAGGGTAGTAATCTGGTGTTCTGACTGCCACTAGTGTAGCGGTCTGACTGCTAACACAGGTTTGGCGGTCCTTGGACCACAAATGTCTTAATAGGACCCATGGTATGGAAAATAAATGAGGGTTAAGAGGTGTAGGAGGAGTAGAGTATGGTTACCGAATTTTGTGTTTCCTTACAAACATTTGCTTCCAATAGTGGTCAATTCTAACTTTGTCATTTCGTCTTTCCCTCTTTAGTGCTACCAGAGCCAGAGGACCAAGAAATACCAGCAGCAGCAGGGCAGCTGCCCAGGGCATGTGTTGTTAAGTGCTGTGGCGTACACAGATAGAGGTGTTCGGATGGCTGGCTTTGTGATTGTGTGAGTGGCGGATGAGAAGAAGGAAGAGAACAAGGAAGAGGGTGAGAAGGCCCCAGAATCAGAACCATCTCTGAGCTCCATATCCAACCTGTGAATGACTGCTGCAAATTCTGAGATATCTTTTGTCACAGCTGCAGAAACCTACTTTCCACATCAGCGCTCCTGTAATACAGTGGTACTTGCAGTGCTGGCACAACATTGATCAACACACAAACATATAAATCACATCTGTGTCAACCAGTCATCTAAGAGAAAATGGAAAATCATTAACTGCCAATTTATTTTAAATGCTTATTGTTGGAATGGGGTGTTTGAAATTCCCGTAATGTGGTTTCTCATCATTATGTGAAATTTTAAGCAAATTACAATAAATTACTTGCAAATACTTTAAATGCATTTCCCTTATTTAACGCTACATATCACAAAATTCGCCCTTGCGTCAACTTTTAGCATGAGGATATATTTTGTAGTAAAAAAATGAATGAACAATATAAGTTGTGCGAAGAACAACTACACACATTTTAGCTGTTCACAATGTTCCTGTTCGCTCACGGTAAAGTTTTGCAGTGAATGCTCCGTAATTATACAACATGGCATAATGGTGTAATTTCTGGAATTTCAAGTAAAAAGCATAACACAAAACTCGCACAATTACATGAATTACACCAGCATAATTCATATTTTGTCCTGGCGTAGGTGGGGGAGGGAATGTCAGCTTTTGATATTGTGGTGCAGGGATAGTTTGGGATGGGGTGTGTTTGTGTGTTATGCGTAAGATTGGTGGCTCTTAAAAAAGCATAGTGAAATGTGACCTGAAGGTGAGCTTTAATGTTTTAATTGCTGCTGGCAGTAAAACAGATAACATCAATAAACTGTTCCAACTACATTACCCAGATTCCTTGGGCAAATGATTAACAATTCAAACACACAACAGCATTCTGATCTGGCCAATCCCTATATGACATCCAGAGCTTCACTCTCTGTCAGCTGCAGAAAATCATCATCGTATTCCCATTGAAACACACTCCAATAGCTAAATATTGTAAGAGATATTCATGACTGGATAGGTGGCAGGACAAACATTAAATCTGTGTGCAGCCATGCTTAATATTCTAGCAGGACATGTCTGTCGAGAATGTTAACACCAGTAGCGGTGAGGGATTATTTTGTTGCCTGACAGAACATTTGCCATTGGTTCTTATAAGGATTGACCACACATACACGTGGGAGTTCAAGGCTTCTTCCCTCTTCAAGGTCTGTCTAGTGTGGTCCCGGCATCCAGCAGACTTGGCAGATCTGGCAGGACCCAGTTTTAGTTGAGATGCAACCTTGCTCTTGCCTGCCATTGCCTGATTCCCACTAACCAAATTGGTGGGCGGAAGAGCTCTGTTCAGAACATAATTTTTCAGTGCTTAATTTGTCTAAAATAAGCGCATGTGCCTACGTTTTTTCATAGGATGCAGCCACTCACTTCTACCACTGACTGTGCCAGTCCCTCCACTGGCTCCACCCAACCCAATTCCTGAACTGGTGATAATGAAACCCAGCTGTAATACCTGCGCAAACCTTCCTGGACAGGGTTTTGTGGTTGGGGAGCTTTCTAACTGCATTCCACTTTGTTAGAAATGGGGTCTTTTGTTTGCAGTCAGGTTACCCCCCTGTCCAAGCAAGGACCCTCACTGTAGTCAGGGTAAAGGAGAAACACATTTGGTTAACCCCCACTCACCCCCTTGGTAGCTTGGCATGAGCAGGAAGGCGTATCCCAGAAGCAATGTGTAAAGTATTTGTACAAACACACACAGTAGTATAGTGAAAACACTACAAAATGGAAACCATACCAGTTTAGGTAATTAGGCAATATTTACTTAAATCAAACAAGACCAAAACGTAAAAAATCCAGCATACACAAGTCAAGATATGAATTTTCAAAAGAATAAGAGTCTTACTACATAGAAAACAATGGAAATGTTGATTTTAACAAAGTACCTGGGTTGCATAAAAAATAAAGCCTGACAGGTGAGCGTGCATTGGAAAAGTCAGCAATGCGTCGATTCCTTACTTGCAAGTGAGGCGTTTCTTCTCCAATCGGGTCGGCAATGTGTCGTTTTTCTCCTTCCCAAGAGAAAGAAGTGTCGATTTCAGAAACAGGACACCTCATATCCATGCAGGTTCACTGTGACTTTGATGCCCAGGGAGGATGGGTGGGAAATCTGGTCGCATGGTGTTAGAAAAATCCGCAGCATGGGGTTTGCATCGTTATCAGCAGCCACAAGTGTGTGTTGCGCATCGTTTCTCCTGCTGCGATGCATCGAGCTCCCAGCCGCGATGCAGGTGGAGCGTCGATTTCAGCTGCGAAGCGGGTGGTGCATCATTTATCATCCGCGATGCAGATGGTGCGCAAAAATTTCCCGCACGCATTCTGTGCATGGATTGCCACTCTTGTTCTGCCACCTTCACCTTTCAAGGGCACAAAGACTGGATAGGGCACCACTTGGCAGGGCAGGAGTCTCAGCAGAGAGTCAAGGTGGTGGCAGAGGAAGTCATTGATGGTCCTGAGACTTCAAAACAGGAGGCAGCTCAGTTCAAGCCCTTGGAGATTTTTCTCAAGCAGGAATGCACAGCAAAATCCTGTCTTTGTCCCCTTTCACAGGGAGAAGCAGCATCTGCAGGATAGCCTAACAAAGCACAGTCACAGGCAGGGGCAGCACTTCTCCTCAGCTCTTGTCCTTGGTAGAGGTCCCTCTTGAATCCAAAGGTGATATTGAAGAAATCTAAACTCTGGGGTTTTGGGTCCACTCTATATACCCCTTGAAGGCAAACTTCAAAGGAAAATCTCTGTTGTTCACCAGATCCTGCCTTGCCCAGGCCAGGCCCCAGACACACACCAGGATGTCGGAGACTGCATTGTATGAGGGCAGACACAGCCCATTCAGGTGTAAGTGACCACTCCTCCCTCCACTCTAGCTCAGATGGTTCATCAGTGTATGCAGGCTACACCCCAGCACCCTTTGTGTCACTGTCTAGAGGAGATTCACAAATAGTCCAACTGTCAGTCTGACGTAGACATGGAATCCACAAACAGGCAGAGTCACGGAATGGGTAAAGCAAAAAAATACCCACTTTCTAAAAGTGGCATTTTCAAACTAACAATCTAAAAACCAACTTCACTAACAGATGGATTTTTTAATTGTGAGTTCAGAGACCCCAAACTCCAAATTTCTATCTGCTCTCAAAGGAAAACTGCACTCTAAAAATATTTAAAGGCAGCCCCCATGTTAACCTATGATAGAGTTAGGCCTTGCAACAGTGAAAACCGAATTTGGCATTATTTGACAGTTAGGACATGTAAAACACAGCTCTACATGTCCCTCCTTTAACATATACTGTACCCTTCCATGGAGCTACCTAGGGCCTACCTTAGGAGTGTCTCACATGTATAAAAAGGGAAGGTTTAGTCTTGGCAAGTTGGTGCAGGTTAAAACTGCACACACACAGACTGCAGTGGCAGGTCTGAGTCATGTTTACAGGGCTAATAATGTGTGTGGCACAACCAGCGCTGCAGGCCCACTGGTAGCATGTGATTTGCAGGCCATGGGCACCTCTAGTGCACTTTACCAGGGGCTTACAAGTAAATCAAATGTGCCAATCATGGGAAAGCCAGTTACACATACAATTTACACAGAGACCATATGCACTTCAGCACTGGTTAGCAGTGGTAAAGTGCCCAGAGTCGTAAAGCCAATGAAAATGAGTCCGAAAAAAAAGGAAGAAGGAGGCAAAAAGATTGGGAATGGCCCTGCAAAAAGGTCCTGGTCCAACACACTTGCATGCCAAAAAACCAACAGACTCTTGTCAACACAGATGCTCAATTATAAATTCAGAGGTTTCTAACGCTGATGTGAAATATACTTTTAAACTACACTGCAAATTTGAACCATTCATAGTTTGCTCAATGTGACTCTTCCTCTACGGGTATCTAGTTTTGGCAGCAGACAAACTCAGCAAGTTTTATTTTGATTGTGCTTGTAAAGCTGCCAGGGCGAAAGACCAACACGCATTACAGAGTACATTTCAACTTACTCCTTACTTACTGCACACAGACAGTGCACAGGAGGGGAGAGAGAAGACAGGCTGGCATACCTCCTCTGACACATACACACCATTGAAAATCTGTGCACAAATCCTCTTCAAATGTTTTAAGAATTGTTCACAAGCCAGTTACAAAGAGTGCACATTGACACTGATGTCAATTGCCACAGGGGCAACTGAAATAATACATCTGTGAGATGGCAACTACAGAGGATGAATGAAGAAAGATAAAAGAAGCAGCAAGAAAGTAAAAAACTGGGTATAAAGAGAAAAGGAATGCAGAGAAAAAGCATTGAAAATGTATGGAGAGCTTCAGTCACGCAATGGAAATTGGTGATGCATAGATACAGTAAGCTCAAGCCAGGTGCCTTTCTCTGACTTGGCTTGACATACCTTTAGAGCCTCAAATACAAAATGAGCTGAGCCCTCATGAGGCTTCATTTTCCAAGGGTCTGTAGAAGCGTTTAAAATGTAGAGAAAAATAATGCAATAATGTGCAGAATTAACATGTAGGCTTAAAAGAAAATAAATGTATTTGAATGCAAAAATTGTAGTAGGCATTGTTATTTACTTGTAATAGACCTGAACAATTAAAGCAATGGTATTTTTCAAAGCTGTCATGCCTAAAGAATGCTGATCACATAAAATGTTTCTTTCCTGTACTTCCCATTAGACATGCTTTACATGATGAATAATAGTTGCATAAAATGTTTTTATTTGACTCTGCAAATGTTTTTGCTTCCTGAAAGATCACTTTTAACTAATGAATAAAAATTTGTCATTTAGGGCCAGACGTCCAAAAGTCTTAATTACCAAATAGTAAATTTTGCTATCCGCTATTTGGTAATGGCAAACATATATGTACAGGAGTGCCTTTGACACTTTTTACTATTTCCAGTGGGTCGCAAATAGGCCTACCTCATTAATATGCATGAGTTAGGTCTCGGTTTACGACCCATTGGGAATGGCAAAGATTGCAGGGATGGTGGCGTGTTGTGGTCAGCAGACCACAATGTCTTTGATAGCTTTTAAATAAAGCATTTCTTTTTAAAAGCAGCCCATTTTCCCTAAAGGAAAATGGGATGTGTTTCAAAACTTTAAATGAAATGAGTAGGAAGTTGTCCCTGGGATATAAATATTTTTATATCCATTCTCAAAGGGGAAGTGCTCCCTTGGGGACCCATTCCCATTTGCCAATTGGTTACTACCTACTTGAAGTAGGAAGTAAAATGTGAATGTTTTACAACCACATTTCAGTTGCAAAATATTCAACCATAGCAGTGCAATTGGGAAGGGACACCATGAACAAGCCCCTTACTAATATTGATTCCCAAACACTATTTGTGATTCAGTAATAAGATACTGAATCACAATAGGGCCTTGGTACATACAAAATTGCTTTTTAGAGGTCCCAAATGACATTCTGCAAATCACACCATTTACGACTGCTAAAAACTTTTGTACTGTCCCCTAGTGAGGTAATTAAGAAGTTCACACACGAAGATGCAGCATTTCTATATTGAATGAATGATGTGAACATGTACATTGTATATTACAAGTAATGTAATATTCAACATTGCTGTCTGTGGACTATTGTGTTCCTGATGAGGTTCGATTCTGTTCCCATGACAGCATGAAACGTTGGTTGGCTGACTGAAGAAAGAAGAATCAACATGTTGGAAAAGCTTGGATTGTGATGTCTATAATAGTTCATGTTCCTGGAGTAGGTCAACTCATTGCCCACTTGCCACGTTCCTTTCCCTTTAATTCCCAGAGCATGTTGTTCATGCTGAGATTATACTGAGTTTCTTGAACCTCTCTTTATGGGAAGTTCTTCTTTGATTGATTACTGAATTACTGTACTGATATTTTGATGCAAAGGCTTTATGCTTATTAATTTCTCTCTAATCGGAACTCCCTATGAGGTCTAACTGACACCTTTTTAATCCTATCCTCATTCTTAGAATACAAATTATTTCCCTTTTGTAACAAGCTTAATGCATGTTTTATAATTTATTTATTACTTATTTTTTCATTGACAAAACTAATTAAAGATTTTTGGAAATAGCCCTCTCTGCAGGGTTATCCCCAAACTTTTTGCCTTCCTCCTGCTATTATTCTGACCTTCTTTTTGTTGACTTTAGGAATCCGGGCACTTTAAAACTGCTAATCAGTGCTAAAGTGCATGTGCTCTCTCCCCTAAAACTTTGTATAATTGGCTCACATTTGTTTGGCATATTTACTTTACTTGTAAGTCCCTTGTAAAGGGTTATCCCATATACCCAGGGCATGTATATTAAATGCTACTAGCGGGCCTGCAGCCACAGAAGTAGTTTTTCAAGCCCATCTCAGGCCTGCATTACTATTTTAGAAATGTCCCTTTGAGAAAGTGGACATTGTTCTGTGCTTATAACTCTGTGTGCTTTGCAGCCTAACTCCAAACCAGGTCTGGGACTGAGTGACAGTTACACTTTGTGCAAACTTTCCAGACAGCCACAGCACAGGAAATGCTGAATGTGGCAGAGGAGGCATCTGCATGCGTCTGCATACTGACATTCTTCCTGGGCTGGGAGAGGAGATGTTTTTCACAAATTATATGTCTATTGGTTGTGCCCTGCCCTCCACAAAGGGCTGATTTACTCCCCCCTGGTGGCTGGAGCCAGGGCTGGGTTGAAAGCAGTTGTGCTGCACTTGAAACGATTCCTTTGAAGTCACTCCTTACATCAAAGTCATTTTTAGTATGAGTATAAGGGCTCTGGCCTCATGTTTTTAGAGCACTTTTGGAACTAGGACTGAACCTCTGTCAGAAGGACTGCTATGTTGCACAAATAACTCATCTAAACTGCTCTTCTGCTGTTGCCCTGCTGGCTGCTATCTGCTGAGTGGCATAAAGGACTCACTAAATTGCTCTTCTGTTTGTTGCACTGCTGCCAGCTGCTCCCGAACTCTGTTCTGCAAAGACAGTGTGATGCTGTAAGGAGAGATCACCCTTGAGACTGAGGGTCTGCTTGTGCTGGTCTACCTGTCCACTGCTGTCTGTTTCTCACCAAGTGTTCTCCCAGGGGTCCAGTGCATGTTGAGCATTGGCTTTTTCCGCTGGCCACAGAGAGCATGGGGGAACTTTATAGCCTTCCTTTATTTTGTTCCACTAGCACATGTTAAGCACTGTTTTGTGCACCTGGTATCCTGAAGCAGTGCGTGGTGCGAGCTGCCCCTTATTCCTGGCTTGCTGATGAGGTTCTGCACTTCTGCTGTGATGGGGACTCAGGAAGGATCTGCAGTTACTTTGCGCAAAACTTGGGCTGCACAGACAAGGCGCCATCTACTGACGAACCGCCCTTGCCATGAGTAACATCACTGAGGAGACAATCTGTGATGGTAGTGCTGCTGTGACCTATCCCTGGGGAAGCCTGGGAAGCAGCACGGCGGGCCCCACTTCCGAGACTCATCTTTATTAAGCGCACCCAGCAGAAGGCATTCCTGGCCCGAAGAGCTCCCCTTAAAGGCCAGCTAATGGCTCAGAAGCAACCCTGGAGGCTCCCAGGACAAAAGGCACCGTGTGAGTTTACCTTTACAGTGGCAGCTGCACCACACGTTACCAGGCTGCCTGGCCTGGGTACCCTGACTGCTAGGGTTCTTTGTAGCTGTGCCTTTACCCCCCTCTCATTGAGACTAGACCGTGGGGTCATTTCAGATCATCTTTCTCCCTGGGAGAAACCTCAACAGAGGTCCCGCTCCTAACCTGGAACACTCAGCACATCCAGAAAGATTCATAGGAGGTTCCAGTTCCTAACAACAAGTATTGTATGGAGTATAGAATGGCAAATGTGCCTGAGCCCTACATTTTATTAGATGCAGACCCGGCCATGAGGTCCCTAATTATTGTATAATGTGGAGTAGGATGACAGGTACACTGTCCCCTAGGCTCTCATGGTGATTCATTGTGATTTATGTACTGCTAGGGATATTTGAAGATTTGTGTGTCTTTTCCAAATCTACTGGTGCATGTCTAATGCCCTAATGTATAAGTTCTGATTCTTGCCTAGTAAGGATAACAAAGCATATTTCAGTACTTGCATGATATGCTCAATATTTGTGATTTATATGATCTCTGATATTCCTATTTTGCAAAAAAAGACGTCTATTTTCATATAATCAGGTGTGGAGCTTCTGTTGTAGTGTAGTTATATTGTCACTGGTGTGAGTGTGTTGTGCAGATGCTTTTCACATTGCCTCTGAGGTTAAGCCTGACTGCTCTGTGCCAAGCTACCAGGGGGATGAGCACAGGTTATCTTTGGTGTGTACCTTACTTATCCTGACTAGAGTGATGGGTTCTGCCTGGCTTAGGTGCATACCCTCGCCAACTTGAAACCCCATTTCTAACATTGGTGACAGTGGTGGGATAGAACTTGTGTTTGCGTGATACCACAGTTACTCATTGTTGTACTACAAACTCTGCACTTAGACCATTAAATGTTGAGCTTGGGATTCTCCTGTTCTCTCATTGGTCATTTTTATTAGTTATTCCAGCTTTATTTCCTTTCTCTTGGGATTCTTGTTGCTTATACAGTGTTCTTTACCTTGCCAAAAGGAATCTACCCTTGACCTCACAATCTGCTGTGTTACAATTTGGAGGAGTTAAAAAGTTTCTGCAGGGAGAGGGGTCTAGCTGTGGGGAGAGAAATCACGCAATAGAACATTCAGTGGGTCCTGTATCATTTTGTGATGACATGAACAGAAAAAGCAGCAATAGAGGACCAGGAAGGGGTGGTTCTGATGGAAACCCCAAGAATAGGGAGGACTCTGATTGGGAGGGTTCACAATTCATACCCCCAGAGGGCAGTGACACTGAGGAAGGTGAGGAGGAGGTAGGAAAGGACTGGGCAGTGACGCCAGAGAGAAAGGACCCTAATAGATGGGGAGTCCCCAGATAGCCTAGTGCCAAGAGCAGTGTGAACTCCCATACCCTGTCCCCTGCGGAACTCAAGAATAGACAGTCTGAGAGGACCCTGAGGTGGTAGCTGGCAGTGTTGGCTGTAGAGGAGAGAAGACTAGAGGCTGAGGAGGCCTTAGCACAGGAGAGGATTGTGGAGGCTGAAAGGGCCTTCACCAGTGAAAAACTTACTCTTGAGGAAAAGAAACTGGCCCATGAGAATAGTTGCAGTTTTCTGAACTCACCAACGGTGCAGGTGGAGTCCAGTGGTGGCAGCAATTTGGACTCTAGTGTTAGGAACACCACCCACATACCCACAAACTTGGTGCCTAGCTTCAAGAAGGGGGATGACATACTTCAGTGGCTGCAGGAGCATGAGAGAGCTCTGACAGTGTGCAGGATCCCTGAGGAGGACTGGGGAACTGGCCTAGGGAGTAATATTCCTGGTGATGGAAGGGATGCCCTACTGGCCCTAGAAGGGACAGACAGGTAGAGGTACACCCCCATGAAGGAAGCCCTGATTTCAAGGCATGGAAAATATATTTGACTTTAATAAAGATGATTTACTACAAAGATTTGATTAACAAAAGCCTTATAACTCACACCAAACTCTCATTATTGACTGAAAATAACATGGAGATTGAGATGACAATTTCACAGCACAGCTCCTGGTTAATCTCAGCCAATGTCAAATATCCATCAGCCCAAGAGTGGGTGGGTAAACAAGGAGATTTCTCATAAATTGATAACATAAATTCCCACTCCAGCAAATCTTTCCCCTGCCACTGAAGATCTGCCTAACATTGAGCTGTGATTTTTTACAGTTAGGAGAGATGTTTAGGACCAGTGTAGTACTGTGAAATAGCGTGTTATGTGCTACTGTGAAAGCACTAACAATAACAACGCAGACAGCCTGCTTGGAAGAAACTCCATGTGAGTTTGTCTTCAGCTAAGCTCTGCACTACACTGGAGATGATATGAAGATGCACAACTCCATTCCATCACTCCATTGCATCATTCAGAGCTTTTGTTTTGTTTTTCTAATATGTGTAATTATCTTCACTCTGGTGTTCAACCTCTAATAAGAACATTTTTGTGCAATTAGGGAAAGGCAGTAACATCAGCATTAAAATATTGAACACAGCTTTCACATATTTTTTTTAATTTCCAGCAGGTTTTCTTGTGTCAACCTGATTCCTTATGTAATGTTTTTAGATATTTAACATGATACACTCATTTTGTGTCTCAAGATGCAAACACAAAACAATGCTGTAAACTCAAAAATAACACATTAACATCCTGTAAAAAAAGAAAATATGTTAATAACACATAATTCCCCTAAAAATATATAAACAATTTTGTTAACCACATAAAAATGCAGAGACAGAAGGGATAATGCTAGCCTCTTTGTCTTTAATGATATCCAGATAGTCTTTTTATTGCAATTGAAGACTCATAAAGGCGGAAGGCTATTGTTATGCATGTTGAAAACCCTTCAACACCACACAAGCCATATGACACCATCATCTCCTCCCATCTCCCACAGGATCAAAAAGTTGTACTTGCCATAGCCCCTGTCATAGTCTGCACTGTGACTCTTTTGAAGGTTACTCCTGCCTCTTCCATAATCCACTTATTCCATCTGGTGAGCCAGAGCAGATGATGTGTCCCACACTAGGTGTGGGTTCAGAGGGCTGTAGTCCCACTAGTCTCAAGGGATTCACAGCCTTAATGATTAGATTAGTGTCACATCCTTGAAAGTGCAGAGGTGGACAATTCCCTGAAAATCCATTAGCATATGGATATAATGATAAGATGGTTCAGAAATGTAAACACTCAATACAGACATTTAGTGCGATATGTGTGACATGTAATTAACAAGGTCAAACCCTAGCATAGCGCACTCAGACACACTGATGTACCTAAAACGAGTACTATAAAATCGCTATTAAATTAAGTATCAATAACACCTTTCTTTTGCAATGCTTGGAAGTGGCAACACTGAATTGATTTACCATTATTTAAGGATAGCAAGAACAGTGTATGCTAGAGATTTATGAATTACATTTATTTTTGTTTCATTAGATCACCTAGTACATTTTTTTGTGATCTGTCAGAGAGCCTGGGCAGTTCTGATGCTGATAATGTGTGCTTATGTAGACTCACTGAACTTTATATTGTACACTGTAGTAAATATAGAATACAAAGTAGGTTTCCCCCAGCGACTAACTCATAAGCTACTCATAGCTCTACAACTACATACTGTGTGCAGTCAAGCCTCCCGGTAAGATGTTTCAGGGCCATCAAAGACTTCACCGGCCAGTGCCTGGGCTTTCTTGCTGTACGTCCTGACTTGCCAAGTGGTGCCACATACAGTTCCTGGGCAATTGGGAGTAAGTCCTGCTGCAACCAAGAAGAAACTAAGCACATCGATTCCAGAGCAACTTAGAACCAGCACCGATCTCTGACTCTGCACTGCGGCCTGCACTGGAGCTGTGGTCCCTGCTAAGTGAAATGACCACAACCTGCAACACAGGCCCGGCACTGCCACAGAGCCTGTGAAGTCCCACCACAGCATGAGTCCTGAGTGCCGTGCCCCTGATGCCTGTGGCACCCAACTCTGACTCTGCCGCAGCACCTGTGGCCCCATGGTGTGATCGTGACATCACAAAGTCAACATTTCGCATCTTGGACTGCTGGATTCATCAACCCCACCAGGTTGTAAGGAACCAACCCCTCACCACTGACACCGCATCACTTACCCTGCAACCGTAATGAACCAACACCTCACCTCCCCTGCCTAGCTTTAAGGAACCAATGCCTCACCTCCCCCGTAGCAATAAGGAACGGACGCTGCACCAGTTCGAATGACACCTCCCCCGACTTCATGCAATGTCTTTGTTCCCATTGTTTTCTAAGGTACTGTACCCGGGGTCTGCGCCACTCCATGACCAGACCGCACTCCCTTGTAAGTGGCATCGGTCTGTTGGGAACGACTCCGCCAAGATGCTGTGATAGAAACACAGCAGCTCCAACTGGGGCTAAGTGCTTTACTAAGATTTAACTGCTCATTTCGATTTCGATGGTCTTTCCGAAAGGCTTCTGAAGCTGCAGGCACCAAAAGACCGCCATATTATGACATCGTGCCAATTGGAAATCCGACACCAGTGGCCTGGCCGACATTGTAATAGAGGCAGTTCCACCTCCGGAAAAGCCATGCCAACAGGCCGCCATTCACCGTACTGCGATCCATTATACAGTGGTGCGGTTTCCTGCACGGTGGTGTGGTGCCGGCGGTGGGGTGCGCCAGGACCGATCCCCTCCTGGATGGTCACCTCACCGAAGCAGGTAAGTTGATCATCCGAAAGGAGGGGATGGGAAAGGGGTGTCTGTGTATGTGAGTGCATGTATGCTGAGGGGGGTGTTTTGTGTGTGTGTCTGAGTGCGAGTATGCCAAGGGGGGAGGAAGGTGCTGTGTGTGTGTGAGTGTGTGTATGCCGAGGGGGGTATTGTGTGTGTGTGTGTGTATGTGAATGTGTGTATGTTTGTGTGAATGTGGAGGGGAAAGGGGGTATCTGTTTGAGTGTGTGCATGCACGTGTATGTGTTTGAGTGTGTATACACCTGAATGGGTGTGTTTGTGTGCCTGTATGCAAGTGAATGGGTGTATCTGAGTGTGTGTTTTGGGTGCAAGTGTATGGGGGTGTATGTAAGCGAATGTTTGAATGAGTGGGGGTGCATGTGTGTATATGTGTAGTCATGTGGAGGTTTGTCTGCTGGTGACAGGAATGGAGATTCCTGTCACCGGGTGCATGACCGACAGCATTTTCATGGCGGTATGACCGCCACGAAAATGCTGGCGGACTGCTGAGTCATAATACCGCCGGACCGGAGGTGTTCACCTCTGAGAAAATATAAGAATTATTCTAATTCTTTAAACATAAGTTACACTAGCAAAGGTCTGCTTTCTATGAGTCAGTACAAGCATATCTGGCTCACCTTCAAAATGGGCCCTTGTTTACAGTAGAATGCACAGAAGAAATCACAGTCAGCATGGAAGTATAATGCAACATTACCTAACACTATTCTAAACACTATTCAGTAATGGATAATATTTAGTTTTGTGCTCACCTGATGTCATTGGATGTGACAGTGCAGATCTAGTTACACTCAAAGCTATCACAGACTGATGAAATTAACAGACCCACTGAGATACAAACAGGAAGGACACTGGACAGTTATATTTTGACAAATGGCTTCTTCAAGAGTTCTCCAAGAGCAACACATCACACCAAAGAATCTCATTTGTGCACATTTTGTAGTGCACAGAATCAGTGAGAAATAAAAACATGGTCATGTTTGAAATGCAAGATGGAGCTAGGCCTAGCTTAGACCTTGTTTGTCCCATGTTAGAAAAACATGTTTCTTTAAACCAGAAATATCTCTTTAAAAACCCTCTGATGATTAACCATCGTAATTCACATTATTTTATTAATAATACACTCCAGCCCAATTTTCAACTTCTTGCGTTTCGATTCTTGCAATGTCTTGATAAAAACAAGCTTTAATGTTCTCCAATTCAACCTCAGTTCTTTTCCTCTTCCTTGCAGGTGTTGCTGATACCTTTTCACACAGACAATTTAAACGCCTCTTAAAACAAATTACTGCTAAGAATTTATGCTAAACAATTAGACATAGTATACAAAGAACACTGATTAGTGGGATTAGAAGCTTCAGAACCATATTGTCAATGTTGTCAAACCACTCACCAACCTTTGCAAACCCCTTTCTAATATCACTGAACCACTCAACTGATTCCCACAATCAATGCTCTTCAAAAACATTTGTCTCACATGAAATGTAGGGGTTATTACTAATATAATCATTATTCAGCTTGCAATTATCTGGCATGCAATTATTGCTGAACCTTCAACAGGTCACAGACTCCATGCTCTTGTGCAGATAGAATGTCCAAAGCAAAACAATGTTGCAGAATCATAGCACACATTTACAGGTACAAAACTCAAAATCAAGCTTCAGTTGTCATAAAAAAGCCAGTTTATTGCCTTCAGGTAGGATATTCAAAATGAGAAAAGGGGAATCCTATCATCTTCATCTGAATACCTAAAGTACAAAACAAAACAGGATTTATTTTTGAAGCGCTGTGTATACAAATGTATTCATCAACCCAAAATATTTTTTTTCTTTATAATACATAATATTTCATGGTGGTCCTTCTTCAAAAACAAATTAATAATTTGTCAGTTCATTTAATTCTACATTTAATTCAATATCAGTTAGGTAAGAACCATTAGGACCTACATTTTTTGTGCAATACTTTGATTCTTGTTGATCTCTTGGCTACAGTCTGTTCACTTTCACTAAAATCTGGTTCTACTGGCTTCAGCTCCTCTCCGATCGATTCTGACTTTTGGATTTCCCTGAACACTCTTTTTCTTCTTTTCACAGGTCCAGGCCATTTATGTCCTTAAGGCACTTTTTCATCTTCATTTTCAGATCCAAATATTACTACTGTTTCATATCCATCTTTCCTTGCCACTTGGTTCACATTTCTGTCTGAATTAGCTTGAGTATTTCTTTCTACTGCAAACTGATCTCCTCTGGGTGTTGTAAAAGACTCAAATTTTCAGCTTCACTTCCTTATTCTGATTTTCTTGATTTTCATTTTGCTCTTGTGCTTGCTGTTCTTGATGATATTCAAGTTCACTCCCTTCTAGATCCACCCAGCAATCTCAATCTTGACATTGTGAATCTGTGGTTGTTGTCACCATTGCTTCATCTGTAGTCTTTGCTCTCTACTTGTGAGATGTGTGAATCCACTGTGGCAAGTCTCCACATTTCACAGCAGTGTTTGTCACAAGAATCACCTAATATGGACCTTAGCACCTTGTCTTCAGACACGATTTGCGAGCATACTCTTTCCCTACCACTCGATCCCAAAGCACAAATCTTTTGATGATGGTGTTGTCACATTCATCTGTTGAGAGATACAGCATACAACATCAGCTAAGCCTTTGCCGTAATCTAACATAATGTATAGATGAAAGTGCAGCTGAAGGAATGGCTTGATGTATTTCAACATCATTACTTCATGTGGGGAAAGACCAGTCTTATTTGGTGTGTTTTTAGCCACTTTGATGTTGAGGCATTCACTTTTGTTAGCTTGAACTTCAGTGTACCGTTGGCTCTTTCTTTGACCCTTGGTGCTCCTGGTCTGTAACTATAAAGGAACTATGGGGGTCATTTTGACCTTGGCGGCCATTCAGATATTTCCTCTGGGCCGGCGGGCGCTCTCCAAAAGAGCGCCCGCCGGCCCAGAGGAAATGCCCCTGCAACGAGGACACCGGCTCAGTAGTTGCAGGGGTGCGACGGGTGCAGTTGCACCCGTCGCGTATTTCAGTGTCTGCTTAGCAGACACTGAAATACTTTGCGGGGCCCTCTTACGGGGGCCCCTGCAGTGCCCATGCCATTGGCATGGGCACTGCAGGGGCCCCCAGGGGCCCCGCGGCACCCCCTACCGCCATCCTGTTCCTGTCGGGAGACCCACCAGGAACAGGATGGCGGTAGGGGGTGTCAGAATCCCCATGGCTGCGGAGCACGCTCCGCAGCCATGGAGGATTCACAAGGGCAGTGGTAAACCGGCGGGAGACCGCCTGTTTACCCTTTCTGGCCGCGACTAATGCCCTCGGGAGCACCGCCAGCCTGTTGGCGGTGCTCCCGTGGTCGGTGACCCTGGCGGTCACCGGCCGCCAGGGTCAGAATGACCCCCTATATCTTTGTGACAACAAGAGCAACCCAAATGTCCATGCAAGCTTGGATATTAAGACAAAATGTATACACTAGTTCACAAGGAACTCATTTGTAATAATCATCAATTGTACAGTTCAATAACTGTCAACATCAAATGTAACAGAATATATATCTGCGGTATTTCAGTCATGGAACAAGTGACATTTATTTCAGCTTGTAAGCCACAATACAATCTTGATCAGTCAAAGTGCATAGTGACCCCCAAGTGAGTGAATACCATAACCAGCAAAAGAACTGAGGCATCCTTTTCCTTAACCTTAGTCCTGATGCGACCCCCTTATCCTTTAGAGGGTCAAATCAATTATTGCGAACAAACCACTACCCTTATATGGCACTGTGCTATCTAACTGTGCTAATAACAGTGTTCATTGTGATAAAAAAGACTGTATGCTATGGTTGGTTTCAGTTTTCATATACCTTATATTTCTCATGCACTGCCTCACTTCTTTTGCTGGTTGTGGTTTTCACTCATTTGGGGGGGGGGGGCACAATGCACTTCTATTGAAGGAGATTATATGGTGGTTTACAAAGGAAAATAAATCTCACTTGTTCTATGATTGAAACTCTGCAGGTATATACTTTGATACATCTGATGTTGACAGTTATTGAGCTATACTATTGACAATTATTACAGATATTGAACTCTTGAAGCATAACCCTCCATACTACATTGCCTTTTAGATTACACCCATTCTTGTGACTGTCCTTTGCTGTGCCTGTTCCAAGTGCAGCTACATTTTAACACTGGACATTGAACTAAATGGTCACATTGATTTTGAACATTTTAATGAATAGCCATTTTTTAAATTATGTTAAGAGAACTTTTACCCACACAAGTGTACATTGCGATGGATTTTATTAATCTGCAACAAAGAATTTAGTTACTGGTATTACAAATTAGTTCCATTAGAGCTTTTGTGTATGTTTTGTACGAAGGAACTATGGCTCACTTGCAAAGTTGTGAACAGTAGCTTCATTACTTCACTGGACCGTTAACTGATTTGAAAGAAGTTAGCATACAGAATCTAGGGATCAATTCCCTCAATAGTAGTTTTGCTACTTAAATCCAGTCACATTGCCTAGTTGGGTACACATTAACCCATCTCAAAAACCATCATACAAGCATCAAAATGTATCTAAGGCTGTTGTGAATATGCATTTCAATGAAATCTACTCGGATTCTGGAGAAAAAAAGACAAAAAAACATACTTTCCTTTATGACTCATTGCCACTAACATTTTGCTCCTAGTGTTTACTTGCTGGCAGGTAACACAATATTGACACAAATCTTCAGCTACAGCCCCAAAGTTTGGATTAGCCAGTATTTATTAAAGGACATGACCATGACATCACAACCAACATGTATGGGTCCATGGAACAATCTGGACATTGGTGATAACATTTAATAGGATATATTATTTTTCAGCTCCTCAAAATATCTTTGTAATCTTTTTTTCAACCTATCGCTGTGTTTTCATCTTCCTCTTTTCATCTCCTGGTATTTCATCCTGGAGCTCTATGAGCTCACCTAAAGTCTGGACTGAAGTTTACAAAAAACAATTTACATTGTCATGTACACTTTTACATGGCTCTTGCTCTTTGGAATTTATTGTAACAGATTCAAGAGCACAGTAGTTTGCAACCTTGTTCACATTCTTGTTTCCCAAATTAATTGCCACAGTTATGGGCAGCACGCTTGACCACTGAATCTTTTGGGTTGCTGTAATGCTTATAATAAAGTCAAAATGTGTGTCCCATTATAGATTGGAGTACCAGAAGATGTCATAAAACCTCTTTGTGACCTAAATTGTCCAGTTTCATGGGCCACTCTATAGAATATTGAAGGTCTGTGTAAATTGTCTCACTAACCAAGCAGCATGCTTTCCGTAAAACAATCAATTCTGCTACTTGTGCCAAGGTTACATTGCACAAATATGAGGATTTCCCAATATTTGGTATGGCACAGACTGCATAATCCTCTCTCACTATTAAACGGTAATCTCTCATAAAAGAACCATTGATTAATTAAATTAGATCAGCCAGTTTAAGTGTTACATCTTGTATGTCTGGTCTTGGCTTGCTGCACAATTCAGTTGTGTCAATACCATCATGATTACAATCCTCATCGTCTTTGTTGGTAATTGCCAAAAGCAGGTCGGGAATCAGAGTATTACATCTGCTGATTGAAATACTGTCAGCTTCTAGAATTCTCTTGCTCATATTCAGTTATTCAGCTGTTTGTCAGATGCCATATTAAGTGTGAGTCAGTAAAGTCTCAACTGAATGATGAACAACTAACACAATTAGTATATGACCCATTACAATTCATTTTGTTCAATTGCAGGACAAATCACTGCTACTGATTTTAAGCAAGTAGCAAGTGCTGCACCTGTTGGATCCATAGCCACCTAAACTGCTCCATGCTTTAGGGTAAGCACTGACAATCTACACACTTCTCTCTCAAGACAGAGCAGATCGAAATCTTGTAAGACCTGGCATCCTTGGTGTGGTTCTCCTCTAACTATTTACCTCCAAACTCTACTATTTTGCTGGCTTCATTTTTGCTTGCATTAGGGCACTGTGCATGTTACCACTGCTAACCATGCTAAAATGTGTGTGCTCTCTCCTTTAAGCATGGTACAATTTGGTTTCACCAATTGGCCTATTTAATTTACTTGCAAGTCCCTAGTAAAGTGGTACTGCATGTACCCTGGCCTCTAAATTAGTTGTGTCACCCATCTAAATAGTCCTTTAAACATGTCTTAGAACTGCCATTGCAGCATTTGTGTGTAGTTTAAACCCCCATGTCGACCTGGCAAAATAAACATTTTACCAGGCCCAAACATATGAGTCCCCAGAGCCCCAAACAGCCCATATGGCAGGGTGCAGTGTATTTGAAAAGCATGAGATACAAAACAGAGTGGTTCGCACCTCCTAAGTGTATGTATTATAAATTGGGAGAAAACAATGTCCATCCGTTGCTGATAGGGCTGCCAGAGGTGCCAAGCCAGTATGGCACCCACCCACTTCGGGTGCAATTGTGTCGAATGAGAACTCAAACAACACATAGGAATCCAATACATATGTACCAGGGCACACCAAAATAGCTCTTATGGTCCATTTCTTGGTACGCTGTGTCAATGAAATTTCTGAATGCACAAATGTATATGGTGCAATTGTTATTCATTCAGTATATCACAAATCCAATGAAACAACAGCCGACATGTGTTTCGTCAACACGACTTTCTCAAGGCTGTAAGTTGGATATACAAGAAAAGGAATAAAATATCAAATATAAAAATTTTGGACGACAAACAAGGAAATCTAATTCTCGTGATGATCCAAATCAAGACCCGTGTGTAGACACTCAGGCCCATATTTATACTTTTTGACGCTAAACTGCGCTAACGCAGTTTAGCGTCAAAAAATTTTGCGCCGTCTAACGCCATTCTGAAGCGCCATGCGGGCGCCGTATTTATGGAATGGCGTTAGCCGGCGCAAGCAGACCGGCGCTGCCTGGTTTGCGTGGAAAAAAGCCACGTACACCAGACAGCGCCGGCGTAGGGGGAAAATGGCGTATGGGCGTCTTAAAATGGGGCAAGTCAGGTTACGTCGAAAAAATCGTCGTAACCCGACTTGCGCCATTTTTTAACGACGCCCATCCCCCATCAACATGACTCCTATCATTGTAAAGATAGGAGTCATGCCCCCTTGCCCAATGGCCATGCCCAGGGGACTTATGTCCCCTGGGCATGGTCATTGGGCATAGTGGCATGTAGGGGGGCACAAATCAGGCCCCCCTATGCCACACAAAAATTATTAAAAAAAAAAAAAAAATTACTTACCTGAACTTACCTGAATGTCCCTGGGGTGGGTCCCTCCATCCTTGGGTGTCCTCCTGGGGTGGGCAAGGGTGGCAGGGGGGGTCCCTGGGGGCAGGGGAGGGCACTCTGGGCTCATTTTGAGCCCACTTGTCCCTTAACGCCATGCCTGACCCAGGCGTTAAAAAGCGGCGCAAATGCGCCGTTTTTGGCCACGCCTCCCTTGCATATCATTAACGCAAGGAAGGGGTTCACGCTAAAAAATGACGCCCACTCCGGGCACTTTGGCGCCCGAAGCGTCTAACGCCATAGTATAAATATGGCGTTAGTTGGCGTTAGTTTAGCGTCGAATTTGCGTCGAAAAAAACGACGCAAATTCGGCGCAACCAGAGTATAAATACGGCCCTCATATTGTTGAAAAGCGGAAAAGAGGATCCTACGTCTCTCCAGGACATGCATGTGAACATATTGTACAAGGGTGACCCGAAATATGTCAGGTATACTCATAAAGATGTGCTGTATGAACATTAAAGGCTGTAGACCATTAAAGTAATGAACAAAGAAATACAGAAACAAGAAGTGCATAATGTCCCGAGTGATTGCACCCCGAAGCCGTCTATCACTGCATAGCCACCAAGAATTAATGTAAAATATGCAGAGAAACATGCAAAATAAATAAATAAATCCCCCATGGAATGGGGCCCTCTTATGGGAGGTTAAACATTGTGAATTAAAATAATGTATAAAATAGATGACATACCATACGTCTGAACACAGTAAAATTTTCCAGGGAAATTGCAAAGTTCCAAACATCGGAAGTAAGACAAATAATTGAATAAGTGGCTGCTAGAACATAAAATATCATGTAATGCAATCGATGGAAATGGACATGATAAGTCTAAATGAAAAAAGATGGCCACAATCAAAAAAAGAAAGAAAGATAATATAAAAAATACGGGTATAACATCATCCCTCACTCAAATGAATGCCAACAGACCTGGTCCTTAAAAACTGCATATGGTGTACATATACTGCAGTGTATAAATCCTGAGGGAAAATAATTTTGTGAGGAGGAACCAAGGCACCCGGTAACATCAATTATGAGCAAAGTGCCGGCAATACGGAAAAGTTGGCGTATAGCTGCAGGACCATGTGACAGACATTGCACAGCACTGCACCTACGAAAACTTGTGCAATTCGAAGAAATACTGATGAAAGGAAAATATTACATCTCTGCACCATAAATAGAAAAACTACCAAAATGTAATGTGGCCAAGGGAGACAGGGTTAGACAGGAACGGAAAGTGCACAATCTGTACTGAATTTCATAGAAGTGAAAGTCTAGGGATGACATATGGATATATATACAATATAAAATATCTACAGATTGCACAATATAGTTGAAAAAATATAACCAGCCCTAAAGAATAGTACCATTATAGCGGCGGTAAAAGACAGCGTCTTACTGTGTGAAGTCGTTCCGCGTGGTACGCACAATTGAAAAAACGGCTCATACCGGTGCAGCCATTTTGAAATATATATAGCCGGCACAATGGCGGTTGAAAGCGGACTAGAGGCAGCAGAAAGAAATGTAAGATAGCGGGTGAAGGTCCCATATTGGAGTGTGTTTGTAGAGCATGCAATACTACAAAAAAAACATAAAAGTTACACAAGATGAGTGGAAATAAAACCCATTCAACGTGAGGAGCTACAAAATGCAGAACAAGTAATAGCATGTTAGATATAAGAAAGTTTTTTGTCAAACACCATACACATTATAAATAATTCAATTTAGGGTCACCAACAGTGGGCAACATACTGAGGACAACAGATATTACATGGAATAAATTCTGTTAACTGCATATAAAGAGTAGGCTATATAGCCTAAAGGACGAAACAACCATTCCTATGTATTTTTTGTGGGAAAAATGAAATAGTACAAAAAGAGTACACAAGTAGCCCCGCAGTGACCTTGAAGACGATTAGCATACATCTTAAAGCACATCAAAGGGAATTTGGAGAAAAGTTAAGACAGCATTACTGCAGTAATATTGTTGTTAAGAATGCCATAAAAAAACATCCATAACAAATCATCTGTCTACAGACAAATGAGTGCAAAGTGATTAGTATAGACATAGTACATCGATTGCTATACACAGTATATAACATAAAATGGCACAATGATGCACAAGCTCGGCAGAAAGTGACAGAGTATGGAAGCATATGTCTAACCACAGGAACCAGAATGAAGGTCTCATAGGAAGACATGTAGATCTTTCTCTATATTGAGCCCTCCTCAACCGTTCTGAGTTTAACAATCCATTTACTCTCCATGCATCTTAACATTAGGGTCCTGTCTCCACCTCTCGTACAGGCACCCAGTGTGTCTATGCCATGTATAGTGATCCCAATAACTTTTCTTTGTCCATGGCAGGAGTTGTAGTGGGTTGCAAAGGGATAATCTGTATTGTTATGTCTAATAGCCCTAATGTGTTCCTGAATTATCTCTTTAAAAGGTCTAATGGTGCTATCCACATACACACACTGACAAACACATATTAAATAGTATATTACATATCTGGTATTGCAATTCATAAATTTTGAAATTCTGTAAGATGTTTTGGTGTTATATTGAAAACTAGCCATTTTATCCTTGACATAACAACAGATGTTGCAATGCCTGCATTTGTGAAAACCACTGGGTTGTTTGGGTAGCCATGTTTCATTTGTTGCAGAGGGCATAAAACTATGGCATAGCCGATTGCGTAATGTGCGTCCCCTGCTATGTGAGATACTTGGGCTACTAGAGATCCCTTTTATCAAGGTGTTATCCGCTAGTAAAAAGGACCAATTTATTTTAAGAATCTTGTAGATCTGAGGGCTGAGGATACTGTAGGGGATAATAAGAGACAAGTTGTTATGTTCCTTGTGTTTACCTTTGATGGGGGCAGTAAGGAGAGCTTGTGAGTTTGTTTTTCAGATTCTCCTATTTGTATCCTTTAAGAGATTCTTGGGATAGCCACGTGCTGGGAGGCGCTGTTCCATACATTGTAGTTCATGTGTGAATACCTCGTCTTGACAGCAGTTGCGTCTAATCCTGATGGCTTCTCCATAGGGTATAGCCTTAATCTGGGATTGGGGATAAGCAAACGTGGCATGTAATATAGAATTTCAGGCTGTCAGTTTCCTGCACATTTTGTCATCCTCAATATACAGAGTAACATCAATGAAATCAACTCTGGTATCACTATAAAGACTTGAGAATTTGATATTGAAAGCATTTATGTTAAGATGTTGAATAAATAGGTCTAGAGAGTTGGTGTCGCCAGACCAAAACATGAGTACTATACCTGCCCCAGTATATAACATGTTGAATTAATTCCGGTGGATAATTGTGCCATAAATGCTCCTTTTCAAAGAAACCCATATACAAATTTGCAAAAGATGGAGAAAATGTAACTCCGTGGCTACTCCTTGTATTTGACGGTACCATGTGCCATTGTGTATGAAATCATTATTGTCAAGAACAGTCTCTATGAGATCCACTAACATATTGGAGTGTTCTAGTAAAGTAGCATGCCATTTATCAAGGAAATGTTGTAGTACAGCTATGCCTTTTTGCTCTTAGGATGCTGGTATAGAGGGAGGGAACATCAAGGGTGACCAAATAATGACTTTTGGTCCATTCAAAATCACTGATCTTGCATAGTAGATCTTTTGTGTCCCTAAAGTATGAGGGTAAATTATATACAAAGGGTTGCAGAAATATTTCAATATATTCTGATAGTTTCTCTGTGGGTGATCCTATCCCTGAAATGATGGGCCTGCCTGGTGGAAAAACATCTGTTTGTGTATTTTAAGAAGAATGTAGATGCACAGCGATTTGGGTGTAGAGTTGTAAATGTACCGGTATTCAATATAAGTTAACAGACAACTGTCCCTGCAGTAACACAGTGTCCCTTGTATAGTGCTATTGACCTCTTGTTAGGGGTTGTGTGTGAGTTTACAGTGGGCAGAGGTATCAGACAGCTGTCTGTCAATCTCATTTATATAATCTCCTTTGTTCATCAAAACTATGTTGCCCCCCTTATCAGCCTCCTTGATGATGATGTCCTGTGCTTTGGAAAGTGACCATCTAGCTTTATGTTCTTGTCTTGTGATATTATGTGTAAAGGCTTTATATTTTGTTATGTACTGATCTTCTAACTTATAAAGATCCATGGTGACACATTTATAAAAAGTGTCAATAACATTATCAGATGGTAAAGATGGAGTAAATCTGGAAGTAGGTTTGAGCCCACTATCAATACTCAGATATGGGTCCACGTCTAAATCAGCTAAGGGCTCTGTGAGAGAAGATGTAGAGGTAATGTTGGGGTTTGTTCCAAGGATAATAGTGCTGTATATCCTTCGCATCTTTAATGGTGAAATCACTAAGAACTTGGGTATTAGGAATGGGAAAAACTATTGCCTTTTTTGCTTGAAAAAATGTAAACAATTTGCATTTCCGAATGAATTTTAATAGACTAACATTCAATTCTGAAAAACCCAGCAGTGAAGTGGGTACAAAACTCAAGCCTTTGCTAAGAATCTTTATTTGTGTCATATTCAATACATTCACAATAGAATCTCATTTTGTGGTGAAAAAGAAACTTGCGAACTGTGACTTAGTGTCAGCGAGACCCGATCCTCGGGGTTTGTGCCTGTTCCCAATATGTCCACCTCTTGGCAGCTCCAAACTCTACAAGCCGTTATAGCACAGAGTTAAAGAATGGCGAGGCGGGGGATAGGGTTTAGGTTGGGAATAGCGGGGAAGGAGACCTGTGGAAGCAAGAGTTAAGAACGCAATAGCAAGGTCATTCACATTGATCTTCATGAACTTTGTTTTAACTCTTTATGCTTTAATAACATGAGAGATCAAGAACTTTTCAGTACCGTGACCTTTTTATAATTATATACTATGAAGATTGAACTTTCTCAAGTTAATCCTTAGAATAGCAATTACATCACAACAAGAGTCAATGAATACATTTGTTCCCAAATAATTAAATGCTATAGGATTCATGAATTATACAGTGGAATAGGCAAACTGACTAAACTTGTTTTGTCTTGAAAGATCACACTCTGTTTGATCTAAGTTTCAAGATTCAATTGCCCAGAAATTATTGCGCACCTTATTGCCAGACTGCGCATCAAGACTCAAGTGCCTGGACTGATCGCGCGCTCTGCCGATCTGAACTGCAAGGGTTAATTGCCAAGAATGAATTGTGCACGCTGTTGCCGATTCAACCATCAAGATTCAAGTGCCTTGAAATGATCGCGCACACTGCCGATCTGAACTGCAAGGGTTAATTGCCAAGAATGAATCGCGCACACTGTTGCCGATTCAACCATCAAGATTCAAATGCCTTGAAATGATCGCGCACTCAGCCGATCCAAACTGCAAGGGTTAATTGCCAAGAATGAATCGCGCACACTGTTGCCGATTCAACCATCAAGATTCACATGCCTTGAAATGATCGGGCACTCTGCCGATCCAAACTGCAAGGGTTAATTGCCAAGAATGATTCGCGCACACTGTTGCCGATTCAATCATCAAGATTCAAATGCCTTGAAATGAGCACGCACTCTGCCGATCCAAACTGCAAGGGTTAATTGTCAAGAATGAATTGCGCTCATTGTTGCCGATTCAACCATCAAGATTCAAATGCCTTGAAATTATCTCGCACTCTGCCGATGCGAACTCAAGGGTTATTTGCCAAGAATGAATCGCGCACACTGTTGCCGATTCAACCATCAAGATTCAAATACCTTGAAACGATCGCGCACTCTGCCGATCCGAACTGCAAGGGTTAATTGCCAAGAATGAATTGCACACACTGTTTCCGATTCAACCATCAAGATTCAAATGCCTTGAAATGATCGCGCACTTTGCCGATCCGAACTGCAAGGGTTAATTGCCAAGAATGAATCGCGCTCACTGTTGCCGATTCAACCATCATGATTCAAATGCCTTGAAATGATCGCGCACTCTGCCGATACAAACTGCAAGGGTTAATTGCCAAGAATGAATTGCGCACACTGTTGCCGATTCAACCATCAAGATTCAAATGCCTTGAAATGATCGCGCACTCTTCCAATCCGAACTGCAAGGGTTAAGTGCCAAGAGTAAATCGCACACACAGTAAATCAAAAAGCCAGAAACTCAAATGTTTCTAGAGTACGGATTCGAGGTCTATCCTGAACTCCGCCTTACCACCCTGCTTGAAGATCAGCAAGATAATGAGGACGGGGCCAGGAAATGTCCAAGTAGGCCTCCGGAACAGGAGCCCTGGAAAATGCTGCTGCTCTGCACTAGGACCTCTGAATAGTGAGCACGTGGTGCTGGGCTGGGTTCCTTAAATAAACCCAAGCCCAGCCCACCTGCCACACCCAGCCACACCCAGCCAGGCTGCTGGAAAGGCTTGAAAATGAACAATACATTGCAAACAGTATTAAAGACATTTCAAGATAAATACCTATAATGCAAAAAGTTAATAGGCAATATCAGCACACAATGCATGAATTAGTACATTGCATAAGGTTTGTCATTTTGCATTATGTTGCACGTAGAGTGTGCACTGTCCTGGTGTTGACACTTAGTTCCTCCTTTTCCCTCTTCTAATTCTCTTGTGTAGAATTCCTGTCCTGTACGTGGTTGCTTCTGTGCCTTGCAAGATCTCTCTAGTTCGAATAAAAAAGGTGATTTTTTAAGGGAGGTGAGGGATTGCTGCCTGTTGGAACTACTCACATCATCACTTGTTGCGCTCGAAATACTGGATAATTCAGTGTCACTAGTGGAAGCAGTGGATATTAAATCAGTCTTTTGAATCGGGTTTGTATTAATCTGTTTATCAATTTTTATATTATCAAATTTGCGTGCACAAGTAAATACCCTACCACCTTTGTAATCATTTGCATCTCTTTTCAGTTTGCATACTTTCTTTTCCTTAATAAACTGTTGGTGTTTTGGAGAAACCCCTCAGTATTGTGTAGTTTTTTTCTATTACATCTGAAAGGTTGGTATCTCTAATCCCTTTCTCCAAAATTTGGATATCCTGTAGAAGCTTGTCACTCTTGCTTATGGCATCTCTAATCAGGATGTCCATCATTCCATAGGAAGATGTGACTAAAAGTTGTTCCCATTCTTTAAGGAGTTCGTGACTCAGATCCTCAAAGGAGGGAAAGAGGACTATACGTAACCCCCTCGGTATTTGTTTGTTCTCTATGTATCGCTGTAGGATAGTATTGTCGCACCATCTGGAAAGGTCCTGTTTTTTCAAACGTTCTAACCTAACAAATTTCATATTTAGGCCTTCTGTGTTGTGGCTAAATGTGCTTGTCGAGGCTGCCTCTTGTATATTAGTGTTAAAGAGTTCTTCTAATAGGGTATCCCTATTATCGTCAAATGTAGCCATTTCAAAATCCTGAACACTTCTTTGAAGATACAGGTACAGACAATGTTAGTCAAAATGTATAATATACAGAGTACAGAACCGCACAAAAGTACCTGAGATACAAAACAGAGTGGCTATGCTACTGGTTCGCACCTCTTAAGTGTATATATTGTAAATTGGGAGAGCACAATGTCCATCTGTTGCTGATACTGCTGGTAGGGGTGCCAAACCAGTATGGCACCCAACCACTTGGTGCAATTGTGTTAATTGAGAACTCAAACAACACATAGGAATCCAATACATATGTACCAGGGTGCAGTGTATTTGAAAAGCAGTACATGTCTTAGTAGTGAAAAACTCCTAAATTTCACTACTGCAAGGCATACCCCTCCCATAGTATAACATTGGAGTCAACTCCTTGCATTTAATATGCTATAACTTCCATTTGGGAGCAGGTAGACAAGTCAATGTTGGTATCTAAAACAGTTTATGTTTTAATGGGAAAGTCAGACATGTAATCACAATTCTGAAAATGCCACTTTCAGAAAGTTGCCATTTTCTTGTCCTAATCATTTGGTGCCTGTAGCCTGATCCTGGGACCCAGTTGGTCTTTGTGTCTTGCTCTCAGACAGTGAGACAAGGGGAAGATAGGTGTTGGCAGAATGGGCCATTCTGAGTTAACAAGGGAGTGGAACTGTCACCTACCACACTTACAACATTCATAAAGGTTCTGCCTCTGCACTCTCACAAAGGGTTCATCCCTGGTCGTTTGTGAGCACAGACAAGTTAGGGCAAAGAAAGGGAGGAAAGAGATTTCTCAGGTGGGTGGAAATCTTTAGAAGCTTCTTCCACTTCAAAGTGGACACCATGTATACATATTGGCCCCCGAGATCCAAATCTTCAGGACACTTCTTCGACCTGTGGACTCTGTCAGGAAGAAAGACTGTTATGCTGCTGAAAAGACTGCCACTGTGTTAGACTGTTGTCCCACTGTGTTGGCCTGCTGCCTTCTCCTCTCTTCTCTGAGTGAGAAGGACTGGAACTGCATCTCTAAACCCTGGACTCCAGAGTGACTTCAAAGGCTAGTTGGCTGGACTCCTGATCAGAGTCCTCAAGACAGAACAGGCTTCGAACAACATCGAACACAGTACCTGACATCTGCTATTTGTGAGTCCTGCCCTTCAAAGTGGTGGCACCTCAGTCCTGAACCCTTGGAGGTGGGCCTGAATGTGCTCTCCCAGCCCATCAGCGGATTCAGCAGACTTAACACATCTCCTCGGTGGCATGACAATGGATTACCTCCAGAACTGACACATCACCTCTGCTGCATGGACTTCCCTGATGCAAGGACTTTGCATCGCTATTGCAGCCCATCTGAACCACAGCTGCACAATGTCTCCCACAAAGAACACCCCCTTGCTCACTCAGCCCATCGGAAGGACATTGCATCGCAGTTCATAACTTCCTTGAATATCTGCTGCTTGACACATCTCCTCGCCCGGACCTCACATCACCTCTGCTGCATGAAGCATCCTCCACGCAGGATTTTGCATTTCTTTTCAACCAAGACTAAGGTACCATATTCAGAGGAACTAAGGGCCTGATTTATGAAAAGTTATCGCCACCTTTACGTCATTTTTTTGCGAAAAAGCAGCACAAACTTACAAAAAATAACTATATTTTATAAGGTTGAGCTGCTTTTGTGTCAAAAAATTACGCAAAGGCGGAGCTACCTTTTCAGAAATCAGGCCCTAAGTGGGTCCTAATAGCTCCACTGCTGTTGGCCTGAACTTGTGTGACTTTGTACCGGTCCAGGGCGGCCAGAAACCACAGTTGGCGCTTTGAACTAACTGCTGATATTTTCACTGGAATAGCTGGTGCTACTGATTTGATTTTGGTAATTTTTGTCTTGTTTTATTTATTAGAATGTACTCTATTTTTCTAATTTAGGGTGAGTTTCCTCTTGTGTTGTGTTTTCATGTTCTTACTATTTGAAGTTTTGCACAAATATTTTACACAATATCTCTGAGTTAAGCCTGACTGCTCTGTACCAAGCTACAAGAGGGTTGAACATAGGTAAATTCCAGGTTTGCTTCTGACATCACCCTAACAATGATTGAGGTTGCTGCTCAAGTAGGGTTTCGCCCCCTCAACCAGTAACCCAGTTTCTTACAAAGCTTTGTCATAATTTGACATTCCCAGAGCAGACACACTACAGTGTTTATTTCTGAGCTAAAGGAAGACACTCCTACATTGATAATTGAATGGTACTCAAGCACTTACATCACTGTGAGTAAGCCTCAGTGTTGCAATTAAGGAAGAATTTGAAATCCACTGTGTACAGAGGACAAACATTCTTAGACACATCCTTACTTCTCTCTTCGTGTTTGAAGGAATCATGCCCAGAATTGCAGAAATGCGTTATTTAGATACTTTTCTCAATTTCATATCCTAAAAAGACAGCATCCTTCATACAGTACAGCATTATTGTGGGTGACACTTTATGCCCATTGTTTCTTTGGGTTTAGGCACTAATATTAAATTGTCTATATACTAAACTTGCACTGAGTTACAGTGCAATTGCAAACTTTCCAAATCTTTCTTTAGAATCTGACTAAATATTGAGGGATTCCCTATATAACCTCAACATTTAAATTTAAATAGGTATTTACTTTTTTCATGAGGAAGAATGGATCAGAACACTTGGCAGAAGTCAATGACTACGTACCATCATGCATCAGCAGGAATCTGAAACAAAATCACAACAGGATTCCTTACCACAAGACAACATAGAACTACAAATTTATTAATTCCGCAAAGGTCTTGGTCCACCCTCCATTTTCCACTTTTTTATGCCCATGATCGGGGAGTTGCAGTGACTTCCTAGCACTTCTACTAAAATGCCCTGCTCAATCATTGTATAAATTAGATGTTTCATGCCCTCTTGGACTGACAAGTTTGAGGATAAGCAACATATGGCTTCACATTAATTTGTACTAGCTCTGCACTTTGATCCATCCTATTCTTTGCCTGTAAATTCAACATAGCTCCTCTGTCACTGTGTGGCTTAAATCAGGAGATGAATCTTCATATGTAAAAAATGGAAATAAATGTGCTTTTGACTCAAGATTTTACTTACAATTCTGAGTCCTCAGTCTTTATTTGAATCACCACTCCATCCTTTGTGCAATTAATCATGCCCTTCACCTTATATATGATAATCCTACTCAAGGATTAACAGGACTCATTTTAAAAACTATCAGTTGGTGCTCATTTTTTATCTACCCTTTTTTCATAGGGACATTTGCAGAGACCTGCTTAGTAATTTGGTAGTTGCTAATGCCCACCGCTTCGACTTATTTTCCCCAGAGGGGTAGGTTTGGACCCTTCATGGGTGAACAGTGGAGTAGGTAGCATCTATATCAATCAGACATGAAACTGGGTGGCCATTCACCTCACCATCTACATATAAGCCACTCTGATCCACCTTTAGGATTGCATCAAGAATTCAATGCTCCTCCCCGAGGCATCATCCTTGCATCAAATTTAGTCCTGTAGGAATTCCAAAAGTTGTTGAAATATGGGAAAATGATTGTTAATCTTTAAAGGGATTTGCTGAAAACAAGATTCTGATGCAAATTAGTTAATTTCAATAATATCTTTTGCAGCATCATAAGTGCAACATGCACATTCAAATTGCATTGCCCTAAATCTGCATGTTCTGCATAGAAGCCGGATGGGCTGCAGCAGTTGACTGATATATTCCAGCAATTTTCCCTTCTGTGCTGATTGATTTGTGTTCTGTTGCATTTGGGGAACAGAATCATTCTGAATTCAAGATGGATTCCATATACATTCCCTTTTCCAGTGTGCAAGGCGCTGACAATAATGGCAGACCGTTCTTTTCTTGAGCATGATGACATTCAAATTAATTTCATTAGAATCACTTCCTCTACCTTGAGTAAGAACATGCCTAATTTGTGTCAACTGCACATTATTCCACTGCAGAACTATTCATTGCACCATTGAATTTGCACCAGACTTTACACCATCAAAAAAACTGAACTAAATCCTGAATTTTTAGCACCCTTCTGAAAATGATTTGTCTATGAATGCACTTTTCTTTCAGCTTGCTCTGCTTTGCATCAAAGAAGTCCCTGCAGAACTTTGCGTACTTAAGTATCTCATCAGCACTCGTAGTCTGTCAACCCAAGACATCACACACTGCTCATGAAACCATTAATGCCTTCTTTAGTCTGATCTTCGACAACACTAGACTTTGTATAAGTCTGCAATAATCACTCACTATAAGCATGCACTGATTTGTTTGACTTCTGATTAGTTCACAACATTTTTGACCAATTCATCTCTTTCTCTGGTACCTTTTACTTTGAACATGCTGTCACTTCCTTGTACTTTTTTTTTATACCAATAGGAGATTGGCCATTATTTGGAGGAACTCCCTTATGCTCTTCTGTTGCCCATGTTGCAGCATCCCCATATTTAGCCCACATGTCCCTTGGGACAATAATTTCAAACAACATATTCAAGTCCACCAACAACACTTTAGGAATCATAAATAATCTTACATCTTCCATATTGCATTCATCTAGTTCTTCCCTAAGCTTTGAACAGTGTATCATGAAAGCAAAGATTAGACCTATTCCAAGGAACATGCATTTATGCTTCTCTCATAAAAAAGGAATTCAGACACAATCATTCCCATTTCAGGTTCACTCATAGTCACACTTCTTTTTTTCAACTTTCGTCATTTCTTTTTGTGCCTTACTATCCCCTTTCTTTTTCCATTTGTCTTCAAAATTCCTTATATCTGCCCAATTTTTGTACAATAAATTAATGTGCTAATTGCCACATATAGGGTTAAGAAACCACAGCATCACTCACGTCCACTATGTAATTTCTACACAAATGTTCTCTTTTTGTACAAATCAATGTTACATTCTTTTGTCGAGTCTTGAAGCCTACATATATGTTTCAGGCACAAATCTAGCTTTCTCTATATTCAAAAACTTTAGTTAAACTTTGTTTTATACAGTAAGTCTTTCTATACCAATTACACCATGCAGAATTGCTCCAAATTCAGTCTTTATTTGGTAAATATTGATTTCCCATCCTGTAGGTTCACTTGTTTGCACTGTAATAAATGTAGGAGTAACTATATCAACAGAAGACAAAATGACATTAGCAAGAATCATTCCACTCGATAATGCTTCACTCTCAGATGCAGTTGGCACTACTGATATATGCATACTTATGTTTGTCTCGCCTGCACTCATATCCTGAGTAGGTGGTCTTGGTATCCGGTAACATCATTTAATGGGGGGATCTGATGTCTAATAAGTCATTTAAAAATTGCATTCCTCATCTGAATTGTTTCTCACATTTTTATTTTCTTTTTTATCTTGTTTTTAATCTTATCATTTTATTCCCAATTTTCTTTTTATCTGTCTCATTGACAATTTAATGAAACTTTTACTCCCACCATTAAATCATCTCTCCACGCTCTCTTCTGCATTCCCCATTTTGAACCCAATAAATGACTCACAGCATTTTTAAAGGGATTCTTCATTCTCTTTCATTCCTTCTCAATTTCAATATGACTCCATTCATCAATTCCTCAAACTGCACTTGTCTACATTGCAATTTTCTCGTCTACACACACACCTGCATGCACCACATCTACAGGCACTAGGACTCGCACCAGGACACCCAGCACCACAAGCCGCTCACCTGCACCCACCACCTCCACTGCCATTTACACGTCCCCTGTGTCCTCTCACAGTGTGTCTGTGACGCCCCCTACCAAAGTACCCAAACACCGGCAATCACTCACCCAACATCCATCCAACTCACGACAGCCTCCAGTACCTGCACCTGCACCCAAAACACCTAAGTGACACCTCCTACAACCACCTCCTCTTCCTCCACTCCCAGACCCTCTCCAGCTACCCATCCCAGTGTCTGTCAGAAACTGTCCCTATGTCAAATTGACCTTTTTGCCCCCACCCACCCACCTCCAATTCATCAGTCCCGTCGTAGTGCCTCAGCCAAAAAGCCTCCAATACCAGTGGTGCGTGTTCAAGGTTTGTGGAGTGCACCGGCCACCAGGGCAGGCAGTAGGACCCGGAGCCAAGGCACTGGCAGCCCACCCCCTGTAAAGGCTCTAAAATTGGAGAGTGGCCGACGGGACCGTGTTAAGACTCCTGGTGGGACAACAAGTGACATGGGTTCGAAGGGGATTGGTGAGTCAGCTGTAACTCCAACAAAGGTGGGGAAGGTCCAGAGGAAGTCAGCCCAGCCAGTTGTGAGTGTCACGGTGGAGAAGTGCGCCATCATTTCCGGCGGTCCAGATACAACCGCCAGCACCGTCGTCACTGGTCCAGAGTCCACCGCCACCGCCGGAGTCACAGCCCAGGAGGGCCCAAGCATCGTCACTGGTCCAGAAACCACCGCCAGAGTCACAGCCCAGGAGGGCCCAAGTATCGTTACTGGTCAGGAGACCACCGCCGGAGTCACAGCCCAGGAGGGCCCAAGTATCGTCACTGGTCCAGAAACCACCGCCGGAGTCACAGCCCAGGAGGGCCCAAATATCGTTACTGGTCAGGAGACCACCGCCGGAGTCACAGCCCAGGAGGGCCCAAGTATCGTCACTGGTCCAGAAACCACCGCCGGAGTCACAGCGCAGGAGGGCCCAAGTATCGTTACTGGTCAGGAGACCACCGCCGGAGTCACAGCCCAGGAGGGTCCAAGTATTGTTACTGGTCAGGAGACCACCGCCGGAGTCACAGCCCAGGAGGGCCCAAGTATCGTTACTGCTCAGGAGACCACCGCCGGAGTCACAGCCCAGGAGGGCCCAAGTATCGTTACTGGTCAGGAGACCACGGCCGGAGTCACAGCCCAGGAGAGGGCCCGGATGCCACAGCCCCGCTGGGCAATGATGGAACGTCATGCCACCCACCAATGCCCATTGTAGAGAACGTCATGCCACACACCAATGTCCGTATCATGTCAAAGCACCCCTGAACAGTCCTGAACCGCCATGTCAAAGCACCGCTGAACAGGGCAAAGACCGCCATGGCAAAGCATCGCTGAACAGGGCAAAGACCGCCATGGCAAAGCACCGCTGAACAGTCCAGAACCGCCATGGCAAAGCACCGCTGAACAGTCCTGAACCGCCATGTCAAAGCACAATCCCCCCGGAAGAATGAAAACACAAAGCGAATTTCGTGCAAACATTGTAATGTGGCAATATACATGTCATACAAAAATATACAGATATATATATCTCAAAATCACTCTTATTTACACATACTATCCGAGAAGTAGCGCAGATATGTACACAACAATGTCCGTGCACCAACAGTCCAAAAATGCATGGGCGATACCCACAAACTATACCTGACCAAAATCGGAGAGAACACTGCCGGGGCATCAGATAGAAACACTACAGGCACCTAAGGGGGAAGGGAAGGGGACGCACCTCAGCCACATGAATGCAAAGCCAGATCCACAACGGGGCTCCATGCCCATTGATGTATCCTGTGGAGTGCAAAGCCACAGTCTCTCAAGTCTCTACAGTGGGTGGCTTGCCCACTGTGCCATCCTGGGGAGTGCAAAGCCACAGTCTCTCAAGTCTCTACAGTGGGTGGGTTGCCTACTGTGCCATCCTGGGGAGTGCAAAGCCACAGTCTCTCAAGTCTCTACAGTGGGTGGCTTGCCCACTGTGCCATCCTGGGGAGTGCAAAGCCACAGTCTCTCAAGTCAATATCAGTCTCCACTGGTACTGGAGGGGTACTAGTGCCCAGAGTGCTTCGTGCAGCCCTGCCCGACACAGATGCGGGCCTGCCCCTTCCGCCAATGGGCCAGCGGTGCTTGAGATGAAGGGCCCAGTTCAGCGGTGCTTGAGATGGTGGTGCCCAGCGGAGCGGTGCTTGAGATGAAGGGCCCAGCGGAGCGGTGATTGAGATGAAGGGCCCAGTGGAGCGGTGCTTGAGACGGCGGTGCCCAGCGGAGCGGTCCTTGAGATGAAGGGCCCAGCGGAGCAGTGCTTGAGATGAAGGGCCCAGTTCAGCAGTGCTTGAGACGGCGGTGCCCAGCGGAGCGGTGCTTGAGATAAAGGGCCCAGCGCAGCGGTGCTTGAGACGGCGGTGCCCATCGCAGCGGTGCTTGAGATGAAGGGCCCAGCGGAGCAGTGCTTGAGATGAAGGGCCCAGTTCAGCGGTGCTTGAGACGGCGGTGCCCAGCGGAGCGGTGCTTGAGATGAAGGGCCCAGCGCAGCGGTGCTTGAGACGGCGGTGCCCAGCGGAGCGGTGCTTGAGATGAAGGGCCCAGTGCAACAGTGCTTAAGATGAAGGGCCCAGCGGAGCGGTGCTTGAGATGAAGGGCCCAGCGGAGCAGTGCTTGAGATGAAGGGCCCAGTTCAGCGGTGCTTGCGACGGCGGTGCCCAGCGGAGCGGTGCTTGAGATGAAGGGCCCAGAGCAGCGGTGCTTGAGACGGCGGTGCCCAGCGGAGCGGTGCTTGAGATGAAGGGCCCAGTGCAGCGGTGCTTGAGATGAAGGGCCCAGCGGAGCGGTGCTTGAGATGAAGGGCCCAGCGGAGCAGTGCTTGAGATGAAGGGCCCAGAGGAGCAGTGCTTGGGATGAAGGGCCCAGTTCAGCGGTGCTTGAGACAGCGGTGCCCAGCGGAGCGGTGCTTGAGATGAAGGGCCCAGCGCAGCGGTGCTTGAGACGGTGGTGCCCAGCGGAGCGGTGCTTGAGATGAAGGGCCCAGCGCAGCGGTGCTTGAGATGAAGGGCCCAGCGGAGCAGTGCTTGAGATGAAGGGCCCAGCGGAGCAGTGCTTGAGATGAAGGGCCCAGTTCAGCGGTGCTTGAGACGGCGGTGCCCAGTTCAGCGGTGCTTGAGATGAAGGGCCTAGCGCAGCGGTGCTTGAGACGGCGGTGCCCAGCGGAGCGGTGCTTGAGATGAAGGGCCCAGCGCAGCGGTGCTTGAGATGAAGGACCCAGCGGAGCAGTGCTTGAGATGAAGGGCCCAGTTCAGCGGTGCTTGAGACGGCGGTGCCCAGCGGAGCGGTGCTTGAGATGAAGGGCCCAGCGCCGCGGTGCTTGAGACGGCGGTGCCCAGCGGAGCGGTGCTTGAGATGAAGGGCCCAGCGCAGCGGTGCTTGAGATGAAGGGCGCAGCGGAGCGGTGCTTTAGATGAAGGGCCCAGCGGAGCAGTGCTTGAGATGAAGGGCCCAGTTCAGCGGTGCTTGAGATGAAGGGCCCAGTGGAGCGGTGCTTGAGATGAAGGGCCCAGCGCAGCGGTGCTTGAGATGGCGGTGCCCAGCGGAGCGGTGCTTGAGATGAAGGGCCCAGCGCAGCGGTGCTTGAGATGAAGAGCCCAGCGGAGCGGTGCTTGAGATGAAGGGCCCAGCGGAGCAGTGCTTGAGATGAAGGGCCCAGTTCAGCGGTGCTTGAGACGGCGGTGCCCAGCGGAGCGGTGCTTGAGATGAAGGGCCCAGCGCAGCGGTGCTTGAGACGGCGGTGCCCAGCGGAGCGGTGCTTGAGATGAAGGGCCCAGCGCAGCAGTGCTTAATTAAGATGAAGGGCCCAGCGGAGCGGTGCTTGAGATGAAGGGCCCAGCGGAGCGGTGCTTGAGATGAAGGGCCCAGTTCAGCGGTGCTTGAGACGGCGGTGCCCAGCGGAGCGGTGCTTGAGATGAAGGGCCCAGTGCAGCGGTGCTTGAGATGAAGTGCCCAGCGGAGCGGTGCTTGAGATGAAGGGCCCAGCGGAGCAGTGCTTGAGATGAAGGGCCCAGTGGAGCAGTGCTTGAGATGAAGGGCCCAGTTCAGCGGTGCCCAGCGGAGCGGTGCTTGAGATGAAGGGCCCAGCGCAGCGGTGCTTGAGACGGCGGTGCCCAGCGGAGCGGTGCTTGAGATGAAGGGCCCAGCGCAGCGGTGCTTGAGATGAAGGGCCCAGCGGAGCAGTGCTTGAGATGAAGGGCCCAGCGGAGCAGTGCTTGAGATGAAGGGCCCAGTTCAGCGGTGCTTGAGACGGCGGTGCCCAGTTCAGCGGTGCTTGAGATGAAGGGCCCAGCGCAGCGGTGCTTGAGGCGGCGGTGCCCAGCGGAGTGGTGCTTGAGATGAAGGGCCCAGCGCAGCGGTGCTTGAGATGAAGGGCCCAGCGGAGCAGTGCTTGAGATGAAGGGCCCAGTTCAGCGGTGCTTGAGACGGCGGTGCCCAGCGGAGCGGTGCTTGAGATGAAGGGCCCAGTGCAGCGGTGCTTGAGACGGCGGTGACCAGCGGAGCGGTGCTTGAGATGAAGGGCCCAGCGCAGCGGTGCTTGAGATGAAGGGCGCAGCGGAGCGGTGCTTGAGATGAAGGGCCCAGCGGAGCAGTGCTTGAGATGAAGGGCCCAGTTCAGCGGTGCTTGAGATGAAGGGCCCAGTGGAGTGTTGCTTGAGATGAAGGGCCCAGCGCAGCGGTGCTTGAGACGGCGGTTCCCAGCGGAGCGGTGCTTGAGATGAAGGGCCCAGTGCAGCGGTGCTTGAGATGAAGGGTGCAGCGGAGCGGTGCTTGAGATGAAGGGCCCAGCGGAGCAGTGCTTAAGATGAAGGGCCCAGTTCAGCGGTGCTTGAGATGAAGGGCCCAGTGGAGCGTTGCTTGAGATGAAGGGCCCAGCGCAGCGGTGCTTGAGACGGCGGTTCCCAGCGGAGCGGTGCTTGAGATGAAGGGCCCAGCGCAGCGGTGCTTGAGATGAAGAGCCCAGCGGAGCGGTGCTTGAGATGAAGGGCCCAGCGGAGCAGTGCTTGAGATGAAGAGCCCAGTTCAGCGGTGCTTGAGACGGCGGTGCCCAGCGGAGCGGTGCTTGAGATGAAGGGCCCAGCGCAGCGGTGCTTGAGACGGCAGTGCCCAGCGGAGCGGTGCTTGAGATGAAGGGCCCAGCGCAGTGGTGCTTGAGATGAAGGGCCCAGCGGAGCGGTGCTTGAGATGAAGGGCCCAGCGGAGCAGTGCTTGAGATAAAGGGCCCAGCGGAGCAGTGCTTGAGATGAAGGGCCCAGCAGAGCAGTGCTTGAGATGAAGGGCCCAGCGGAGCAGTGCTTGAGATGAAGGGCCCAGTTCAGCGGTGCTTGAGACGGCGGTGCCCAGCGGAGCGGTGCTTGAGATGAAGGGCCCAGTTCAGCGGTGCTTGAGATGAAGGTCCCAGTTCAGCGGTGCTTGAGACGGCGGTGCCCAGCGGAGAGGTGCTTGAGATGAAGGGCCCAGATTAGCGGTGCTTGAGATGAAGGGCCCAGTTCAGCGGTGCTTCGGATGAGGGCCCAGTTCAGCGGATCAGCCCATGGCGTGGAGGTCATTCGCCACCTGACCTATGGCTGGCTGCGCCTTCCTGCCCACCTGGGATGGGCCTGGTGGGGCCCTCCTGGGCTGCAGTACCGGGCCTGTTGGTGTCCTCCTGCCCACCTGGGATGGGGCATGCGGGGCCCTCCTGCACATCTGGGCTGCTGGCGGTCTTGTCGGGCGTGCTGCCCTTCCCAGCCTTCCCTGGTCGCCTGTGATCCTTCCCCACCTTTGGCGGTGTGCCAGGTGGCAGCACACTCCCTGCCGGAGCCATGGTAGGGATTTTGGTCCCAGGTGTTTTAGGCCTCTTGCGCCGAGCACTGACAATCTTCGCATGTTTTTGCGGCGGTGGGCTCCATACTGAGCTGGCTGCCCTTGAGGGTGGGGGACTCCACAGTCCATGGCAGACTGTCTTCACAGGGCCCGCTGTTGTGGTGGCTGAGGTGCTGACTGGAGTCTTTTTAGATGGACGGGGTGGGGGAGTTGTTGGGAAGAGGTCAAGTTTGGAAAGGAAAATAAGTTTAGGAAGAGAGGGACAGGTAGGTGTAGTAGGTATGGGAGTGGAGGACGAGGTTGTGGTTGTAGGAGTTTGAAATCTGGTGTCTTTGGGTGCAGGTGCTTGGGCTGGAGGCTGTCGTGAGGTGGATGGCTGTTGGGTGGGTGGCTGCCTGCGTTTGTGTAGCTTGGAAGAGGGGGTGACAGACACACTGGGAGAGGACACAGGGGACGTGTGAATGGTAGTGGGGGTGGTGACTGCGCGTGTGCGGGGGGTTCTGGGTGGTGTGCTGGTGATGGGCGTAATGGCTGAAGATGTTGTGCATGGAGGTGTGATTGGAGACGTGACAGGGAGGGAGGAGGGAGACGAGGAGGAGGGGGACACAATGGGGGCAGTGGGTGTTGGTATGTCTGCATGTGGATGTTGCTTGTGTGAATGCCTGTGTGATGTGTGGTGCTTATGTCTGGATGAGCTTCCCTTGGGTGTTGAGGTGTGTGCAGGCTGGTCTGATGGTGTGTCTGGGATAGGCAGAGGTACAGGGGATTGGGTATGGGTGGAGGAAGTTGGAGGGGGGAGGCTAGAGATAGGGACAATTGCTGCCATCAGTGCTGAGGCCAGAGTGTTGAACGATCGCTGATGGGCAGCCTGACCCGAATGAATGCCCTCCAGGTATGCATTACTCTGGTGCACCTCCCTTTCTACACCCTGGATGGCATTTCAAAGGGTAGACTGCCCAACAATGAGCGTCCTCAGGAGGTCAATGACCTCCTCACTGAGGGCAGCAGGGGTGACAGGGGCAGGGCCTGAGGTGCCTGGGGCGAAGGAGATGCCCACCTTCCTGGGTGAGCGGGCACGGGGCAAACGCTGAGGGGCTGCTGGGAGGACGGTGCTGGTGCGCTGGGGGCGGCTGTACCTGTTGTAGCGGGGGGCACGGATGTTGCCGCCACCACAAGGGAGCTCCCTTCAGAGGACGAGTCGCTGTCACTGACATCCGCACGAGTCTCCGCTGTGGAGCTCCCCTCGCCCTCCGTCTCACTGGTGAAATCCGAGTCAGTTGCATGGCCCGCCATGGCCATGTGAGATGCAGCTCCCTCGTGCTCCGATGCCACTTCTCCTCCGCCTGATGATGCTAATGCACAAATGAACAGGAAGACAACAAAAAAGGGGGGTGGGGAAAAATAAAGAAATGTTGAGTGCATGCATTGGCGACACCGTTGACGGACAGGACAGACACAGAAGCCCCCTGCACTACGCCGCGCACTTGGGGTCGACTACGCAATCCGTGGGACATGGCCTACAAGCCTATGGGCGACCTCTGCTCACATACATGACACAGGGCAATGAATGGCTGTACTTGGCACCCTACAGAGGTGGGGGGTGGGGGCACAGGGCCATGCCTTATGGAGAGGCCTAGCCTACAGATATCGCCCTGGCCTAGGTATACCCACAGCCCTCCTCCCCCACCCAGACACCTCCACTGCGTGCAAAGTCACCAGGATTTGAGTGTACTCACCCCCTTGTGTCTGCTGTGATGTCCTCACGCGCCCATCCAAATCGGGGTAGGCCACCGCCAGGATGCGGGACATCAGGGGGGTCAAAGTACGACTGGCACCCCTCCCACGTTGGGAGGCCATCCCCAGCTGAGCCTCCGCCGTCTTCCTGCTCCAGCATCGGATGTCCTCCCATCTCTTCCTGCAGTGGGTGCCCCGTCTCTGGTGGATCCCCAGGCGCCGGACGTCCTTGGCGATGGCACGCCAAACACCGATTTTCTGGTGGGCGCTGACCTATGTGACATGTACAGGGAGAGAATAATCATCACCTTCTGCATGCTCGATGTGAGTGGCCCCCCCATCCCCACCCTTGCCATGTGGCACATGCTGTCATCTGTCGTTTGATGCATGCCTCAATCGCTCCCCTCACCACCATCTTTCATCCACCAGACTCAACACAGGCATTGGCCACAAAGCATGGTCCCAGTGTACTTACCTGTTGGTCTGGAGGACCGTAGAGTAGCGCATACTGGGGGAAGCCCCCATCCACGAGTTTCTCCAACTCCTGAGCAGTGAAGGCAGGGGCCCTTTCCCCAGTCGCATGAGCCATTTTCTCCTCCAGACCGTGGTCACAGCAGCACTTGCAATGTAGGTCCTCTCCTGTGGAAGATCATGTATCGAGTGATTAAGCAGATAGAAAATGGCGGTCACGCCCGCGGCGGTGCGTACCGCAGCGGTGCGTACCGCGACCGCCGGCGCACATCGTCATTGGCTCCTGAGACCCATAGGGTTCAATGTTAACCAAAGCAGCTTTGCGCCGCGGTCTTCGACCGCCTACCGCCACGGTGTCCCACGCCAGCGCATTGACCTCACATCCCATTGTCGCACTTCACAGGTCAGGCAGCCGCCATTTCAAGGGCCCACATGCCTTATTTTCTACTGCGTCACACATACCTAGGCCTTGCATCGACACTCATACAAGCCATTCAATGCATTGGGAATCGTGTTATGTGCAAGCTGTGGTTACGTACCTGTGGGTTGATTGACTCTGTGCTCGCTGTTGTCCTTCATAGGCACCGTCCACTGGGACATGCGAGGAGATGGAGAAATCTTCCACTGTACAGACCGCTGGTGGACCTGTCGACAATGGAGGAAAGACATGTCATACTGACATACAGGCTTGACCGAGCCAATATACAGGAACTATGTACCCAGTTGGAGCCAGACCTGATGTCACCAATCCGCCAACCCACAGGGATCCCCCCTCTAGTGCAGGTGCTGTCAGTACTCCATTTCCTAGCAAGTGGGTCATTTCAAACAACAGTGGCCATATCATCAGGGATGTCCCAGCCCATGTTTTCCAAGGTGTTGTCCAGAGTGTTGTCTGCCCTGCTCAAACACATGCGGCGCTACATCGTCTTCCCTGAGGTGGGGGATTTGGCTACAGTGAAGGCTGATTTCTATGCCCTTGGACATATACCCAACATCATTGGTGCCATTGATGGGACACATGTTGCTTTGGTCCCCCCCAGCAGGAGTGAACAGGTGTACAGGAACAGGAAGAGTTATCATTCCATGAATGTCCAGATGGTCTGTTTGGCTGACCAGTACATCTCCCATGTTAATGGCAAGTTCCCTGGGGCAGTGCATGACGCGTACATCATGCGGAATAGCAGCATCCCTTACGTGATGGGTCAACTCCAGAGGCACCGTGTGTGGCTATTAGGAGACTCTGGTTACCCCAACCTGTCATGGCTACTGACCCCAGTGAGGAATCCCAGGACAAGGGCAGAGGAACGGTACAATGAGGCCCATGGGAGAACTAGGAGGGTGATCGAGCGGACCTTCGGCCTCCTGAAGGCCAGGTTTAGGTGCCTCCATATGACTGGTGGATCCCTAATGTACTCACCAAAGAAGGTGTGCCAGATCATCGTGGCCTGCTGTAAGCTTCACAACCTGGCTTTGCAACGCCAGGTGCCTTTTCTGCAGGAGGATGGTCCAGATGGTGGTGTTGTAGCAGCTGTGAAGCCTGTGGAGAGTGAAGAGGAGGAAGGCAAAGAGGACGACATAGAGAACAGGAACACTGTAATACAGCAGTATTTTCAATGACACACAGGTAAGAATCCACACCGGCATATTACATATAATTAACCCCTACTACCTCTCTACTGTCTGTCCTTTTCCCCCAGTGTATGGTAACTGAGTTGTGACTTTCCCTTCCGATTTCAGAGATGTGGGCCCCACTGCGTGACATCTGCTTTATTTCCCCATGGACTACAGCTGTGTGACATTGGTATGTTGGCATCACAATGTGAATATGCCATTTGGCACGGTAATGTCTAATACATTTGTACAAAATCACAGCCAGACTCCAGATTGTTTTATGCAATAAGTGTGTTTATTACAGTGCTCTAAATTGGTGGGTGGTTGCAAATCGTTGAGGTGTGATGGTGGAGGATTGTCCATGGCAGAGTCCAGACTATCAGTATCACAGGTGCATTGTCCAGATGCCTGTGGAAAGTGGAGCAGGGGCAGTGTAAGGTTGGACAGGGTGTCAATGTGGGACAGTGGGATGACAATCAGGGAGGTATCCTTTGCTGGCAGGGGTCTTGGCATCTTACTCTGTCTTCTTCCTGGATCTCAGGGCCCGCTTGCGGGGTGGTTCTCCTTCTGCAGGGGGTGGGGTTCTGGTGGCCTGTTGGTCTTGTGTCGGGGCCTCCTGTCCACTAGCGCTGGCGGAGGTGGTAGGCAGTTCTTGGTCCATGCTAGTGTCAGGGGCCCTTTGTGGTGCAACAGTGTCCCGCAATGTGGTGACTACCTGATTCAGAGCCACTACGATGGTGCCCATGGCGGCACTGATGTTTCTTAGTTCTTCCCTGAACCCCATATACTGTTGCTCCTGCAGAAGCTGGATCTCCTGAAACCTGGCCAGGACCGTCGCCATCGTCTCCTGGGAGTGGTGGTATGCTCCCATGATGGAGGAGAGGGCCTCGTGGAGGGTGGATTCCCTGGGCCTGTCCCCCCCCTGTCGCACAGCAGCCCTCCCAGTTCCCCTGTTTCCCTGTGCCTCTGTCCCCTGGACCGTGTGCCTACTACCACTGCCCCCAGGTCCCTGTTGTTGTTAGGGTGGTGGGTTAACCTGGGTGCCCTGTAGTGGTGGACACACCGCTGATTGACGTGTCCTGGGGACAGAGATATGGGCCCGCTGGGTGGGTGCTGTGCTGATGTTCCCAGAGCGGGGAAGGTCTGCTGTGGCCTGTGGCTTTCTGAGGGGAACCGACTGTCCAGAGGTCCCCGATGGGCCGGGCTGGTCATCTAGATCCAGGGAGAAAGAGGTGCTGTCATCACTGTGGGCCTCTTCTGGGGGTGGAGTGGACATTTGTGGACCCTCCTGCACGGTGAAGTGGCGTTCGGGTCCTGCAGGGGTATAAAAGTATGATTATTGCTTCTGTGTGTGCCATAGCGTGCAATGGGTGGGTGCCCGTGTACCCCTGTGCTTGCATTCCTGTGTGGGGGCTTTTGTGACGGTGGTTTGGGGGGGGATGGGTATGTGCAGTGGGCATGCTTAGGTGATGGGTGTCCATGCTTTGTGGTCGCATGCAGGGCTTGGTGTTGGGATGGGTGGGTTGTGAGGGTGAGACATTTGCAAGGAGTAGGTGTGATGGGGGTGGGGGTGGGGGTATGAGTTGGCATGCTGGTGGGGTTGGGGGGATGAAGTAGTTAAGATTTGACTTACCAGAGTCCATTCCTCCGCCTACTCCTGCGAGGCCCTCAGGATGCAGGATCGCCAAGACCTGCTCCTCCCATGTTGTAAATACTGGGGGAGGAGGTGGGGGTCCGCCGCCAGTCCGCTGCACCGTGATGTTGTGCCTGGATACCATGGAACGCACCTTCCCCCGTAGGTCGTTCCACCGCTTCCTGATGTCGTCCCGATTTCTTGGGTGCTGTCCCACAGCATTGACCCTGTCCACTATTCTGCTCCATAGCTCCATCTTCCTGGCAATGGTGGTGTGCTGCACCTGTGTTCCGAAGAGTTGTGGCTCTACCCGTACAATTTCCTCCACCATGACCCTGAGTTCAGCCTCAGAAAACCTGGGGTGTCTTTGCGGTGCCATGGGGTGGTTTGGGTGATGTGTGGGGTGGATTGTGTGGTGCTAAGTGTGGTGATGTGTATTGGTGTGTAGTTTGAAGTGCGCGGTAATATTGCTGGGTGACAGTGAATTGCGCGTCTGGGTGCTCGGGTCTCTTATCTCTGTGCGTGTTCACGAATCTCTAGGAGTAGGGGTTTGTGGGTGATGTGGGTGTGTGTTTTATATTGTGTTGGGTGTGTGGGAGTGTTGTTTGTATGTGTATCAGGTGTGTGTATTTCGAATTATCCAATGTGGCTGTGTTTTGTATATGTGTGTGTATTTTGAGCGCGGCGGTGTGTACCGCCAATGGAATACCGCAGTTGAAAGACCGCCGCGTGGATTCGTGTGTCGTGATAGTGTGGGCGTATTTCTGTTGGCGTGACGGTGGAGGTTTGGTCATCACCAGTTTCTCGCTGCCCTTTGGTGTGGCGGACTTTTGTGGATGTCTGTATTTTGGCGGTTTGCCTGTTGTGGGTCAGAATGACCGTGGCGGTTTAAAGCGGCCGCGGCGGTGTTATGGCAGTCTTCTGCACGGCGGTAAGCGCCTTTTACCGCCGAGGTTGGAATGACCCCCCTTGTCTTGATGTCACATTTTTCAGGGGTTTGTTTGTGAGCTTTCACTACAAAGTCCTTAAAATGTGTATATCCCTTGTATGCAAATAAAGGTGCTTCTCTGCTTGATTCTTGTACAAACCGCCAGTGACGTGTAATAATTTTCTTCACTTGGTTGCTCACAGGTGACAATTACTATTTTATCATCTGCTTGATCCCTAACTCTGGGTGTCAGTAGGTGTTCCCCTGGGCAGAACCAATCTCTTTTCATACCCCTGATAATGAGCGTCTTAGAATAATCTTTCTCCAACAGTTTGTTTTTCAATAGTTTTGCCTCTCTGAGATAATCCTCCTTAAATTTGCAACTCCTATGTGGTCTCAAAAATTGGCCATAGGGTATGTTATCCCTTGATGCCTTCAAACGGTGGTAATTAAGAAGGGAATTAGTATTAGTGGGTTTTTTCTACAATGTGGTGTATACAGCACCATCTCAATGTAAAATTAGAAGATCCGGATAACTGATTTTTTTGTGACCATAATTTGCCATGAAGTGTAAATCTTTTCTTTGATTATTCAACCACGCTACAAACTGACCCAATCTTATGATTCATATACCACATCCCAAATACATTTTGTAAACGTTACTCACTAAAATACACAAAAAGTACTGCACACAGGTGTGTCCCTGGAGTACTGAGATGGAACTGTCAATGGCACGAAATATTGTGATCAGGATGTTGAAGTTAAAATATTGAAATGTTTTTTCATGCCTAATTCCACATATATGTATCTTAATAAATATACCTTCAAGGTGCATAGATGTGGAGTTAAGAAAAGTAAATCTTTACTTAACATTTCATTTTTTCTCTCTAGATATTCTGTTCAAAATATTGTGATACCACAATATTCCTATGCCTAATATTCCGTACAACAATACACGAACAAAGGTGTCTCACCATAGGCTTTTACCTCTACAGCTATCTGCTGGTTTATATCCTGCACTCCCCATAGACAAGTGAATATTTAGGACTGCAATACAGTATGGTGCTAAACAACTAAATCTTGTTTACTTCTTGTAAACAGAGAAAGACCATAATGAAAAGTCACATTTTGCACATGATTTAATAGAAATAACTATTTGCCATGGTCACCACAGGTCACAGTGCAGCTTTTTGTTTCCCACTGATGATCCCTGACACTGCTTTTGTGACCCCTGCCTCAAAGTTGGTGAAATTAGTTCCAAGAACACAGGGGTGGCTTGCCTTTATATGTGTCAGAGTTCCCCTCTTCTTTGATGTCTGTTTTTTACATTATGCTGTTAGTGAAAAATAGTGTTTTATTCACTACTAATGTAATAAACAATGAGGCACCAGCAGCTAGAATGAAACCTTCTTGGACAGATGTGCAAAATAAAATAAAATAGAATAAAATAAAATAAAATAGAATAAAATATATTTTTCCTGCTTGCGAATGAGAGTGTGTTTTTATGAGGGAGCCTGTGTGTGTGGGGGTAAGTGTGTCTGTATGTGTGAGCCTTTGTAGGTGCTTGAAAGTGAGTGAGAGTGGGCGACAGGTAGTGAGTGTGAAAGAGTGAAATTGAGGAGCAGGCTTATCATTACATAGGCCCTATTACGAGAACACGTGGTAAATACAATAAATACCACTTAGTACAGTTATTGGGAAAAAACATGCAGATTTTGGTATTTAATGCACCAAAATCTGCATGACACAGTAAATATTGTATGGATTTTCTAAGTTACATTTCTCCCGAAATGTAACAAGAGAGGAGATATTTAACACATCTGATAATGATCAGACGTGTTAAATGCCTAATAACTCATAATTCCATCCCATGCAGAAACAGAGGCTTGCACAATGGTCTGAATTAACCACCCAAGTCACAATCAGGACCTTTGTGTTGAAGCAAAGTGAAGCAAACTGGTGCAAAGTGTTGATAAAATATCAAATGTGTAGCACAGAACATTTCTTTAGCTGTAAAGTAGCCTTAAAGAAACAGAAATAGCACTTTGCGCTGCTATGCACTACTTTGTGTCAAAAGAGAATGCCCTGGGTGTTATTGGGGCATTCTCACACTACAACCCATAATTTTTATGCAAAGCTCCATCTAGTGAAATTGCTAGTGCTTTGCACCCAAAAATATGCTGGACGTTTCAGTTTCTCCTAATGTTTTGCAATTTCTATGTGTGCTGCACTGCACAGAAAACATTCAATATGTGAAACTATTTAAAGTTTGTCTAGAAATATTATTTTATACTAGAAGAACATCCTTTTGGTATAAACCCTATGCCAAATATCACACACATCTTTCCACTATGGAGCGAATGTTTGTGCACAGTGCTAGCAGCCTGTTTGTGTGCCAGCACTGGGGAAGAGAGCAGTAACACCACATCATACCATAGTAGACATGGCTCTTCAATGCTGTTCCCCCTAATATAACATAGCATAGCAAAATGAGTCAAAATGAATGTGAATAAGTGAGAAAGAGTAAGGCTAAGAGTGAGTGAGTGAGAAAGAATGAGTGAATTACAGTAAATGTAAACATGACTGTAAGAATGAATATGATTGAGTGAGAATAAGAGAGAATTAATGAGTGACTCAGAGTGAGTGCAAGAGACTGGGAATGAGTGAGAGTAGCAGTGCAATCATGACTGAGTGGGAATGAATGAATTAGTGCAAGTGAATTAAAGAGTGTTTGAGTGAAAATGATTGTGAATGAGTGAATGCAAGTGAGAATGTGGTGTTACACAGGTGAATTCTCCGTTGGCCATGACATGCTGAAGTTAGTTAGGGCCTCATTCTGACCCTGGCGGCCGGTGACCGCCAGGGTCACCGGCCACGGGAGCACCGCCGACAGGCTGGCGGTGCTCCGAAGGGCATTCTGACCGCGGCGGTTCAGCCGCGGTCAGAAAGGGTAAACCGGCGGTCACCCGCCGGTTTACCGCTGCCCTTCTGAATCCTCCATGGCGGCGGAGCGCGCTCCGCCGCCATGGGGATTCAGACACCCCCTACCGCCATCCTGTTCATGGCGGGAAACTCGCCATGAACAGGATGGCGGTAGGGGGTGCCGCGGGGCCCCTGGGGGCCCCTGCAGTGCCCATGCCAATGGCATGGGCACTGCAGGGGCCCCCGTAAGAGGGCCCCGCAAAGTATTTCAGTGTCTGCTATGCAGACACTGAAATACGCGACGGGTGCCACTGCACCCGTCGCACCTTCCCACTACGCCGGCTCAATTCTGAGCCGGCGTCCTCGTGGGAAGGTTGATTTGCCCTGGGCTGGCGGGCGGCCTTTTGGCGGCCGCCCGCCAGCCCAGGGCAAATCTCAGAATCACCGCAGCGGTCTTTCGACCGCGGTGCGGTGTTCTGACGGGGTTACTTTGGCGGGCGGCCTCCGCCGCCCGCCAAAGTAAGAATGACCCCCTTAATGCCTTAAACAGCCACCAATGGCAAAATGCTATGGCTAGCATACTGGAGGTAAATCCTTGCACAATAGGCACTTGTGACAAAAAACCGGCAAACAAGGGCACACAAAAGTTTGCATTGGCATATGATGACACCCATAATTAAATGATGACGCTGAAATACTGCATGTAATTCTTCATTATGGGGCAACCATGAAAAACAGCAGCCACTGGCATACTGAAGGTAATTCTTGGCATAAAGGAGGACACCTATGGCACATGGAAGGGGGAACAATGGCAGAATGCTGGCCCTAACATGTTAGAGGCAATTTTTGACATAAGGGCCCACATGTTATGTTATATTATATTATATGTTATATTGTGTTATGTTGTGTTATCTCATGTTATGTTATGTTATGTTATGTCATGTTATCTGTTATATTATATATTATGCTATATGGTATGTGCTGTTACGTTAATATGTTATGTGATGTTATATTATGTTATATGTTACATTAAGTTATGTTATGTTATTTTATGTTATGTCATGTTATGTTATATGTTATGTTATATATAATGATATGATATACTATGTTATATGTTAAGTTATATTATGTCATATGTTATGTTATATGTTATGGTATATGTTATGTTATACACTATATTATGTTATATGTCATTATGGCCTTCATTACAACCCTGGCGGTCGGTGATAAAGCGACGGTAATACCGCCAACAGGCTGGTGGTAAAAAAAGGGAATCATGACCACGGCGGAAACCTCCAACACAGACAGCCACTTTAACACACTGACCGCCACGGTGGTAGCAACAAGCACTGCGACGGTAACCACCAACAGCCAGACGGAAGACAATGTACTGCCCACCCTATTACAACAGGCCTATCCGCCCTCTTTTCCGGGGCGGTACCAACGCCATCAAAAGCACGGTGGAAACAGTACACAGAAGGGAAATGACTCACCTCAGGACAATCAGGGAACAACCACAACGCCATGGAGCCCGAACTACAGGTGTTACCAATGCTGGTCTACCTCCTCCTATACCAGGAATTCCAACGCCGGCGAAGACGACCACGGTGAGTACCGCCCCTAGCACACAGGGGAGGGGGAGGAAAAAGAGAGTGACACACACACGCAATACGCAACACGCAACACCCCCACCCCCAACACCATATTCACAAACAGATGCAGTAACATTACATATCCACCCTGTACCCCTCAGGAATAATGCAAGGACAAAAGGAAGTGATTGAAGTGATTGTAATAAGATCAAAATCCTGAAAAACGTCCTCAAATTTATAAACAGTATTTACAGATATACAAATGGAGGGACACTGCTCAGTCCATAATGTCAGTGGGCCACAGGGCCATATCACATAGGCCAAGGCCCCACTTGACTCCTGCCTCAATACGGAGAGAACACTGCTAGGGCATCAGGTCGAAAATACACAGGCACCCCAGGGGTAAGTGGAAGGGGGGGCACCTCAGCCGGAAGATGGTATAACGCCACTGCTCCTGGAGGGGGACACATGCCCACTGCTTGGTCCTGCGGAGTGCAAGGCCACATCTTACAAGTGGGTGGTTTGCCCACTGCTTGGTCCTGGGGGGTGCAAGGGCACAGCCTCTTAAGTGGGTGGTTTGCCCACTGCTTGGTCCTGAGGAGTGCAAGGCCACAGTCTCTCAAGTGGATGGCTTCTTCCACTGGTTCTGGAGGGGGCTTTGTGCCCAGTGTGCTTCATCCTGGCAAAGAGCGGGTGAGTGGATGCCTTCTTCCACTGGTACTGGAGGGGGCTTTGTGCCCAGTGTGCTTCATCCTGGCAAGGAGGGGGTGAGTGGATGCCTTCTTCCACTGGTTCTGGATGGAGCTTTGTGCCCAGTGATGCAGCACTTTGGGAGTGCAAGGTCAAAGTCCCTCACCTGGGTGTCAGACCCATGAGATTTACAGTGGTCAGGATGCATGACACTCCATGGATGCAGCACTACAATCCATCTGCCGGCGGCGACGGCTGCACAGTGGTGGTAGTGCTGGTGCTGGTGGCGGTGACAGCAGTGGTGGGTGGAGGCTCCAGCCCTTCCCCTGCAGCCTTGGATGGCTGCCCATTGGGGCCGCTGCTGCTGGTAGTGGTGCAGGTGGTGGTGCTGGTGGTGGTGCTGACAGTGGTGGGGGGAGGCTCCAGTCCTTCCCCTGCAGCCTCGGATGGCTGCCCACTGGAGCTGCTGCTGCTGGCAGTGGTGCTGACAGTGGTGCAGGTGGTGGTGCAGGTGGCGGTACTGGTGGCAGTGCTGGCAGTGGTGGGGGAGGCTCCAGCCCTTCCCCTGCAGCCTCGGACGGCTGAAGTGCCATGTTTGGTGTTGTGTGCTCATATTCAGCTCCAGCACCAGGCCCCCTATCCATTCTGCCTGCAGTGGCCGGACCTTTGTGTTTGCCCTTGGCAGCTGGTGGTCCCTTCTTGCCCTTGTCAGCTTGTGGTGCCTCCTTGCCCTTGTCAGCTTCTGGTGCCTCCTTGCCCTTGGTAGCTGGTACAGGGGTGGCGGCTGTACCTGTAGTTGGGGTGGCCACAGAGGTGTCTGCCACAACCAGGGAACTTCCATAGGAGGAGGCATCACTGTCCGATCTGTCCCCTCCAGACTCCGCCGTGGTGCTCCCCGTGCCCTCCGTCCCACTGGTGCCCTCACAGTTGGTGGATTCGGCCTCCAAGGGCATGTGGGATGCAGCTCCCTCAATCGCCGGTGCCTCTGCTCCTGCGCAAGATGATGCTAATGCTCATAAGGACAGGGTGACAAAACAAAAAGGGGGGTAAGAGACAGAGGATACACTTGGGCAATGCCAGCAAAAACACCACTGTTGGCGTACACAACACAAAGGGGACAGACCTCTGCACTAGGCGATGAACTACCAGTCATAATGCTAGTTACCAGGCCATGGAGAATAATACCTAATGCCAATAGCAGCATACCTGAGACTCACAGTACCCTGCCCAGTAGTAGATGCCCACTAGCATGTTTGGGGGTAGAGTGCAACAGACCCTGCCCAACATGGAACCTATCCTGCAATGTTTGACCTGGCCTAGGGGCACCCACAGACCCACATCCCCCACCCAGCTAACACCCCACCATGCGCAATTTGCAGAATTGGAAACTGTGCTCAACCCCTTGTGGCTGCTGTGATGCCCTCAAGCACCCATCCAACTCCAGATAGGCCACTGCCAGTATGCGGCACATTGGGGGGGGGGTCAGGGACCGACGGGCACCTCTTCCTCATTGGGAGGCCATCCCCAGCTGGGCCTCCGCCGTCTTCCTTGCCCAGCGTCTCAGGTCCTCCCAGCGTTTGTGACAGTGGGTGCTTCACCTGTCGTAGACCCCCAGGGTCCGCACATCCTTGGCGATGGTACGCCATATACCATTTTTCTGATGGGTGCTGACCTGCAGACAAATAATCATAGAAAAACGGTATCAGTCATATCGTCCTGCCTGTTACACCCATGGCCCAACATATCCCTCCCATTCCCTTACGCACATACATTGCCCACCATACATGCAGCACTCTGCCCAGGACCCCTCAAGCAGCCCTCCCTTACATGAGGCTTTCACACACAGCACTACATGCATTCATGCCCCATGCATCGTGCACACAGTGTACTCACCTGTTGGTCTGGAAGCCCATAAAGCAATCGGTACTGGGGTAGGACCCCATCCACCAGTCTCTCCAACTCCTCTGAAGTGAAGGCTGGGGCCCTTTCACCAGAGACTCGAGCCATGGTTGCTTCCAGACACAGGTCACACCAGCACTTGCAGTGTAGGTCCTCTCCTGTTGAAGGTCAGGTAGCAAGTGAGTAAACAGATAGAAAATGGCGGTCACGTCCGCAGTGGTGAGTACCGTCACTGCCAGCGTACATCACCACTGGCTACTGGAACCCATAGGGCCCAATGATAACCAATGAGGAGTTGCACGGCTGTTCTCAAGTGCCTCCCGCAACGGCGCACACCATCAGCGGTATTACCTCATTTCCACCTGTCCCTCTATATAGAACAGGCGTCCACCATTTCAGGGGGGGCAGGCCATGGCACATAACTGCGTCACAGCAGATATAAGCACATTTAGGGACATATTGTTTATGTCACAACATACAATGCATTGTACTCTGAGGATATGTTTGAAAATGACCAGCTGCTTATCATTTTGCCCTCCAGATTACAACCGCTGAGGATGATTAGGAGATGGAGACATCCCCCCATGTACACAACCCAGGTGGACTTGGCAACAATGGAGGACAGGCACATTATCCTCACCTACAGACTTGATAGGGCCACAATCCAAGAGCTGTGTGCCCAATTGGAGCCAGACCTGAACTCAGCTATCCACCAGCCCACTGGGATACCCAATCTTGTGCAAGTCCTATCAGTGCTACATTTCTTGGCAAGTGGCTCCTTCCAAGTGGCAGTGACCATAGCAGCAGGGATGTCACAGCCAATGTTCTCAATAGTGCTGACCAGAGTGTTGTCTGCCCTGATGAAACACATGTGCAGCTACATCGTTTTCCCCCAGGAGGAGGATTTGGCCACAGTGAAGGCTGACTTCTATGCAATGGGACATATCCCCAACATCATTGGGGCAATCGATGATACACATATTGCCTTTGTCCCCCCGCCCCCGGAGAAATGAACAGGTGTTCAGAAATCGAAAGAGCTTTCATTCTATGAATGTGCAGATAGTGTGCCTTGCGGACCAGTACATCTCCCATGTGAATGCAAACTATCCTGGGTCTATGCATGATGCCTTTATCCTGAGGAATAGCAGCATCCCATATGTGATGGATTAACTCCAGAGGCACCGGGTGTGGCTAATAGGTGAGCTCATGGTCCCCACACAGTGAATGTTGGTATATGGGTGTGGGGCTGGCCCTAAGGGTGAGTGTGTGGCTAACAGGTATCACTCGATATTTGCAGGTGACTCTAGTTACCCCAACCTCTCCTGGCTACTTACCCCAGTGAGGAATGCTAGGACAGGGCAGAGGAATGTTACAATGAGGCACATGGGCATTCAAGAAGACTTATTGAGTGCACCCTTGGCCTCCTGAAGGTCAGGTTCAGGTGCCTCCATCTGACAGGTGGATCCCTGTGCTACTCACCCAAGAACATGTGCCAGATCATCGTGGCATGTTGCATGTTGCACAACATAGCCTTGAGATGCCAGGTGCCTTTTCTGCAGGAGGATGGGGCTGTAGATGGGTGTGTGGCAGCTGTGGAGCCTGTGGACAGTGACGAAGAGGAGGCAGAGGATGAGGATGTGGACAACAGAACAACTATCATACGACAGTACTTCCAGTGACACACAGGTGAGACACTGTAACTTCACCTTCCATTGCAGTTTTGTGTAGTTATTTTTCTCTAGGCAGGCTGCTGTTCCCACTACTATGGCCACTTATTGTACCCTTTGACATGTCTATTCACAGATCTTTTTGCCCTACTCTGGCTCCTGGTGTATTGACTGCAGCACATTACAGGTCATACCCATGTATACATAACTGTAAAGTCTAATTGCAATGTCTACAGATTGTTAAACAAATACATCCTTGAATTATTTGTCAAACACCATACTTGTATTTTTTAAGAGGGTGTTAATTTCAGTGCTGAGAAGTAAATGGGGATGTGCAATGGGCTGGGGTGATGATGGAGGAAAGTCCAGGATAGAGTTCAGTCTAGTTGTATCACAGGTGCATTGTCCAAGGGGGCATAGGAAGAGGAGCAATGGCAGTTCAAGGTGGACAAGGTGACAGAGAGGACACAAGGGTGACAATCAGGAGAGTCTTATTTCCTGGCGGGGGTCTTGGCAATGTTCTCTGGCTTCTGCCTGGATCGCAGGGACCGTTAGCGTGGTGGTTCTCCTTCTGCAGGGGGTGAGGTGCTGGTGGCCTCTTGTTCCTGTGGCAGGTCCTCCTGTCCATTAGCGTTGGCGGAGGTGGAGGCCTGTTCATCGATGTGGCTAGTGTCAGGGGCAATGGTGACCAGGGTGGTGTGGATGTCCCTCAGGTCCTCCCTGATCCCCAGGTATTGTCCCTCCTGCAGCCACTGGGTCTCCTGCAACTTGGCCAGTATCTGGCCCATCGTCTCCTGGGAATGGTAGTATGCTCCCAGGATGTTGGTGAGTGCTTTGTGGATGGTCAGTTCCCTGGGCCTGTCCTCCCACTGTCGCACAGCAGTCCTCTCAGCTTCCCTGTTGTTCTGTGCCTCTGTCCCCTGAACCGTGTACTCACTGCCACTGACCCCAGGTCCCTGATCGTCCTGGGTTTGTGGGGTTGCCTGGGGTCCCGGTAGTGGTGGACACACTGTTGATTGACACGTCCTGGGGACAGAGGTATGGGCCCGCTGGCTGTGTGCTGTGCTGGTGTTTTCTGAGGGGGGAGGCTCTGTGGTGGTATGGGACTGTGGCTGGGTGACCGATTGTCCGGAGGTCTCTGATGGGCCAGGTTGGTCATCCTGATCCAGGTGTGCAGAGCTGCTGTCATCACTGTGGGCCTCTTTGGTGGGGGGACTGGATGTTGCTAGCACCTCCTCTCTGGTGACGTTGTGTGGGGGACCTGTAGGGATGTAAATGCATTGTTATAGTTTCCGTGTGTGTCATCTTCTGCATGGGTATGTTGCCCTCTATGGTTGATATTGCGATGGCAGATTGGCCTTAGTGGGAGTTGTTATTTGGTGGGCTAGGTGATTGTCTCTAGTGTGCATGCAATGGTGATGGTTGTCCATCCAGGTCTGTGAGTAGTGTCCATGCATTGGTATATCATGCAGGGCTTGGCATTCGGATGAGTGGGTTGTGATGGTGGGTTGTGTGGGTAGTGGTGGAGTGATGGGAGTGAGGGTGGGGGTATGTAATGGCATGCAGGTAGGGGGGGTGAAAGTAGTAAAGATTTGACTTACCAGAGTCCATTCCTCCTGCTACTCCTGCCAGGTCCTCAGGATGCAGTATTGCCAAGACTTGCTCCTCCCATGTTGTTAGTTGTGGGGGAGGAGGTGGGGGTCCACCGCCAGGTCTCTGTACAGCTATCTGATGTCTTGCAACCACGGAACGCACCTTCCCCCATAAGTCGTTCCACCTCTTCCTGATGTCATCCCTTGTTCTTGGGTGCTGTCCCATGGAGTTGACCCTGTCCACGATCCTCCGCCATAGCTCTATCTTCCTAGCAATGGATGTCTGCTGCACCTGTGATCTGAATAGCTGTGACTCTACCCGGATGATTTCCTCCACCATGATCCTTAGCACCTTCTCTGAGAGCCTGGGGTGTCTTTGTGGTGCCATGGGTGTAGTGTGAGTGGTGTGGGTGAGGGTGTGTGGGGTGATGTTTTGGGGTGTGTGCTGTGAGGTGCGTGGATGGTGTATGGGGGATGGTGTTCTGTGGCTCTTGTTCTGTGGGTGCTCTTGGTGTCTCTCTCTCTCAGTTGTAAATTATTTTGTTGTCGTAAAGGGATGTGGGTGGTGTGGGTGGGTGTTTTATAGTGGTGTGGGTATGTGGGTGTGGTGTGTGTATGAGTGTCAGGTGTGTGTAGTTTGAATTGTCCAATGTGGTGTTGTTTTATATGTGTGTGTGTATTTTGAGCGCAGTGGTTTGTACCGCCGATGGTTTACCGCTGTTGAATGTCCGCTGCTGTGATTCGTGGGTCATAATACTTTGGGCGTAGTTCTGTTGGAGTAACGGTGTGGGTTTTGGAACTGCCATTTTATCACTGACCTTTGGGCTGGCGGACTTGTGTGTGTGTCTGTGTAGTGACGGATTTCTATGTGTGGGTCATAATATGGGTAGCAGTATACCGCCGCTGTATGTTGGCGGCAGTCGGCATGGCGGTAAGTGGGACTTACCGCCAATGTCATAATGAGGGCTTATATGTCATATGTTATTTTATGTGATGTTACATTATAGGTTATGTTATATTATGGTAAATTTCATATTATCTCATATATTATGTTATGTTATATGTTAGGATATGTTATGTTGTGTTGTATGCTATGTTATGTTACATGTTATGTTATATGTTATGCTATGCTGTATATTATGTTATAATATAGGTTGTTATTTTTTATGTTATATTATGCTATATGTTATGTTATGTTTCATTACATGCTATGTTATATTATGTTGTATGTTATGCTATGTTATATGTCATGTTGCATATTATGTTATATATGGTATGGTATTTAATGTTATGTTACATGTTATATGTTAAGTTATGTTGTGTTATATTGTTATTTATATGATACATGTTATATAATTGTATATGTTATGTTACGTGTTATGTTATTTTTTATACTAAGTTATGTGTTTTGTTATATATTTATGTTATGTTATTGCTGAAGGGTACGATGGGGTGATAGTGTTATGGGAATGAATGTATACAACAAGATTCTGATTAGGGAGTGCAGTATATTTTTTTATTGTCTGTTTTGCATTTATAGAGAGACAGGATATGCCACTCCTTTGTCTAATCGGGATATCCGATAGGAGGAGTGCTTTCCGCATCCTCCTGTCTACAAGACGCCCCCACCGAGTCTGGACAATCGGGCCAGAGTGTATTAGGACATCTGGTCAGAAAGTCAGTAATGGCCTGTTGGGATCCAGGCATATGATGAGTCTGAAAAGAAAAAGGTTGTAGCGCTAAGAACCACTGCAGGATACAGGCATTGGTATCTTTATGTCTTGCCAATCATGTTAATGGTGCGTGGTCTGTTAAGAGAGTGAGATCCTGCCTAAAAGATAATATTGCTAGGCTTTGATGGCCCATTTGATACAAAGGCACTCCTTTTTTATGGTGGGATAATTAGCTTCCAGAGGTGATAACTTATGCCACAGGATGTAGCAGGGTAAACTTGTCTGGTTGAGATAAGACAGCCCCAAGACCTAGATTTGAGGCGTCTGCCTGGAGTACAAAAGGTTTAAAGAAATTGGGACATCGGAGAACGGGGTCTTGGCACAGACATGTCTTTAGATACTCAAAACTACTTCTTTAGTGGTCTCTGTGAGTCCCTATTTTGTTTGGTTTGTTATTCTCCAATAGGTCTGTTTAGGGAGCAGCCTTTTCAGCATACAGAGGAATAAAGCATCAGTAGTAACCCAACAAGTCTAAGAAGGATCTTACTTCTTTTTTTTTGTACAAGGTGGCTAAATATCTTTGATGGCTTGTACTTTCTCTATCTGAGGTTCAATGGTCCCTTTTGTAATGGTATACCCCAAGTATTGGATAGACTCCGGGGCATTTTTCTGGGCTGGCTGGTAATCCAGCCTGTCTCAGGGTACTCAATACTGCTTTGAGATGATCTAAATGGGAATCCCAAGAGGGGCTGTGGATCACTATGTCATCTAGATACGCAGCTGTGTACGGTTGATGTTTGTGCAAAAGAAGATCCATTAACCTTTGGAAAGTAGCCCGGGCTTCATGTAACCCAAAAGGGCATGACTCGGAATTGATTTAGTCCTGATGGTGAGGAAAAGGCTGTTTTATCTCGGTCTGTAGCAGTTGGGGAATTTGCCAATATCCCTTAGTTAGATCTAAAGTCGATAGGTATTGGGGTGCTCCCAGTCGTTCTATTAACTTATCAACGCTGGGCATAGGATAGGAATCGAATTTGGAGATCGCATTCAATTGTCAAACGTCAATACAGATGCGGATGCTACCATCTGGTTTTGGTACTAGTACAATGGGTGAATACCAAAGGCTTTGAGAGGGTTCTATAATGTGGTTTTTAAGCATTTTTATCATCTCTTCTTCTACAGTTGCTCTTCTAGCTTTGGAGATTTGATGAGGTCGAAGTTTCACTACTTTTTTTGGCTCTGTCCTTATCTCATGCCAGATTAGGGAAGTTTTTCCTGGGAGTGTTGAGAATAAATTTTTAAAGTTCTTTGCTAGTCCCATTATTTGTTCCCTTTGGGTTTTAGATAGGTGATTTCCTATTGGGGCTAAAGTATCCATGTCACCCGGTGTGGTTGGTGGAAACAGAATCGTTAAGGGTTGAGTGATATTGATGAGAGACAGCTCGTTCCCCTGGGGGTGGTCTTTCTTCCTCTGTTACCCATTCTTTGATGGGTGAAAATGGAATATCTACCCATCTCGTCTAGTATTTGGTATTGCTACTCTGTAGGTAACAGAACTGGGGCGTTCTAGAATCTTATAGGGTCTCTGCCATTTAGAGAGTAATTTCTTGTCTGTAGTCAGGAGCAGAATAAGCATTTGGCTACCTACAGCCAGGTCTCCCAGTCTACTAGAGCAATTGTTCAAAGGTTTTTGCGTGTTCTGACTTGTCTGAAGGTGTTTGTGAACCTTATTGCATAGGATCACTAGGTTATTTCTAAGGTCACTGGCATACTCTATTAATTATTTGCCCTCATCTACCTCTTCCTCCCATTGCTTGGCCACCATATCTAGGAGACTCATGGGTTGTCTACCAAACACCACTTCAAAAAGGCTGTGGATGATTATTCATGTGTATGAATGGCATAAAGTACTAAGGGTAATTTCCTATCCCAGTCTCTCCCAGCATCGAAAATTGGTTTCTTAAGGAGTGACTTAATGGTGCGATTATATCTTTCCACTAAACTATTCATTTGGGGATGATAAACAGAGGTCCTCAGATGTTTAATATCTAGTAATTGGCAGATCTCGGCCATAGGTTTTGACATAAAGAGGGTTCCTTGGTCAGTCAGTAATTCCCTAGGGAACAATACTCTTGCAAAGAATTCAATCATGGCTTGTCCTACTGTTTTGGTGGTCATGCTTCTCAGAGGGACTGCCTCCGGGTAGCGAGTAGCATTATCTACCAAGACTAGGATGTATGGTGGCATTTACTTGACATTACTAAGGGGCCTACTAGATCCATTCCTACTCTTGTAAAAGGGACTTCTATAGTTGGAAGGGGCTGTAAAGGTGCTCTGGGAGTGTTGGGAGGGTTGGTCAGTTGGCATCGGGGGCATGAAGCACAATGTTTCTGAACATCAGAATAAACTCCGGGCCAATAAAACCGGTTTAGCAAGTACTTCTCGGTCTTCTCTCTACCATAATGCCCCCCGGTTTTGTTGTGGGCTAAGTGAAGAATCTGTCCTCTAAAGGGATGTGGAAATATGAGTTATCTTTTAGACCTCTCAGAAGTGTCACAACCCAATATAATAAACCCCTTATGTTCAGTAAAGAAGAGTCCTACCTTTTGGGATTGATCTCGACACACTTGAGACCAAGCATGCTTTAACGTGGGATCTTCCCACTGCATGAGGCGGAAGCTTCCTGGGTTCTCTTAAGGCGTTTGTTCTTACAGAGAAAAATATAACATGTTGGCAGGGATTAGTTTACCTGTGGTTTCCCTATATTCTCCATCTAATGGGAGGGCTTCAGACGTCTGTGTCTCCACCAAATAGCGAGGGATCTTCTCTGGCGTCTCATCAGGAAGGGGCTGGAGATACAATGCTTGCTGAATTAAGGATGGGAAGTCACTATAGTCAGTTCTGAGTACCAAGTCTTCCATCAGCTGAGGAACAACCCCTACTTTCACTAACTCTTTCTGTCCTTTCCATTCTACTTCTACCACTGCCACTGGATACTTTCTCATTTTCCCATGAACACACGTGATGGCAGCTTGTGCGTTTTCTTTCCACTGGTGAGATTGTACCCATGATGCGTTTATCACTGAATAGCGACAGCCATAGTTTATCAGAGCCCTTGACGGTTTATTGTTTCTCAAGAGGTCTAATAGAAACCCAGGCTGTCGATCCTTGGCTACTAATACTCCACCTTTGGATATCCCCTCTTCCTTGGGTTCTTGGTTTGGTTGTTTTTGGGGACACTGCCGGGCAATACGGCCCAATCACCGCACTGAAAACAATGAGGTTGATGATATAATTCCCCCGACTAGAATGTTCCCATTTGGGTCCTTCTTTGCTCCCCTTGTGGGGCGCGTTTGTTACCATTGGGGTTTTTATCACGTTGACACTACCACTATCATTTTGGGGGGCCCCTGTCTCTGCTCAAAGGAAAGCTGATAAGCACAGGCTAAGCCCAGTGCCTTCTGAGTAGCTATGTCTGTGTTCTGTCGTATCCACCTTCGGGTATTAAGATAGAGAGCTCCAAAACCACTATATCAAATAATTCCTCCCTAGTAGCTTCTTAGGGACATAACCACTTGAACTCTAAATCCTGCACTCTGTAGAATAATGCTCTGGTTTTTTTTTGAGGGGATCCATTTAACTTTTCGGAATTTAACTCTATAATGCTCTTTATCAGATCCCATTCTTTCAAGTATGGCTGTTTTATTTTCCATATATGGGGTATCGCCTCCAGGGTTAACAGCCTGATATGCGGTTTGGAGTTCCCCTGTTAATAGAGGGGCTATATACTGTCCCCATCTTTCTTTGGACCAGGCAGCCGAAGATGCAACCCTTTCTAAATTGACAAAAAACTATTGGGGTCTTCCTTCATCTGATATTTTTGTGAGACCGAGCTTGGGACATTGGGATGGACCCTAGCACTGGCAATGGTCTTGGTCAACTTCTGAATTGCATTCTCATGTGCCAACTGATTACTTGCAGTCACAGTAGGCTGTATTTTCAGGGCTTCTTGTAAGTGTTCACATTATTTCTGGGCAGTACGAGCATGTTCTTCAATCACAGGTTGTAAGTGTCTTTGGCCCTCAGCTAGTTTTCGAATAGTGCTTTCCATACTGACAGGGTTCTCTGTGCTTATCATCTCCTATCTGGCTCGCTACTGTTAAGGGGTACGATGGGCAATAGTGTTATGGGAATTAATGTATACGACAAGAGTCTGATTAGGGAGTTCAGTATAGTTTTTTTATTGTCTGTTTTGCATTTATAGACAGACTTGATATGCCATCCATGAGCTAGTGACTTAGTCTTATGTCTCTTCTTCTTTCCCTCCCAGGCGTTCAAGCACGGTGAACTGGTTGGTGGAGGACCCTCGATCAAGAGAAGAGACAACCATGGATTTCTGGTCAGGTAAGTGATTTTATGATATTCCTTGCTTTTAGAATTAAAGGGAGAAATTGACGGGTTTGTGTCTGTGAGAGGGGAAGGGATGGTGAAACACAACACCAAGCCCTTAATTTCCCATGTATCTTTTGGTGTTTGACTATCCTAAAGTGCTCCCTTTCCCCTCAGCCCCATCATCAATGACTCTTTCCTGTCCCAGTTCTCTTTTTGTCCAGTGCCACCCCTGAGCACGTTCTTGGCTAAGCCATGTCCCTCCAGGGACGTGGCTGGAGCTGTCGCAGTCGGGCTTGGCTTCAGGGTCCTCCCCTGGAAGATCAAGCACCTCATGTGATTCCTTCATCTCCTTTTCTTCTTCTTCTCTCTGTTCGTGCTCTCTTGCCTCTTTTCTCCTTGTCTCCTCGTGTCTCCTTTCCTGCAGCATGCTGTCATCTATCTTTCTTTCCTCCTTCTTCTGCCACTCAGCTTTCTCCCTCCTCTCCGCGTCTCTCCCCGGCCACACTCCCTCCTCCAGCAGCGTCTGTCTTTTTTTTCCTCACTCCTGGTGAACAGAGTGCTTCTGGGTGAAACCTGGCTCTGCTCAGTGCTCCTGGGGTACTCCTTTGTCGGTTCGGGGTACTCCTGCTTGCATAATTTAGGGGGCATTATCCTACAGTGAGAGCATATTTAGTGAGCACAGGCAGCTGCACGTGCTTGCTATTTATAATCTGCTGCATTTGGCACTCTTTCTTAACACAAAAAACCATCCTTGCATCCATTTTGGATGCGAGGGTGCACTTTGCGATAAGAAAATGGCATTAAGTGACAGGAATACATTGGGGAAAACCCCTAATCTAAGAGCACATGTAGTGAGTGTGAACAGTTCTCACTATTCATGTTCTGTTGCATTAAGTGCTATTCCTTAGTGCAAAGTGCATTCTCACATTCAAGAAGATAAGGGGAGGTGTTTTTTGTGCTAGGAAAATAGTTCCAAAGGCCAGACATTAGTTGTTGAAAAATCCCACTTCAAAAGTACATTTAGTGAGTGTAAGCAGCTGCATGTGCTCGCTATTCGTGTTCTTTTGCATCCACCTAGCTTTGTTTCTTAGCACAGAAGGCAATCTTGCATCCATTTTAGATACGAGGTAGCTCTTTTGCACAAAAAAATTCTCTGATAATTCTGCAAAATCTCACAGAATTCTTAGGTCGTTCCACCTGATTACACTACATGGAATTACACGAGTTATGCCCATCACTTGCTCTTACTCCTCTCAGAAAAGGTTCTATATATTTGGTTGTAGACATATAAGTCACCCCTAAGGTAGGTCCGAGGGCATGTGCAGTGTATTTAAAAAGATGGATATACACTTTGAAGTTTTACATGTCCTGGTGGGGAAAACTCTTACACTTGTTTTTCACCAATGCAAGGCCTATCTCTTCCAGAGGTTAACATTGGAATATCCTTATTGCATCTTATAAGTGTACTTCACAATCTGGAAGAGATAGACTTTTCAATTTTGGTGTCTGTGGAATCACAATTTTAAATCACAACTTATGTTGAAGTGGGATCTCAAACTGCAATTCTGAAAATGCCACTTTTAGAAAGTTGGCGTGTTCTTGCCTTAACCATTTGGGGCATACTGCCTGTCTCTGATCACAGGTCTTGGGAGGAGGGCAGCAGGTCTTTGTGTATTCCCCCTAGACAGCCACACACAAAGGGAGCTTAGGTATGACTTGATGGGCCATCTGTGTCTTTAAGGGCCATCCTGGATATCATGGGTGGGAGGAGCTGGACACAGCCTCACTTGCATATGAATAGGCTGTGTCTTGTCCACATGCCAAGGGCTGCATAACCCTCCTGGTGAGTCTGGAGCAAGGTCTTTACACTTCAAGGGTATCTCTTTGAGGTTTCCCCACTTCTAGGCATCTCTTTAAAGTCTCCCCACTTTAAGGCACCACTGGATATAAGAACCGGACCTCAGACACCACCCACTCAGTATACCTCTGGACCTGTGGATACTCTGCCAGGAAGGACTGCTTTGCTCCTGAAGGGCTGCACCTTTTCTAGACTGCTTTTCACTGCACTCCTGCTTTACTTACTGAGTTGTGCCTGCTACCCTCTTGCCCTTGAGTAAGAAGGACTGAAACTGAATCACTCCAACACAGAATCCAGAGTGACTCCAAGGACTAGTTGGCTGGCCTCTTGATCTGAAATCTTAGGGACCTAACAGACTTCCAATCACCCAGCTCCCTTACATGAACTCTGCTGTCTGTGAGTCTGCCCTGCCAAGTGTTGCCACCCCAGTTCTGAACCCTTAGAAGTGGGCCTAAGGTACTTTCTCCAGTGGAACTGATGCATCCTCTTCTGTGGGTGCAGGGTGGATACATCGACTGTGTTGCTTGGAGAAAATCGACACATCACTCCTACTCCATAGATCGGAATCCGCACAACTAGACTTGCATCTCCGTTGTACCCCACATCTTGAAACCATAGCATCACCTTTGGAACTGACACTGCAGTCTTTTTTCGACGCAAGGTCCTTGCATCCCGTTCAATGCCAGCCTCAACGACAACACCAAAACTCTGCATTGCAGTCTTGGGGCTCATTGGAACCAACACATCCTCGACGCTGGCTTTTGCAGCGCAAGCCTTGGCACCAGGGGCCAGATGTAGCAAAAATAAAAATTGCGACTCGCATTTTGCGAGTTGATGTGACTCGCAAAATGCGAGTCGCAAAGTGTAATGCCAGAAAAAAAAACAATCCGATATTGCAACTCGCAGCCGGACTCGCAACGCAGTGTGCGAGTCCGCAGATTGCAAGGTCGCTTTTTGCGAGTGTGCAAAAAACGAACTCGCAATTAGCGAGTAGGTGTCGCAAATTGCAATTACCTTGAAAATTGCTTGCAGGTGCAGCAAAACACTCCAGAAAGCACACCAGAACACTCTGGAAACACTTCCTGGCACATGATGATGACATCACAGCCAGGAAGTTTACAAATACACCTGGGAGGAGGGAGGACCATACCCTTTTATAACTGCCAGTCTCACACAGAACAAACAGCAGCTGCCATGGAGGGAACCCCAAGAAAGAGGAAGCTCAAATTTTCTGAGAGGGAGCTGGAGGTGCTGACAGAGAAATGCTGTCAGCACCATGATGAGCTTTTTGGGAGAGCAGCCCTCAATGTTCCTGAGGCCACAAAAAAACAACTCTGGCAGGACATTCAGGATAAAATCAATTCCCTGGGTGTGAGCCACAGGACAATTGAGGACATTAAGAAGAGGTGGTATGACCTCCGCTCCCGGACCAAGGAGAGGGTGGCTGAAAGGCTCCGGGAGATGAAAGGCACAGGAGGGGGACCATCATCTGTGCCACCACCCACACCCCTGGAAGAAAGGGTGGAAGAAACATTGGAGCAGGAGGCAGTGTGTGGATTTGGGGACCTGGACACCTCAGAGCCCAGCACATCAACCGGTGAGTACCATGTGATAAGCCTGTACCCCTATCAATGCCACACCCCCACCCACCATGTACACAGGTGCATGCACAACCAAAATAGCTCCATTTCAGGGTAGAAATTGCCAGAATGATGCTTTATGGGAAATGTAGTCAAATAGGCAGTTCATAGGCAAATGTTTATTAGGATGTGTGCAATAGATAGTAGACACTGACAGTCTGTTCCCCATGTCCCACAGGTCTCCAGCAAGACACCCCCAACACCCCAAGCACCCAGGCCCAGGAGGACACCCCAGGACCCGCCAGCACCCCCACCTGCACGGTCAGCAGCATCCCTGCAGTAGCCACACCTGCTGCAACAATCACGCAAGAAGCTGCCCCAGCAACAGGCAGGCAGGACACAGGTGGGAGCACAGGGCAGCCACCGCTGCGCAGGCGTCGCAGGTCAAGACCAACTGGGCTGCAGTCTGCATCCGGGATACTTCCTCCAACCACCAGTGAGGCACATCTGCTGCGTGGTCAGCGCCTGCAGAACAGAATTTTGGGCAGGATTAGTGGTGTGCTGCACCGCTTTGTGCGAAACAACCATGCAAGCATGCAGCACCTCAACAGACGCATGGACATGATGTGCCAGAACACTGGGGACCTTGCCCTTGCCATTAGGGAACTGGCAGGAGGACTGCTGGCCCAGGCAGAGGCTGGGCGGCGCAGAGATCGGCAGATAATGCACAGACTGGACAGGATGGCCACATCGATCGGCAGGCTCGCCATGAATACAACAGGCCTGTTGAGGAGGACAGTTGGGCTGCAAGTAGAGATGGGCCATTTTGCTGGGGATGTTGCCAGGGGCCTGGGACGTCTCACCCACATCATCGAACTTATGGAGACACAGGAAATGTCGAGGGCCACAGGGGAAACACCCCAAGACAGTGAGGAGGGCTCAACAGTGAGCAGTGTCTCTGCCACTGACAGCAGGGTGCTCAGGAGTGGTAGGCAGAGCACCACGGACGCAGCAGGGACCAGCCAGGCTGGCAGGAGGGGCAGAAGATCATAGAGAACACCCAGGACCATTAAATGTGGCACATGGCGTTAATGTGCCACATGACTGGTTGGCATTTTCCTGCCCATGGACAATTTCGACTTGTATATAGTTTCTTAATTACAGTAATAAAACAGTTATTTTTGTTCCACTTAACAAATGGAGTTTTTGGTCAATAGGTGAGTATGGTGGGAGTTGACACGTACCGTCCAAAATATTGTGTTGCAATGTGTTCCCGTCTCAGTCTGCCTTGATTAGCTAGACTCCTAACCCCATGGTGGCGATGTGGTTGTTCTTGCTCTTCATCATCAGGATCTGGGTCTGCAGGGGTGAGAGGTAGCCCACGTCGGGTGGCTATGTTGTGGAGGATGGCGCATGCGACCACAATTTTGAATGCGGTAATGGGGGTGTATTGGAGGGCGCCTCCACTGCGGTGGAGGCATCTGAATCTTGCCTTCAGGAGTCCGAAGGTGCGCTCTATCAGGTTCCTGGTCCTCTTATGCGCACTGTTGTATTGCCTCTCTGATTCAGTGCTGGGTGTTAAAAACGGAGTCATGATCCAAGGCCTGAGAGCATAGGCACTGTCACCTGTTGGGCACAAAAGTACACTGTTAGGAAGTCCAGATAGTCGTGCACAGTGACCTGTGTGTATGTCTGCAAGTGTCTGTGGCTCTACCTAGGAGGTAACCGTCTCCGAATTCCCCACGTTCCAGGCGTTGATGTATCCCACTATGCCTAAAAATGTATGAGTCATGGGTACTGCCTGGAAACTTAGCTACGATGTCCGTGATGACATAATGGGCATCACAAACAACCTGTATGTTGAGTGAGTGGGTACACTTTCTGTTGCGGAAAATGTGTTCCAGATTTGCAGGGGGGCATATTTGAATGTGTGTCCCATCTACACACCCTATGACATGGGGAAAGTGGGCAATCCTGTATAAGTCCAGCTTGGTGCTGTTCATTTCTGCCTCATTCCTTGGTAAGTATATGAAGTGAGACATGTGCGTGACTAAGGCATCTAGGAAGGCCCTGAGGAACCTTGACACTGCACTTTGGGATACCCCACCTGCCACAGCAATGACCCCCTGATAGCTCCCTGAGGCCAAGAGGTGCAGTGAGCATAGTACTTGCACATGCGTAGGAATGGTGCAGCCACGCAGAGTCTGGTGTTCTACCTGTGGTTTGAGTAAATCTATTAATTCTAGAATGGCTGCGCTGCTAAGGCGGTATTTGTCATAGATCTCCTCTTCAGTTTGCTGAAAAAGAGTCTGCCTGGTTCTATATATCTTCTCCTGTCTGTGGCCCCTCCTCCTCCTCTGCTGGGCTGCGTAGACTCTCCTCCTCACTGCTATCAGGTATATCTCCGCCATCTTGAGTAACCCAGATGGCTTCTGGGTCCCCTTTTATACTTTGGTAATGGTTACCACCTACTCTGAGTTAGTGGTAAATGGGACATGCAAACTGGGCTTTTTGCGACTAGTTGCAATTTGCGAGTTGCAATTGCATAAGGTTTGCGACTCGCCATGCAGACACTGAAAATCGCGACAGGTGCAACTGCACCCGTCGCACCCCTTCCACTCCGCCAGCTCCATTCGGAGCCGGCATCCTTGTGGAAGGGTGTTTCCCGCTGGGCTGGCGGGCGGCCTTCTGGCGGTCGCCCGCCAGCCCAGCGGGAAACCCAGAATACCCGCGGCGGTCTTGTGACCGCGCAGCGGTATTCTGGCGGCTCCCGCCGGCCCTGCGGATACCACGGCCGGCGGGAGTCAGAATGACCCCCTTTGTCTTCTAAGTGCTTACTTACAGTTTATTCTTTAAAAATTCATAACTCACGTTGTACTTATTGGATTTTTATTGTTTTAGTTTTGTTTTACCTATTAAATTAAGTTCTACTTTTCTAACCTAGTGTGGGATCCTTCTTGTGTGGTGTTTTCACTGTTTTACTGTTTGAAGTGTTGCACAAATACTTTACATGTTACCTTGAGTTAAGCCTGACTCCTCTGTGCCAATCTATGAGAGGACGAGCCCAGGATAATTTGGTTTTGACTTGTGCCACACTCTGACAAGGATAGTGGTCACTGCTTGACCAGGCCACAAATACCAGTCAACCAGCAACGAAAGTTCTTACACATGAGTTGCAGAGATCTATGTTTGGTCACAGTTTTGTCTCAAAGTAGCATAGATGATTAAGGTGTATCCTGCAAAGCACTTTGTATAACATGAAGATGACAGATTTATGTTTTATGTGTATAGTTACGTGAGTTACTGTATTTAATAGAGAGATCCTATGTTATTTTCAGATCATAAATTTCAGTCCTTCTAAAATAGAGTGAGCTATGAAGGGTGATATGTGACCCCTAAACCTTACAACCCCTATTGCCTTTTCTAACATTTCCTCTTCATTGATTGACATACTTGTATGATTTATTATCAACATATAATATGTGATTATGATGTGAAGCACTCTAACACCCTAAATTGGGATAAGTAGTGCTCCAAAATAAAATAAAAAACACTCAGTACAGATGATACATTTGACATTCTTACAATGCATGCATATCTCTTATAGTTGGGTGGTGAACAAAGTCAAAAGCTTACCTCCAAATTGTAGTATCCCTTAATTACCTGTGAAGTGATGAAGTGATAACAAGCTGCATACTCCTTTGTTTTCCCTCCATTATATTGTCATCTATGTGTGAGGCTCTGAAAGTTCCTAGCCAGGATAATACTGAAACAAAAAGAGGTCCGATAGCCCCTTAATTTTAGCCTTTGTTTTTCAGCCCAGTCAGTCACACACCTGGAATATAAAATGCAAAAGTCCCACGTCGCCTTTACATTGTTGCTCTGAAAGAAAAGTTGACAATGTTTATGTGCTGCTGAATGTGTCAGTTTTGCGTCAAAAAGTATAAATATGGGCCTTAATGACTTGCCTATATCTTTGGCACCTTTTGACAAATCTTCACAAAGATGTCCCCAGAAATAGTGCCAGTGATTCTTGTTGCACATGGAAAGTTTTGTAACGATCCGTCAAGTGGGCGCCGAGAAAAAGGGGAGAGGTAAAAAAACATGTGTTTCCCATGTTAATTCCCATTGGAGTTTTGAACACGACTATAGTCTGAACTGCTGGACGGAATTACATCAAATTTGGCACAAAGGTAGGTTTCAGTATGCAGATTATGCTTGTGGATATTTAGTGTAAATCTGTTCAGTAGTTGTTGAGATATTAAATGGGAAATACATTAGTACATTTAGGGCAGCAAATCTGTCGCAAGGTTTTGTAGCGATTGTGGAATGCGTGAGACACGAGGAATTCTGTGATTAGCTGGCTGCAACCTGGCAAGAAAGTTGTGCCACCATTTTTGATAATGGACATGGTACCCGGGGCTGAAAATGAAAATGAAAAGTGGCATAAGGGGTGGAGGTACCCTGACCCTGGGGCTGTGATATAGGGGTTTTTGAGGGTGAAGTTATGACCATAAAATTATTTTCTTTCACCACGTGTGAAATTTGTAAATATGCTGCAACACTCAGTGCTGCCCCTGTGTAACATTGTGACAAATTTGTGAATATCCGCAAAAAGAAATGCACTGAGTCATAGTAGCACTCAGAAGCTCATGGTCCCACTCACAGACCCAGTCAGATCCTCATGCAACCACTCAGAAACCCACTCAGACCTTCACGTACTCACCCACAGACCCATTCAGACACTCATGTACCCACTCAGACACTCAGGCACCCACTCACACCCTCATGCACTCATTCACATTCTCACTCAGACACACCAACTCACAAATCCACTCAGACCCTCACGCACTCACAGACCCACTCACACATTGACGCACTCACTGACAGAGTCACTCAAACACTCACGCACCCACTAACAGACCCACAGAAACATTCATGCACCCACCCAAACACCCACTCAGACTCTCATACACACACTCACAGACCCACTCACAGACCCACTCAGACCTTGATCCATCCACTCACAGACCCACTCAGACTGTGATGCACCCATTCACAGACCTATTCAGACCCTTAGGCATCCACTCACAGACCCACTCAGACACTGATTTACACACTCACAGACCCACGCAGACCCTCATGCAGCCTCTTACACGCCCAGTCAGGCACTCATGCTCCTACTCACAGACCCACTCAGACAGTGATGCACCCACTCACAAACACACTTAAACACTCATGCACCCACTCACAGACCCAGTCAGACACTGATGCACCGACTCACAGACCCAGCCAGACACTCACGTACCCACTCACAGACCTACTCAGACAATCATAAATCCACTCATGTACCCACTCAGACATTCAGGCACCCATTCACAGACCCACTGAGGCACTCATGCACACATGCACAGACCCACTCAGACACTGACACACCCACTCACAGACCCACTCAGACCCTCAAATTCCCACTCACACACCCACTCAGAACCTGATGCACCTACTCACAGACCCACACAGACACTGACACACCCACTCACAGATCCACTAAGACCATCATGCACCCACTCACAGACCCACTCAGATCCTCATGCACTCAGTCACAGACCCACTCAGAGACTTATGCAACTACTCACAGACACACTGATACACTCATGCAACCACTCACAGACCCACTCAGACACTGATGCACCCACTCACAGACCCACTCAGACTATAACGTGCCCACTCACAGACCCGCTTAGACAATGAGGCACCTACTCACAGACCCAATAAGATCCTAACACACCCACTCACAGACCCACTCAGACACTGATGCACCCGCTCATAGACCCACTCAGACACAGATGCACCTACTCACAGACCCACTCAGATCCTCACACACCCACCCACAGATCTACTCATACACTGACACACCCACTCACATAGCCACTGAGACACTGACACACACCCTCACAGACCCACTCAGAGACTCCCAAATACATATCAAGTTGGACTCATGCACCCACTCACAGATTCATACACTCATTCACAGACCTACTCAGAGACTTGCACACCCATTCACAGACCCACAAAGCATCTCACACACTCACTGACAGACCTACACACCTACTCATACACCCACATACTAACCTATTAAATCACTCACACACTCATTTTAAAACCATCCGGATTATAGTTACAAAATTCAATGTAAATTCACTCAAAAAATCTAAACTTACAGGGGTGTTATAGTTAGGAAACAGAATTTTAAAAAATATAGAAATTATAGGGATGTTATAATTAGGAAATATAGTTTAAAATACATTGGAAATTCACTGAAAACATTATAGTTCAGAATTGGAGTAAAAAACATTTCACTCAAACTAAACCAGTGAAATTCAGCAGTTATAGTTACCTGAGCTAACTGTAACTCATGTCCCCGTAATGCACTGCTTATAACCACACATATTACATCACCCATGACGTGGTCAGTGACATCACTAATGACATAAAAGTATACAAAAACGCATACAATAACAATCATATCAGCAAAAATAAGCTAAAATTGAAATGAATAATTACCAGTACTTAAAAAGTGGTGGTTACCCTTTCTCAAATTAGAAGGAGTCCTCCTGGGACCTCTTCCTCTTTGATAACAGTGAACAAATATTCTTTAAGAGCAGGCAATGGTCCCACAGACCTCTGCCTCTACTTAAAAAAATGAAACTTCTAAGTTTATTTTTTGCTTTTTAAATGCATCTTGTTTTCCTTTAAGGAAAACGGGCAGCACTTAAAAAAGAAAGATTGCTGTGTTAAAAAGCAATCACTGCCATGGTGTTCTGCTGACCTCATAAGGCCACCATTCCTGTGATGGCTGAGATTCCTAAAAGGGTTGTAAATTGCGACCTACCTTATTAATAGTCATGAGATAGATCAATTACCGACCATCTAGGAATTACTATATCACAGATGTTGAGTAGATGTATGAAGATTAGCAATAGTGATTACCAAATGCGAATTTGTGTGAATGGCTATTACTGATGTACAAAAGTAATATCTGGCCCATTAGCAATTTGTAGTGGGTCACAAATAGGCCTACCTCATGAATATTAAAGCAGTACATTGGAATTTGTGACCCATTAGGATTTGCTGTCATCATAGGGTTGGTGGCCTGCTGGGGCCACCAGACCACAATGTCTGTGAGTGCTTTAAAAAAACAATATATTTTTCTTAAAACAGTCAGTTTTCCTTAGGAAAATGGGATGAGTTTAAAAATGAAAAAATGAAAAGATTCATTTTTATTTTTTAAGAGTGGGAAGTGGTTGTGAAACCAATGCCTGCTCTTGAAAAATATAACTTTAAACATTCTCTAAGGAGGAGTCCCAGTGGGACCCCTTTCCATTTGAGAAAGGGTTACCACCAACCTTTAGTTGGTGATAAGGCGCAAATGTTTTGCTACTGCATTTCAGTCACAAAACATTCATACATCCCACTCTGATTCAGTGTTTGGAAAGGACTAACTAAACATACCCCTTCCAAATACCAAATCAGAATGTATTTGCAATTCCAAACTGCAATTTGTTCACATGTTACAGAATAACAATTTGGTTTTTATACAAATTAAAATGCATTTTTGCGGTAAGAAACGGCCGATTCTATGAACTGGGATGTTTGAGACTGTAAAAATGCGTCATAATGTGTTTGAGACAGTAAAGACGCTTCATTATGTAACCATATGTTTCCTTACATCAGAAATTATGATTTTCTAATTGTGATTCGATGAGAACCGCAATTAGGAAATCGCAGTTGTAGATTTTTGTATATGCGGCCCTAAGTCACATATTTGTCTCATTTCCAGGTCTGCACCCATTGCTTGTAATTGAGAGATGCCAGGTTCCTTTTTTATTGCGCGACATCACTATTGTGAAGAAGAGTGATGCCCTAGCTTGGGGCTCGGAAAATACATTCCATTTTCCTTCAGTGTAAATATAAGGCTGGAGCCTTCCCTGTCTGAGGGCATGAGCTAAATAAACATATTTGCGCTCTCTTTTATTCGTGGCCTACTTTCAAATATCCTGGAGACGAGGCCTATTGTGTAAGTTAAACAAATCATTTCACATTTTCCCTCAATGCCTGAAATCAGCTCTTAACTAAACATTTTTATTTTATGACAAATTAAGCGTCACAAAACATGTTTAACAAGAAACTGGAACGTAACTCACAAGCTCTGTATAATACATTAACCTGGCATTTTGTAAAGCTGTTTGCTGCTTCTCCTGTCCTCGGTTTCTGCACATCATGTCCAAATGAAACCTGCGGTGGCCAAAATGATAAATGAAGTGACATTTCTAGTAATACACAAGTCTGTTCAAATGGGTGAAGTTCACGTAAATAAAACGTTTTTCTCACAGAAAATTTCTGTTTAATGGTGAAGAAACTATGTTCAGCGCCACAGTACAGTAGTCACATAAGCTTGTCTGCCTGCTAAGTGTTAAGGACATGCAATAATGAATCACACATTCAAGATACGCATGGGCTAAACTACTTCAGAACGGAAATTTGTCAAGGCCATTAATCACATTACTTCAGCTACATCTAATCCATCACTTTTGCATGCGTGGCTTACGCGTCCAGTCATCCAAGTCATGGCCATTAGCCCTTCTCTGATTAGTAGAACATAACTAATCTCTTATTTGACATATTTACCTTGAAACCTTTCCTCCGGGCATAGTGCTTTTTATCAGAAGGTCTGTATTTGAAACATCTCGCATGGTCGTCCATCAGCTTAGAAACGTGATTCTGTTCTGCAGACTGGTATATCAGCTAACACAGGATTCTCTTATCCATCAGCTGAGACATCATTCTCTTCTGTGGATTATGGCATAGATTCGTCCATCATCCAAGATGCAGGATTTTCTTGGCTTCTTCAGCTGAGACACAGGGTTTCTTTTCTGTGGGCACGTCTATCATCTGAGACACAGGATTCTCGTATCAATCTGCTAGGGCACAGGCATTCTCTTCTGTGGGCACGTACGTCATCTGATACACAGGATTCTTTTTTGAGAACTCATCCAACAGCGGAGACACATGATTCTGCTCTGTATACTCGTTACTCAGTCACAACATAGGATTTACTTGTTGATCAGCTGAGATACAGAGTTCTCTTCTGTGAACTCGTGCAATAGCTGCGAAATAGGATTTTCTCATCCCTTATCTGAGATACAGATTTCCCGTCAGTGGACGTCCTCATCAGCTGAGACACAGGAGCTCTCTATTGTAAACTAAGATACATGATTCTCTCTTGTGGACTTGGCTATCAGCTGAGAAACTGGTCCATCAGCCAAGACCTAGGATTCTCTACTGTGGACTAGGCCACCAGATAAGACACAAGATTCTCTTCTGGACACTAAACAATCTCAAAATTAAATAGAGTGTGACATCTATACTTGGAACACCTAGGATGGTTGTCAAAGTTTCCATTAAAACATATAGGGCGACCACCTGACATGGAGCCAAAGTCTGGGCAATGACAGTAAAATGCAGGGCAAAGAGTCAAAATTCAGGACACCTGACACATACTTTGTGTATTTTGTAACATATCTTTGGGGTGGTTCCAGTGCTGCTTATGATGGAAAATAAATTAAATCTCTGCACAGGAGATCACTAGAGGTGCCCAGGGCCTGTAAACCAAATGCTACCAGGGGGCCTGCAGCACTGGTTGTGCCACCCACCTAAGTAGCCCTGTAATCATGTCTCAGATCTGCCACTGCAGTGTCTGTGCGTGCAGTTTTAAGGCCGAAACCTTCCCTTTTCTTACCAGTAAGGCACCCCTGAGGTAGGCCCTAGGAAGCTCCAAGGGCAGGGTGCAGTGTATAGTTAACGTAGGACATATAGAAATGTGTTTTATATGTCCTGACAGTGGAATATTGCTAAATTCGTTTTTCACTGTTGCCAGGCCTGTCCCTCTCATAGTTTAATATGGAGGCTACCTTCAAATCTGATTAAAGTGTACATTCCGTTTGGGAGCGAATAGACATGTGGAGTTTGGGGTCTCTGAGCTCACAATTTAAAAATACATCTTTTAGTAAAGTTGATTTTGAGATTGTGTGTTTGAAAATGCAACTTTTAGAAAGTGAGCATTTTCTTGCTTAAACCATTTCGGTAACTCTGCCTGTTTGTGGATTCCCTGTCTGGGTCAGTTTGACAGTTGGGCTGGTTGCACCTCTCACTAGACAGTGACACAAAGGGACCTGGGGTGTAGTCTGCATTTCCTGATGAGCCATCTGTGCTAGAAGGGAGGGGAGGAGTGGTCACTCACACCTGAAAAGGCTGTGCCTGCCCTCACACAATGCAGTCTCCAACCCCCTTGGTGTGTGCCTGGGCCTGGCCTGGGCAAGGCAGGATTTCACAATCAAGAGAGACTTTCCTTTGAAGTAGGCCTACTTCAAAGGGCAAAATGGGTATGAGAAGGGCACACAAAACCACAGACTTGAGAACACTTCTGGAAACCAAGAGGAACCTCTGCCTGGGGAAGACCTGAGGAGCTGAGGAAGAAGAGGTGCCCTGAGTGTGACTGTGCTTTGTAGAGCTATCCTGCAGTTGCTGCTTCTGCCTGTGCTAGAGGACAAAGACTGGATATTTGTGTTGCCTTCTATCTTGTGAAGATTTCCAAGGGCTTGATTTAGAGCTTGCCTCCTGTCGTTTGAAGTCTCACGGACAGCAAAGACTTCTCTCTGCCAGCACCTGGAGCATCTGGAGAGACTCCTTCTCTGCCAAGTGGTGCCCATCCTGGGGCCATGAGAAGAGAAGCTGGCAGCCCAAGAGAGAGAAATCCATACACAGACAGCCGTGTGGGGAAAAGATCGACACAACTCCGATCTGCGGCTGAAAAATTGACGTGCCACCGGCTTTGCAGCTGAAAATCGACACTCGCCTGCAACATGACTGGAAGATCGTTGCTATGGCTGAGGAAACGACGCACAGTATCGCTGACAGAGGCTGGTGAGATCGCAAACCACACTGCGTGGTTTTCAGACCATTGTGTGGCTGGATTTCTGACGCAGCCACCATTGGGTGTGTAAAAAGGAGGCAAGGCCTTCTCGGACCCGAGAGTGATGACCAGATCGACGCATCGCTCTCCTGCAGGGAGAAAAAATGACGCACGGCGACCTGACTAAAGGGGAAACTACGCAAGGTCTCGCTCATGAGTGAAATCGATGCATCGCAAGCCCTTTTTGATGCACACTCGCCTGTGCAGGGCCACCTTTGACACACCCAAGGTACATTTTCACACTAACAGCATTAGCGTTGTGTTTAAAACTACATGAAGACTCTTTTTGTTTTCTAATTGATAACTTGACTGGTGTATTGTGGATTTTTGTCGTTTTGGTCTTGATTTGTTTAGATAAATATTTTCTATTTTTCTAAACCTGTGTTGTGTCATTTTGTAGTGTTTTCATTAAGTTACTGTGTGTGTTAGCACAAATACTTTACACCTAGCACTCTGAAGTTAAGCCTACTGCTCGTGCCAAGCTACCAAGGGGGTAAGCAGGGGTTAGCTGAGGGTGATTCTCTTTTACCCTGACTAGATTGAGGGTCCTTGCTTGGACAGGGGGTAACCTGACTGCCAACCAAAAACCCCATTTCTAACAGTTATCCATTACTGTGAGGCCTGCTCCTTTCATAGGATAGCATTAGGGCTACCCTCATACACTGTCTGAGTGGTAGATTCTTATCAGAAAGGGGTAACCAGGTCATATTTAGTACGGCCAGAATGGTAATAGAAAATCCTGCCTTTGGTGAGGTTGGATTTTATATTACTATTTTAGAAATGCCACTATTAGAAAGTGAGCATTTCTCTGCACTTAAAATCCATCTGTGCCTTACAGCCTGTCTCCAATCCATGTCTGGGCTGGGCTGGATGACAGCTCCCTTGTGCATTTCACCCAGACACCCACACAGGATACTCAGTCAGACCTGCACTCATCTGCATACTGAATAGGTCTTCCTGGGCTGGGAGGGTGGAGGGTCACTTACATTTCAAAGGCTGGTGGCCTGCCCTCACAGAATGGACTGTCAAACCCACTACTGGGATCCTGGCAGAAAGACCTGTACTGAAAGGGGACCTTGTGCACTTAAAAAACACTCTTTGCAAGTCTCCCCCACTTCAAAGGCATTTTTGGGTATATAAACTGGGTCTCTGACCCCACCAACTCAGACACTTCTGGACCTGAACTTGCAACCTGTCAAGAGGAACTGCCTGGCTGCCCAAAGGACTCATCTGGACTGCTTTGCTAAGTAAGAATGCTGCTCTGCTGTTGCCCTTCTGCCCTCTGACTTTGCTGAGAAAGGCTCACCAAGGGCTGGATTGAGCTTGCTTCCTGTTCTCTGAAGTCTCAGGGCCAAAAAGACTTCATCTCTTCAAGGAACTCATTGTGCACCAAAAATTGACTCACAGCCTGCTGGAAACAATAGACAGCCTGCCTTGAGATGAAAAAATCACCGCACAGCCGAACCGGAACGACGCAGCCTGACTTCCCGAGTGAAGAATTGATGCGGCAGCTGCCTTGCAGCCGGTAATTCGACACACAGCCTACCAGATCAATGCACAACCAAACTGGAACGATGCAATCTGACTTCCTGAGTGAAGAATTGATGCAGTGCCTGCCGTGTGACATAAAATTAGATACATCACCTAACGGCTCGACGCAACGCCTGTGACTTTGTCCTGCACGCCCAGGATTGCCATGCATCGTCCCTGGGTATCAAAAAGATCCCCGCATCGCAGTGAGGAACTAAGACTGCATGCCATAAATTGACGTAAAGCCCCTTGCAGCGTGGAAAGAAACAATGCAATGTCTGTGCCGCCCCAGAAATTCTGACCCACACCCTATTTGTCCACGCATCTCCGCCTCTGCAGTCTCCGTGCGTGTTATTTTTTAAGCAAACCAGATACTTTGTGAAACCATGAGACAACTGTTGATTTCTAAGATTTAAGAATCTTTTTAATCTTGCAAAATTGATATCTCAACTTGTGCTCATTGAATATTTATCATTTTTACCTTAATTTAATCACATAAATATCTTATATTTTTCTAAACCTTTGTGGTGTACTATTGTGGTCTTTGCACTGTGTTACTGTATGATGTATTGCACAAATACTTTACACATTGCCTTTTAAGTTAAGTCTGACTGCTTAGTGCCAAGCTACCAGAGGGTGGGCACAGGATAATTTGGGTTGTGTGTGGCTTACCCTGACTAGGATTGAAGTTCCTACTTGGACAAAGGCGTATACCTCTGCCAACTAGAGACCCCATTTCTAAGAAATTACAACTAAGTTAATTTCTCTTTGTTGCTAGCTTTACGAAATATTTAGTGAATAGATTTTTTATTATTGCTTGGTTATATTTGATTAAAATAGCCAATAGTATACAGTAAATAATTGACCAATTGCTTCCTTCTCCTAAAATATTTGAAAAATGAGAGGCTCAGGGGTAGTTTGTGTTGTTATGTAATTTATGATCCAATCTCCGTGGGCTGATTGGGTGTTCTCTGTTTGTTGTTCATCACAAAAGATACTGACAGTAACTGCCCTGGCTCCAATCACCCAGGAAAAGGCCTCACAGTGGCTGATGAAAATATTATTCTTTTTTGGTGAGTTTAAAGGATTTTTTAGCGTGTGTCTGGTTCCTTTATAGTCCTTTTTTTAAAATAGATGAGGGTCGTAATTAATCCTAATACGCCGCATGTGCCCCTCAGCTATCAAACATCCATGCATGTATCTTCCGACTAACGCAACTATTATCTATATCAATCATTTTTTTCAGTTCAGGAGCACAACTGCTTGATCACCTCTTATTTTTGTTAGCCTGTTCTGGGCCATGGCTACATTACTTGGCCTCAAATCAGGTAGAAATTCGTATTCTTATCAAGCTCGACTGGCTTTTGGAGCATACAAGTATGTAGGTGAGTTTTTTTTATTGAACTAATTTCACTTTTTGGTCAGTCTTTTTCAAAATAAAGAACTACTTGCTGGCCATCTAACCTGGTGAGACTCAGATCTCAGTGGTCTCCCGGCCCACTATTTCAGGGAACAAATAAGAAATAAACTGCAAGACGTCCTTTGGAACCACATTACTTTTGGAAAGCTTTGGGACAAGATGTAACCGCTATAGAGAAAATGTTTTCCGCGCTACCATAACCCATCTCACATCATCGCCAGTTCTAGTTTTAGATTTAATTTTTTTGTTTTGCATTGGCATTTGCACAGTGCTCACTACTCCTGACAAGGCATTGGAGAGGTTTTTGCGGAGCAGCAAACTAGTCCTGGAGTCCATATAACAAACCTTTATTCTAGAAACTGAAGCCTCTGCTTCAGCTGAAGGAGCAATACTCCCACAGTGACATCTTGATTCTATTGTATAGATCTTCATCCAATTGCTTTCAACTGCAAACTCATGCTCCTACTTAGCAACAATATACTAGCTATGAACGAGGTTAACTAGCTGTCAAGGACTCTTTTGCTAACTGGAGTCTATTCACTGAAGGAGAAAAAACATGAATTTGCAGCCTGGGCTGATCATAAAAATTTGCCATTCTTGATATCAATGAGGTGTGAGAACCAGAGACATGCATGTTGAATGCTTTTCCTCTCCTGTTTTCGTGTTTGGATAAATTACCATCCAGTAAATAAACATATAAAGATCACGTCAATTGTGCAATTCTTTCCCCACATATACTACCTCTGTCGCCCCTGTGATTGTTTTGTTGGTCTTGGATTTGACAAGACGTTGTGGGCCATATTTATACTCCGTTTGCGCCAAATTTGCGTCATTTTTTTCGACGCAAATTTGGCGCAAAACTAACGCCATATTTATACTTTGGCGTTAGACGCGTCTAGCGCCAAAGTATGAGGAATGAGCGTAATTTTTTTGTGTGAACGCCTTCCTTGCGTTAATGAGATGCAAGGTAGGCGTTCCCGTCTAAAAAAATGACTGCGACGCAAATGCGTCGTATTTATACTCCCGGGCAAAAATCACGCCCGGGAGTGGGCGGGGCAAAAAAACCCGCATTTGCGCCTCTTTTTAACGCCTGGGTCATTGCAGGCGTTAAGGGACCTGTGGGCTCAAAATGAGCCCACACCTGCCCTCCCATGCCCCCAGGGACCCCCCCTGCCACCCTTGCCCACCCCAGGAGGACACCCAAGGATGGAGGGACCCATCCCAGGGACATTCAGGTAAGTTCAGGTAAGTATAATTTTTTTTTTTTTTCTATTTTTTTTTGGCATGGGGGGGCTGATTTGTGCCCCCCTACATGCCACAATGCCCAATGACCATGCCCAGGGGAAATAAGTCCCCTGGGCATGGCCATTGGGCAAGGGGGCATGACTCCTGTCTTTACTAAGACAGGAGTCATGTAAATGGCGTCTGGGCGTCGTTAAAAATGGCGCAAATCGGGTGGAGGCGATTTTTTTGCCTCTACCTGACTTGCCCCATTTTAAGACGCCCTAACGCCATTTTCCCCAACGCCGCGCTGCCTGGTGTACGTGGTTTTTTTCCACGCACACCAGGCAGCGCCGGTCTGCTAGCGCCGGCTAACGCCATTCAATAAATACGGCGCCCGCATGGCGCTTCAGAATGGCGTTAGCCGGCGCTAATTTTTTTGACGCACAACTGCGATAGCGCAGTTTTGCGTCAAAAAGTATAAATATGGCCCTGTATATCCTGAAAAATCCTGTAAAGTGGGTCTGCAAGGAAAATTTGCATTACTCAGCTGGCTATCTAGTCCCCCTTAATGCAGAAGGTACTTGGCAAGCACACCCTTACTAATGATGTTCAAATCTGTCTCTGTGAAGGGGCAGTGACTCCTCCTCAAACCCCTCAGCCATGATGGGGGCAAGATTGGTTCAAGGAGCAGCAAGAGGGAGGAGGATGCTTCTCTGAACTGAGAATAACTCATAATGTATTCAAAATGTCCAACTTTGTCTTTCTGTATGCCATTTCTTGTGTATTTTCAGTAGGCAGAGATTCTACCCCGACTATGGAGTCTTCGCTCTGTGAATGGAGTGGTGTCTCTGAACACAGGATGGAGCACCATATGCAAAAGTGAGATATTGTACACTAATATGTGATTAAGCGTAAATTTAAGTGTAAAAAAATAAAAAGTATAATAATCATAACGTAGGTGTGTTGACCTCAAGTAGGATGAAGCATAACAAACATTTCTCTAAAAAATTTAAATGTTGTTTGTTATAAAATACTGTTTTATGTGTTTAAACAATTAGCATGGACCTAAATTAGGGCAACATTTAGTAGGTTTTTGTGTTGTTGTTGCATTATGTAAGGCAACACAAAGCCTTAGTTGTAATTTATAAAGCCATTCAAGGAGCAACTTGCACATCCTTGTGTGCCTTTGTTAAAAAGAAAGAAAAAAAAAAGCATTTAGTGCTGCCTTGCCTTACCTTGCTTTGTAACCACATTCCAAGGGTGGAACAAGGGTGTTGCCTTGCATCCGCCCATGGATTTTGATTCAATCCCGAATTTACAAAGATCTATAAAACTGGAATTTCCCCAAAATTGAAAACCTCTCCAACCTAGGCATACAGATAGATTTGTATTATTTCTCCTTGTTACTTATTCTTTCTATGCGTGCTGCATCCAGCGTCACGCAAACAAAAAGGAAAATCCCTCTAATACCTTTTTTGTGCAGAAAGGATTCACTTCTTGCACAAAAACAATCCTGCCTGTACTGCATGCACACTTGTACCATGAGGGAATGGTGACTGTATTTGTGCCACATTGCCACAAGGGCAGCAGCACAAGAACAGAGCAGAAATAATAGACAATTTTTCAAATTTGGAGCATTTCATCTCCCTTTCTTTCATGCAGTGCAGCACTGTAAGTTCCCTTGTTGCGGTCCATTGCTTCAAAGATGAATAAATATGCCCCTTAGAGTTTGGCTGGGAGGGTACTATGTTACAGCCACAAAACTGAAGGACATTTCCCCTTATTTATAGTCAGACAGAGTTTCTGTGACAGTGCCAGAACTACTCCATATCCATCGCTGACATAAAGCTCCAAGGGAATAAACCATTAAGGGCCAGATGTAGCAAAAATAATAATTGCGACTCGCATTTTGGAATGTCAGAAAAAAAAGCGATCCGATTTTGCGACTCGCAGCCGGACTCGCAACGCTGTGTGCGAGTCCGCAGTTTGTGAGGTCGCTGTTTGCGAGTGTGCAAAAAACGAACTCGCAATTAGCGAGTGGGTGTCGCAAATTGCGATTACCTTCAAAATTGCTTGCAGATGCAGCAGAACACTCCAGAAAGCATACCAGAACACTCTGGAAACACTTCCTGGCACATGATGATGACATCACAGCCAGGAAAGTTAACAAATACACCTGGGAGGAGGGCTCAACAGTGAGCAGTGTCTCTGCCACTGACAGTAGGGTGCTGAGGAGTGGTAGGCACAGCACCATGGATGCAGCAGGGACCAGCCAGGCTGGCAGGAGGGGCAGGAGATCATAGATAACAGCCAGGACAGATTAATGTGGCACATGGCGTTAATGTGCCACATGACTGGTTGGCATTTTCCTGCCCATGGACAATTTCAACTTGTATATAGTTTCTTCATGACATTAATAAAACAGTTATTTTTGTTCCACTTAACAAATGGTTAATAGGTGAGTATGGTGGGAGTTGACACGTACCGTCCAAAATATTGCGTTGCAATGTGGTCCCGTCTCAGTCTGCCTTGATTAGCTAGACTCCTATCCTCATGATGGCGATGTGGTTGTTCTTGCTCTTCATCATCAGGATCTGGGTCTGCAGGGGTGAGAGGTAGCCCACGTCGGGTGGCTATGTTGTGGAGGATGGCGCGTGCGACCACAATTTTGAAAGCGGTAATGGGGGTGTATTGGAGGGCGCCTCCACTGCGGTGGAGGCATCTGAATCTTGCCTTCAGCAGTCCGAAGGTGCGCTCGATCAGGTTCCTGGTCTTCTTATGCGCACTGTTGTATTGCCTCTCTGATTCAGTTCTGGGTGTTAAAAACGGAGTCATGATCCAAGGCCTGAGAGCATATGCACTGTCACCTGTTGGGCACAAAAGTACACGGTTAGGAAGTCCAGATTGTCGTGCACAGTGACCTGTGTGTATGTCTGCAAGTGTCTGTGGCTCTACCTAGGAGGTAACCGTCTCCAAATTCCCCACGTTCCAGGCGTTGATGTATCCCACTATGCCTAAAAATGTATGAGTCATGGGTACTGCCAGGAAACTTAGCTACGATGTCCGTGATGACATAATGGGCATCACAAACAACCTGTATGTTGAGTGAGTGGGTACACTTCCTGTTGCGGAAAATGTGTTCCGGATTAGCAGGGGGGCATATTTGAATGTGTGTCCCATCTACACACCCTATGACATGAGGAAAGTGGGCAATGCGGTAAAAGTCCAGCTTGGTGCTGTTAATTTCTGCCTCATTCCTTGGTAAGTATATGAAGTGAGACATGTGCGTGACTAAGGCTTCTAGGAATGCCCTGAGGAACCTTGACACTGCACTTTGAGATACCCCACCTGCCACGGCAATGACCCCCTGATAGCTCCCTGAGGCCAAGAGGTGCAGTGCGCATAGTACTTGCACATGCGTAGGGATGGCGCAGCCACGCAGAGTCTTGTGTTCTAGCTGTGGTTTCAGTAAATCTATTAATTCTAGAATGGCTGCGCTGCTAAGGCGGTATTTGTCATAGATCTCCTCTTCAGTTTGCTGAAAAAGAGTCTGCCTGGTTCTATATATCTTCTCCTGTCTGTGGCCCCTCCTCCTCCTCTGCTGGGCTGCGTAGACTCTCCTCCTCACTGCTATCAGGTATATATCCGCCATCTTGAGTAACCCAGATGCCTTCTGGGTCCCCTTTTATACTTTGGTAGTGGTTACCACCTGCTCTGAGTTAGTGGTAAATGGGACATGCAAACTGGCCTTTTTGCGACTAGTCGCAATTTGCGAGTTGCAATTGCAAATGGGTTGCAACTCGCAAATTGCGACTTGCAATTTGCGGGTCGCAAAATGGGGTCGCATGGATGCGACTCGCAAACGGGTCCCATCGCTTTTTGCGAGTCGGAAATGGGCTTTTTGCATCCCATTTCCGATTTTGCACTGTCGCAAATTGCGATTCGGCCCGTTTGCGAGTCGAAATCGTTTGCTACATCTGGCCCTAAGTTCTGTGTGCGTTTTTGCCTTTTGTGACCCCCGTTCCAATGTAGAGTGGGTGAACAAATGTGAAGTTTTCACTGGCTGTCACCCCCAGATAAAAGCTGCTGGAAAGGGCAGGTAAAAAAGGGAAATGAGCTACACAACATGGCAGCAGAATCCCACGAGAAGTGTACATATATATATTTTTTGTGAACAACTAAATCCAAAATTCCACATTTTTATTTAAAAATAAAAATAAAATGTAAAGAACTGCATGGCTTCATCATGTTCATGGGGATATCCCCCAATCTATCCATGCATTGACATGAACCATCATGATGTCTGTTGAATCCAATGCTAGAGATGTCTGCTGGGCCGGGAGACATGTCAAAATTAGAGGACCAGGTTCCCTGTCAGAGCAATGGAGTCCTTCACTCCATTGCCCTGATGGGCTAAAAACATGTCCTACAAAGTCTAATTCATGTGCTACATTTTAACTCATGAGAACAGCATTTAAGTCACTCACATTACAAAATATTTACAAAGTTTTCACTGGATGGAATTTATGGACAGATTGTTAAAAGTCACCAATCGTTGTCTACAACAGACTGTCTAACCCCACAAAGGTCATAACCCAATTAGCAAGTCAGAAGAATTGAGCTGCTGAATGAGCACCGGCATACCCTAATCTCTGTTTGAGACAACACCCCGGATCACACTGGGGAGGGTTTAGAGGTATGTGTAAGCCCTGTCATATTACAATAGTGTGCAGCACACAACAGGCTTTAATTATCTTTCATACAACTTCAGGAGACTGTAAAATGAGTGAATAGTTACCAAGAAGGCACATGTCACAAAATTCACTATCAAACAAGCAATGTCCAACAGATGATAGGCAGAAAATTAAGCTGTCATGTGTGCTGTCTGGAAACACACCATGCACATCGGTGATGAAGCCTTGGCATTACAGACAGCATGCATGTTGAGTAAGTACCAGCGGTGTCTGTTGTAGAAAAAGAATGCTGCGTGGTGAGGTGGCTAAAGTGTCAACACCAGGACAGTGCGCGCTCTATGGGCAACATAATGCAAAATGACAAACCTTATGCAATGTAATAATTCATGCATTATGTGCTGATATTGCATATTAACTTTTTGCATTGCAAGTATTTATCTTGAAATGTCTTTAATACTGTTTGCAATGTATTGTTCATTTTGAAGCCTTTCCTGCAGACTGGCTGGGTGTGGCTGGGTGCGGCAGGTGGGCGGGGCTTGGGTCTATTTGGGGAGCCCAGCCCAGCTCCACGTGCTCACTATTCAGAGGTCCCGGTGCAGAGCAGCAGCAATTTCCAGGGCTCCTGTTCCGGAGGCCTACTTGGACATTTCCTGGCCCTGTCCTCATTATCTTGCTGATCTTCAAGCAGGGAGGTAAGGCTGAGTTCGGGATAGACCTTGACTCCATTTTCTAAAAACATTTGAGTTTTTGGCTTTGTGATTTACCGCGTGTGCAATTTAATTTTGGCACTTATCCCTTGCAGTTCAGATCGGCAGAGTGCGCAATCATTTCAAGGCATTTGAATCTTGATGGTTGAATCGGCAACAGCGAACGCGATTCATTCTTGGCAATTAACCCTTGCAGTTCGGATCGGCAGAGTGCGCGATCATTTCAAGGCATTTGAATCTTGATGGTTGAATCGGCAAGAGTGAGCGCGATTCATTTTTGGCAATTAACCCTTGCATTTCGAATCGGCAGAGTGCGCGATCATTGTAAGGCATTTGAATCTTGATGGTTGAATCGGCAACAGTGTGCGCGATTCATTCTTGGCAATTAACCCTTGCAGTTCGGATCGGCAGAGTGCGCAATCATTTCAAAGCATTTGAATCTTGATGGTTGAATCGGGAACAGTGTGCGTGATTCATTCCTGGCAATTAACCCTTGCAGTTCAGATCGGCAGAGTGCGCGATCATTTCAAGGCATTTGAATCTTGATGGTTGAATCTGCAACAGCGAACGCGATTCATTCTTGGCAATTAACCCTTGCAGTTCGGATCGGCAGAGTGCGCGATCATTTCAAGGCATTTGAATCTTGATGGTTGAATCGGCAAGAGTGAGCGCGATTCATTTTTGGCAATTAACCCTTGCATTTCGAATCGGCAGAGTGCGCGATCATTGTAAGGCATTTGAATCTTGATGGTTGAATCGGCAACAGTGTGCGCGATTCATTCTTGGCAATTAACCCTTGCAGTTCGGATCGGCAGAGTGCACAATCATTTCAAAGCATTTGAATCTTGATGGTTGAATCGGGAACAGTGTGCGTGATTCATTCCTGGCAATTAACCCTTGCAGTTCAGATCGGCAGAGTGCGCGATCATTTCAAGGCATTTGAATCTTGATGGTTGAATCTGCAACAGTGTGTGCGATTCATTCTTGGCAATTAACCCTTGCAGTTCAGATCGGCAGAGTGCGTGATCATTTCAAAGCATTTGAATCTTGATGGTGCTTGAGTCTTGATGCGCAGTCTGGCAATAAGGTGCGCAATAATTTCTGGGCAATTGAATCTTGAAACTTAGATCAGAGTGTGATCTTTCAAGACAAAACAGGTTTAGTCAGTTTGCCTATTCCACAGTATAATTCATGAATCCCATAGCAATTGATTCTTTGGGAACAAATGTACTCATTGGCTCTTGTTGTGATGTAATTGCTATTCTAAGGATTAACTTGAGAAAGTTCAATGTTCAGAGTATATGATTATAAAATGGTCACGTTGTTGAAAAGTTCTTGATCTCTCATGTTATTAGAGCATAAAGAGTTAAAACAAAGTTCATGAAGATTAATGTGAATGACCTTGCTATTGTGTTCTTAACTCTTGCTTCCACAGGCCTCCTTCCCCGCTGTTCCCAACCTAAGCCCCATCCCCCTCTTGGCCATTCTTTAACTCTGTGCTATAACGGCTAGTAGAGTTTGGAGCTGCTAAGAGGTGGACATATTGAGAACAGGTTCAAACCCAGAGGATCAGGTCTCGCTGACATGAAGTGCCACTTGAGTCTAATTAATAGCACCTAATATATGTCGATAGGGGGAAATGGTATAAAATTCCCTTTTAATCCTTTGCCTTTCCGCCATTTACTGTGTCATGCCTATGTAGAGATACACTCTTTGGATCATGCATCACAGGACCTGTTACAAGCATTGGGAATGGTTTGGCGCTTCAATGCCTACAATGTCACTGGACACCCTCTGGAAAGATCCAGTGGCAAGGAAATGTACAGCATTGGGTGCCTTTTCATGGGAGTGGCATGTATCTGAATCAAGTTCATAATCCCATTCACAAACCATGTCCAAGGTGACATCTGCTGGGAAGCAAAATCTAGAAATCACAACTTGGTTGGACATCCCAAAAATATAATAAAGACATATTAATCAGAAAGAGTTTGTTTGTGTTTGCTCCATTTTTATGCAGTTAGTCTGGCTGTGACTGGCTGTTGGGTTAACAAAATTCTGGGGGAGATGGGTAAGGGGACTGTAAAAAATGTCTCATTAATTACCAGGTGTGAGAAGAGTTTAAAACCATGTTAGGTAAATGAGTTCAGAACTGTACTTTAACTTTATAACTAACATATTCATTTTACTAAAAAAAATACAGAAAAAGTAACTGAATATTTATGTTTTTTTATAAATCTTTTAATTGAGTTTCCTGATTAGAAAAAAGTCAGACAACAGACAAGCAGTAATAAACCACAGAAGGCATAGATCAGCATGGTGATGAGCAGTTTCATATGTATGGCAAGCACAATACATTTCTGGTATTTAGAGGAAGTGACACAATGCTGCAAGTCCGCAACCCATTCATATATATTAATGGTATTGTCGCTTTCATTTCCACCCCTCTCTGGGCTTTCTAAGAGGACTACACGTTTGCCCATTTATTGGTGCATCCTCTGCTTAGGTAAATCATTTTTTCGGTCAGTTTACACCAATCCATGTTGTTTTGCCAGTCCTGTAAATTTGGCGGTTCTCCTGCTCCCCATGTCTGGGCTATATTACACTTAGCTACCCCTAGGCCAAGGGACAGGCACATTTTACTATATTGAGGTGGTGGGTGTTTTGCCCTAGATACTGGGTATGCAACATTTGACTGTGTCTGACATAGTGTATCCCGTCATTAGGGGTGGACGATGAATTCCGCACCGCCGGCGGAGTTTGCAGAGTTTTCCCCAAAAATGCTGCAAAGTGATGCAGAGCACAGTTTTTCCTCTCGCTCGTTAAGTTGGTGAGCGCAAGAGAAATTGCTAAGTTGGCATGCGAAAGTGAAATTTCTGAATGCAAGCAGTTGTGGTAGGCTACGACCGCTCATTGTGAGAAAGCTGCCGCTCTACTCAAGCGGCAAAAATAGGTAAGCACCCTCTGGCGCTCCGAGTGACGCAATGCACACTAGTTTTAAAGCACCGGAGGCACTCCTGTGCTGGAAATAAGTGCGAACAGCGTGCCTTACCCAAACTCTGCCACTCGCGGAACACCACATATCGCTGCAGAGTTTAGGCACTTCGCAAACTCTGCCCAGGCCTAACAGTCACTGTGTGCATCATGTCTCTGATGGACGACAAGTAAGGTTTTGTGGACGATTCCAAACCACATGAAGGAATGCCCCCCTTTTCCCACAACCCTGCAGGCAGGCTGCTGTTGAGCAACTACCTATGGCATGCAGAGTAGGGCAGGAGTAATAGGAGTGATGTAGTATGCGTAGCTGGATCAGCCTAAAGCTGGATTTAATCGTAATTTCTCTGGGAGCCCTTAGGGTCTCCTCCCATTCACATTTGTCGAAATGTCCTGCGTCCAACTCCCATTTGGCTTTAAGATCCTGCATAGTCTCAGGGGCATTATTTAACAACTTTTTATAGATCAAAGAAATGGCTTTCTTGCATAGTGGTTCTGACAGGACGTGTTCCTCTAGTGGAGAGGATTCCTCAATGGTCGTCCTTGTGGATATGTGTGAGGCAAGAGCATGCTTGAGCTGGACATATGTATACCTTTTTGTAGGTCCTAGTTGGTTTTGATTGGTCAGTTCGGTCAAGTCCAGTAGTGCGTCTCCCTGCCACATGTCACCTAGCTTGGTAATGCTTAATTTCCATTTGGTGAAGCCCTGTAGTTTGCCTACCTCCAATCGGAGGTCTCTGGGCCATGGTGGCCCAGAGTGCAGTGGCCTCTCTTCTTTATTATTGGGGTGACTGTTCCGGTGACAAGGAGAGTGCAAGCTAGTTTGGCCATGTAGAGTGGCCCCTCATAGCCCTCTCTACCACATGCAATTCTGTCCAAACGTATTGCCAGTTCATCCAGGGGTACAAAGGCTCAATTTTGAACTACCATCAACTACGTGGACCAAGAGTATTTGCATATATCGGGTTGGCCAATTTTCCCATCATAGACTCCCAGTTTCTGAAGGGCGATAAGGAGCGGGCTAATGCCACAGAATAAAAGTCAGTGGGCGGCCTCTATTCAGAGGAAAAAGTGTTAAGGCACCAGATATGGGGTATTTTGCAACACCTCAATAATGCATATCAGGGTCATCATTTTGAACATAGCTGCTCGTCCCAGAAGGAGGAAGAGTGGAAAGGTCTTTCATTTCTGTACACTCGCCTCAAATGCTCCATGATGAATTTGAGGTTATTCTTGGAAAACAAATATCAGTCTTTTGTGGCATAAAAGGTGAGGTATTTAAATCCCTCGTCAACCATAGGCAAAGGTATTTTGCCCAATAGGACCGGTGGGGGCTCTGTGATTAGGTGCATGAGTGATTGTTGCTAGTGAATAGTGTATCCTGAAAAGGTGCCAAGGATGTGGATTTGCATTAACTTGGAGATAGTAAATGTAGGGTCTGTCACATAGATTAAAACATCATCTGCATATAGGGATATGCACTCCTTCCACGTCTCCCAGCAAGTGATCCCCTGTATCAGTTGGTGTCCTCCAATCCAGATCGTCAGGGGCTCTAGAACTAGGGCAAATATTAGTGGGGAGAGCGGGCATCCCTGCCACTTCTCTTGGTGTAGTTCTTAGATGTGCAAAATCAACCTGTTTACCCATACTCGCACCTCTGGCTCCTGGTATAAGAGATGACCCAGCCAGAGAAAGCAGGGCCAAATCTGAAGTGCTCAAAGACAACTTAAATATATAGTCCCACTCAAGGGTGTCAAAGGCCATGAGGAGTCCATTGACAGGACCATCGTGGATATACTATTATCTTGAGTGCAGGGCATTATCCTAAAGAGCCTTCTAAAATGTTGTGATTATTATTGTTAAAATAAGTTTAAATGTTGTTACAAAATAACAATTTATGTTATTGTTGACACATGTAGAATACCTTTTAAAAAAACTTCTCATTGATTTCATTATAGCTATAAACACATCTCACCATGAACAAAAAAAATACAAAATTAGAAATGAATCCAAATAAATGTAAATAATGATACTTGTAGGTAAAATAAAAAACAAAATAAAAACAAAATCCCATATGTAAGGTTGGTGAATTACCGGCAAACCACCATATAAGAGACTTGACTTCATATTTTATTTGCTTCTGCCTAGTATAACTGGAGTCTGTAAATGACAGTGCTATTACTGCTGTGTGGATCGGTGAGGGCACTCTCAAATCCCATCGGAGAACCTTCAAAAACAACAACTTACTCCTTCAGATACCCCTCATTTTTAGTCCAAGTTTTTTTTTTTTTTTTTTTTACCCAACTCTTAAGTGTCCCTCACTCATTGACTGCTGCATGGTCTATTTATATGTGCCCACCCTCTGCTGTGGTATAACAGTACTGTGCACAGACAAAATAGGACAGGTGAGGGTTTAACACTGCAAATAGTTTGTGAGTAGCATTTTGCACTACTTTTTGTAATACTAGAAAATGTAGTTTCTGAACCAGGACCTATATGCATCTTTTTCTGTGTGAAGTGCGCCCCCTTTAAAGTGGAGTCTCTGCCAGAACTGCAGAGTCTATGAAGTCTTGGAAATACTACTAGTAAAATAACACTCTAGACCGCCAGGGTCGAGGTGGCGGTTGGATCACCGCTAATGTGGCCGTCCAGCCTCCACATCATGACCGAGGCAAAACAGCCACGGTCGGACCACCCCGTTTCCACCGGCTGACGGCCTGGCATTTCTGGCTGCCTCAATCTGCCAGGGCAGTGCTGCAAGCAGCTCTGCTCTGGGAATTACGACCCCTCTCTCCGCCGGCGTTTATATGGCGATTGCACCGCCATATGAATGCTGATGGATACGGCATGCAGAAGGCCCCATGGGAGCCATTGCACTTGGAATGGGCAGTGCAGTGACCCCTGTAGCCAGCCTAGGCGCACTTTTCACTTGACAGTGAAAAGTGCGACCGGTGCTGGTGCACCCTACGCACAGCAATATTGCCTCCGGCTCAATTATGAGCCAGCGTCAATGTTGTGGGCTGTTTCCCACTGGGCCAGCGGGAAACTCATAATAGGGACCGCGGGAAGGTCACTGCTCTGGTGGTTACCTGACCGCGGGACTTCAGCAGATGGGTTTTTCCATCCACTGAAGTCAAAATGAGGGCCCTAGTTTGTAAACACCAAAAATTTGTAAACTTACTACAAAGTGCAACATTTCCTTTGTGAATCAGGCCCACAGCTTTCTACTAAGATGATAAATGGTCATGTATCTTTTGAGATTGTATTTCTATTATAAATATATTAGAATTATGTGTTGTTTTTCTTCCTCTTTAGTGTCTCTTGAAACTGTTTTTGAATATTACCTTTGAATGTTGTTGCAGAGTGTGGCATTTTAATGTAATTTCCTTTATTTGAAATTGTAAATCGATACAATGTACTAATAGAAATGGTTAGCTTTTTTTCATTTTTTTCTGTATACCATTTCACATATCAGCCTTGAGAATCTTGCATGGCGGCAGTGAAATGTGTGGTGACTGACACAACTCTAATTATTATATATATAGATATATCTATAAACATATAAAGGATCAGACTTTGTGTGGGAACTATGCACATTTAAATTGTACATGATATGGAAATTATGTATTCTTGTCTTACAATATCTGCTTAAACTAAAATGCAGCATACTTGTGTAGTAGATATTTTCTGGTGAAGCAAATAGTAGTTCCAGTAAGAATCAATTAATATTTGTCTTCAGTAAATTTAGCTTATCTTCTACTGGAGTGTTTCTTTCCCTCACCCGTTATTGTTTTAGTATTTGCCCAACTAAACAAAATCATTCTCTTATTAAAGTGGAACTCAATGCAATTTGTTATTTGTTTTACTCATTTTTAATGCTCTGGATTGAGAGAAATTAAAATATTTGTATTTGAATTTGCTCTTCCAACATGGCTGACCCTTATACCAGGGCCACTAGGCACCCAGAAAAGTGAAGGCAGGCTCCCGCTTCACTCAATCTCATTTTGGCCCTCTGACAATCTTTGCATTGGTGGGCAAGATAGGGGATGTGTATTGGCACATTCTGTTTGTGCAGATCCAGCTGATCTTACTAATTAAGAACATAAAGTTCTTTGGAATCTTCCATTTGCACTGATAAAATGCCCTCCTTCACCCTAGAAGGAGCATACTCAATGTCTACCAGTTCATTGATGAAGACATTCAGCATTCCCCTCAGGAGCCTATTTGGTACTTTGAACTCTTGGGTAATGGGTAAATGTTAAGTAATCGGGTGAAATGCTAATTTGCATGAGGAATTATCTCTCACTGGTTTTTATTGGTTGTTTGGTGTATCACTCTGCCTCCTATGAATTGGCTCATTGTAACAAATTGTATGGAATTTCCTACTTAACGATGACCTAATAGTGATTCCTACAGTAGGAATCGCTATCAGGAAATCTGATATTTCGTATATCTCATTTTGAATTTCCCAACTAGCAATTTCTTGATGGAATCACTATTTAGCAAATGCAAAATAATAATTCTGTACATCTGGCCTTACGGCACTTTGCTGTTAACTTGGGAAGAAAAAATGCTGAATATTTAAATTTATTTAATTTAGGGGTTATTAGTAATCACATACCAGTTTTACACTTTAAACTACTGAGCTGGACCCTCTTCCCACTGGAAGCTGACTCGAACAGAAGACAAAACACTTCCCTGCTAATGCATTGGCCCTGACTGATGTGTTGCCAGCTCTGTTTTGAATTTTTGGGACTGATAGGTTTCTCTAAGGATTAGAAAAGCGAGCCTCTTGCCGACTTCAAAGATATAGGGTTATAGGTATTGTCAAGGAATTTTGCTAGTATATATGGAACTTCTCTCCTATTCCTCGAGAACGAAGAATGTTCTTCAAATAGAGAATGCCATGGATGCCAGGTAGAAAACCACTGACCAATAACAATTGAATATTACTTCTGATTGCCCCTCTTGTGAACCATCTCACCTGTCCCTGGAGAATGCAGAGGTTTCTATTGACAGAAGAAGCTGGTGCATCTGCGGGGAAATCTCAGACACCAACTGGAACCTTTGCTGTGGACTTGAACTGAAGCAATGACACTCTGTTTCAGCTTCAATGCATGGACTGGTCTTTGAGGACCCTTTCCTGAGTGTTCGGAGTCATTGGATTTCAAGCATGTTGAGCTACATTTCCTGAAATCCTAATTAAGTATCTTGTAGAAAAAGGATGCAGTAGATTAATAGAATTGGTAAGAGGGTGATGTTGGACAATTACTGGTAATCAGGTGCTGCACATGAAGTTCGGACAATAATAATATTAACAGTACAACTTTGTTGCCCATCTTCATTGTGAGAAACCACTTGAAGGCCTCTGCTTCCATTAGGGAAATGGTCATATTTTTAAACGTATCCTTATATGCTGCTTCACTCTCTCACTTTCCAAGTTTACAGCATTTTTATATCCCTGAAACCCCACAACCCTAACCATCCATTAAGATGAACAGCAGATGTTAAAATATTGCCTTCACCTGTGGTATATTGTAATTTTAGAGAACTTTGCTCCACAAGGACATAAGCAGTAGACTAAAAAGAACAATTCCATAGTGATTCAAGAATCAGACATCCTTTACCACCTTTTAGTAGTGCCTAATCTCCCCATAGTGTTTCCCCCAACTTACTTCTTCATCTTACACCTTCACTAAGAAGCACCCATCATGATGATCTGTAGACCTCAGGAGCTGATATCTTTGTGGAAACAGTTGGGTGTCTGCACGGTGATGTCACGGCAAGCGTATAGCTATGTTAAGTATGACTGTATGTGGAAAAGTGTTCATGTACACCACAGCCTCCATTTACATTTTCTAATTGAATAGGCAGACATCTCAAAACAACTCATGTAGTAGCATCATTCAAGCACATAAAATAAAATTTTTGAGTTTATATTTTAGAGTAGATGTGAAGGAAAGTTTCCAACTGACCATCAGTGACCTTTTCCTCAAACATCACACTTAGCACATATGTTAGCCTCAGACACATTAAACTTTTCACTGATATAAGTAAACCAAAGTGGTATTATCCTTGCTCAATATGCCATGGCCATACAGCACACAAATATACTCCAGACTGCCAGTTAGCTTCAGCTCTGCATAGCTAACCTTTTTTCGGCATGTCTTCAGGGCTGCAATAATTGAACAATTCACATAATAGTTCCCCATAAAAAAGCAAGGGAGCATCAAACCCCTTCCATGCAGTAGAATGTTCATTTTATATACTAACGACATTGAGCATATAACAGCAAAAGCCACCCAGCAAACTATCTAGTTATCCAAGAACAGTCTTCTGAGAGGACCCGTGACATGACATGGAAGTAATAACTATCTTTTGGCAGGTCACGTACCTTAGTTAAGGAAATTCTACCTATCAGTGACAATAGAGAATTGACTTAAAAGTTAGTGGATTTCTCTTCTTTTGACAATTTAAATACATTTTAGTAATCTGCATGTACCTGTACCTGTACACCCAAAAGAAAATATTACAAGAACAGATCTCAGATCCTTTATATTGAACAAAGGCCATCTTGTGAAGACCAGATGAAATATGTGAGCAAATTAGCTGGCAGACTGGACACAAAACCCATGCCTCAAACAAAGACTGCCCCAGAGTATCAGAAGGATGAATCTGGCCAGATTCGCAATTTGCGACCTCGCAAAATCCGAAATGGGATGCAAAAATCCCATTTCCGAAGTGCAAATAGCGATGCGAGCCATTACCGACTCGCAAAATGTGCGACCTGATTTTGCGACCCGCAAACCATATGAAAAAGCCAGTCGCAAATTGCGACTAGTCGCAAAAAGCCCATTTTGCACATGCAGATTACCACTGATTCAGAGCAGGTGGTAACCAGAACCAAAGTATAAAAGAAGACCCAGAAGGCATCTGGGTTACTCAAAATGGCTGAACTGTATGTGATAGCATGGAGGAGGAGAGTCTACACTGCCCAGCAGAGGAGGAGGAGGACGCAGAGACAGGAGAGGATATACCGAACCAGGCAGACACTATTCCATCAAACTGAGGAGGAGATTTATGACAACTATAGACTGAGCAGTGCAGCAATATTAGAATTAATTGAACTACTCAATCCGTAGCTTCAACGTCAGACAATGCGCAGCAGTGCCATCCCTACACATGTGCAAGTGCTATGCTCACTGCACCTCTTGGCATCGGGTAGCTATCAGGGGGTGATTGCTGTGGCAGGTGGGGTATCCCAAAGTGCACTCTCACGATTCTTCAGATGTTTCCTAGATGCCATACTCACACACATGTCCAGATACATATACCTACCCAGGAATGAGGCAGAAATTAACAGCACCAAGTTGGACTTCTACAGAATTGCCAGCTTCCCCCATGTAATAGGGTGTGTGGACGGGACACATATACAAATTTGCCTTCCTGCAAATCTGGAATATGTGTTCCGCAATAGGAAATGTACCCACTCACTAAACATCCAGGTGGTATGCGAAGCCCATAATGTCATTACTGACATTTTAGCCAAATTTCCAGGGAGTACACATGACTAATACATATTCAGGCACAGTGGGATACACCAACGCCTAGAACGTTGGGAGTTTGGAGACGGATATCTATTAGGTATTGCTGAATACACCCTGAAGCCTTACATATAAGTCACTGTGGAAACCATCCATGCCCTGCTAACATTGCTTATTTTTGTCAAACAGGTGACAGTGCATTTGCTCTAAGACCATGGATACTTACCCCGTACCTAACACCTGGCAATGAGAACGAGAGGCGATATAACAGTGCCCATCGGCGAACCAGAACTGTCATCGAGAGGACCTTTGGATTGTTAAAGGCAAGACTCAGATGCCTCCACAAAAGTGGAGGTGCGCTCCAGTATGCCCCAGAAACAGCATTCAAGATCGTTGCCGCCTGTGCAATCCTACACAACATTGCCACCAGACGTGGACTACATCTCACCCCTGAAGACACAGATTCGGAGGATGAGGAGCAAGAGCTACCACACCGACAGCCTGGGGATAGAAACATTGCAAATCAAGGCAGACAGAGACGGAACTACATTGCAACCCAATACTTTGGCAGGTACGTGGCAATTGTCACCACACTCACTGATGTCAGACAAACAGAGCCCAGTTGTGTAGTGGAACAAACAAAACTTTTTTATTTGTAAACTAAATGGTGAAAGAAAAGTGCTGTCTGTTAAAGTCTGTACATGCCCTAACGGTGTGAGGACACATTAACATCATGTGCCTCATGATTCATGCTGTCTGATGGCTTACACCCTCCTCCTTGTGCGCCCAGCATGGCTCATCCCAGGTGGGTCACCTGACCCCTGCCGTGCACTTGCACTCCTTAGCACACGGGACTCACTGGCAGACACACTACTTATTGTGGACCCCTCCTCACTGTCCTGAGGGGTCTCACCTGTGCCCCTTGCCACCTGCCTAGCTTCCATCAAGTCCACTGCGTGGCTGATGCGGCCAAGTCCACGTGCCACATCGCCCGCAAAGTGGCCAAGTTCAACCTGTAAACTCACTGTACGTCTAGACAGGCCAGTTGTGTTTGTTGCTAGATGCCCAATTGAAGCAGCCATGCGGTCGAATCGTGCCACTGTGTGGCGCTCCCTGTGCCTTGCGTACTGTCTGTCTGCCACCAGTTCCGTCACAAGGTAGCGGATGGCCTGGGTGAGATACCCCATATGTTCATTCATTCTAGTGAACTGTGTGTTCACTTCAGCCAGCCCAGTCGTCATTCAGCTCTGCATCCTGTTTAATGTTCTTGAGATTTACCTCAATTGTCTATTTTGCAGGCGCTGACCATTGATGAGGGATGCCTCCATTCCTGCAAAGCCTGCTTCCCCTATGTCCTCCTGGGGCACCGCCAGAACTCCGTCTGCGTCTTTGTCCTGCTGGTGGCTCAGAACGACTTGTTGTGTGGCTGGGGCCAGGGGTCGTATCAGCTGCCCCCATTTCCTGTTCTTGTTCCTGATAGGACTCTGGTGGTGTCCTACTGGGCCCAGGAATTACTGCAGCAGCCTCCTTCACTGTCTATGGCCCATGGTCTCCTCCCTGCCTGTTGTCGCTGCTGGGGGTATCTTGTGGGAGACCTGTGGGATATAGGGAATACACTGTCAGTCTCTCACATCTGTTTTATGCCTCATAATAAACATTTGCCTATATGCTGACTACTGTACTACATTTCCCATAATGCACTATTCTAGAGGTTGCTAGACTGAAATGGAGCTAGTCTGGTGTTGCCTGATGCTGTGTACTGGGAGAGTGTGTATACTGCATTTGTAGGTATGAATGCGTATCTCATGGTACTTACTTTTGGATGTCCCTGGCGCAGAACTGTCCACTTCTCCCATTCCGAGTACGGCATCAGGCTCCAGGGTCTGTTCGACCATTGCTTCCATGGCTGTTGGTGGTGGGACAGTGGATGGGCCTCCTCCGGTGCCCCTCATCTCTCTGAGCTGCTCTGCTACCCTCTCCTTTGTCCTGGAGCGCAGATCATACCACCTTTGCTTGATTTCCTCCAGGGTGCGGTGGCTCACCCCTATGGCATTAATCTGTTCCTGAATTTGCTACCAAATCATCTTCTTTCCTGTGTCTGGGACACTCAGAGCTGCCTTCCCAAACAGTTTGTCGTGGTGCAGGCAGCATTCCTCTGTGAGCATCTCCAGTTCTTTGTCTGAAAATTTCAGCTTTCTTCTTCTCCCAGCACTGCCTGTTTCCTCCATTGTACAAGCAGGTCCTCTCTGCTGGGTGTTGCACAGAAGTTTGGAAAGGGTGTGGTCCTCCCTCCTCCCAGGTGTATTTGATGACTTCCTGTTTCTGATGTCATCACCAAAGCCAGGAAGTGAATTTCCAAACTGTTGTGCAGCACCTACAGGCAATTTGCGAGCCAGTCGTAATTTGCGACACCCTTCTCGCAAATTGTGACCTCGCTTTTAGCGAGGTCGCAAAATGCAACCTCGCTAGCAGTGAACTCGCAAAATGCGGTGCAACACATTTGCGAGTCGCAAATTGGTGTCGCCCTTTTTCCTTGGATTCCATTTTGCGAGTCAGAAATTGCGATTCACATTGAATCGCAATTTCCGACTCACAAATTTTTTGCTACCTACATCTGGCCCAAAAAGTTACACTTCCTTAGTGACTGGTACAGGGAGCCATTAAAGTGCACCTTCACTGTGTTTTACCTGATAATCAGTTGAGTTTGCATGTGCTAAGTCAGTCTATGATGAACCCCATTGAGTACCAGGACACCTCATGGAATAACAGAGATTTAGAGCAAACCTGTAGGGTGCCTAACTATGAGGAGGTAAGTCATTTGAATGTCGTGTGTATGAAATGAATGTGTTATGCGGTGATTTTGCATTGGCTTGCATTGCTTCAAAGAACCGTTATAATGGGGGGGAAGGGACATGATTTATAAAGAAAAACATAATTCAGCATAGGCATCTTTTTTAGATTCTAATTTGTAGGCAATTTCTTCTTTTTTTTGCTTTCTGACTCAACATGCACGGGTGTGGTTTGTAATGTTACGAAAGAATAGCGTCTTCAGCTGTTTCTTTTTATAAGAAATTATTTGAACTTTGTAGCATAGTGATTTGTAAATCGTAATTTGGAAGAGGATAAAGGCAGCATGTAGAGTTTGTCAGAGCAGGAACTCCATCGTAATTCAGTAGGAATTCCGCTCATCAAAACTGGTGGTTCATCACTTTATTTAGAGGTGGGCAAAGGATCAAGTTTCAGGTAGCAAAGCCCCACCTGCCTTTGCCATTGGAAACCTTTGATTGGAGCCCCGCCCACCTCAGAACCGATGGTCATTCCACCTCAAAAACCTCACCCTACAACGAAGGGGTATTCTGACATACATTTTTCCTGTTCAAGGCCCTCAATAAAAAGCAGCAGCAGCAGATACAACTTAAAAGTAGTGGGGCGGGTAGAGGGGAGGGGAGGTGGGGGGAGCGTGCAGGGGGAATCTCCGGGGGGGTTAATAATAAATAAACACACTTACCTGGTGCTGCTGCTGCCTCACACTCCTCTGTTTCCTGATCCCAGCAGTCCTGGGGAAAGCATCAAAGACTCCCTGTGCAATCCCTGTGTTGCTCTCATGCTATTACCAAACATGAGAGCAGCGCAGGAATTGGCTTGAGGGGTCTGGTTTACCACTCGCTCAGACACAGCAAGTCTGTGCTGTTTCTCCAAGCTGGCTGTCAAATACAGCTGGGTTGGGTAAACCTAACTGTGCATGCCTGTTTGGCATGCCTAGAACGGCCAAACAGACATGCTCAGTTAAGTGCACTCCACTCCTCCCTCCCATGGCCCTGCCCCGACCCTCCCTGCACAGGCTAGCTCAGCCATCAGTTGAAAAATAAAACAATAGTAAAATATTGTTACATTTTTCAGCTGCTTGCTCTGAGCCAGCGGGGCGACACTCCTCCGCCATGGCAGTGGAGCTGCCGCTGTTTAAAAGCCTATTGGCAGATTGGTCTCGAACACAATGCAAATGCCACCCATGTGCTCGTAAAAACACATAGGGTCTGATTACAAATATAGGCTATTTTCAGCACCTGTTAAATAAATGTGCCACAGGATTTGCTATATAGGGTGTGATAAATAGCACTTATTATGAGTTTCTTGCGAACAGGATTTAGGCATGGGTTGGAGAAAAATGGAAAAAAATTAAAGGCTCATAACCAGGCCTCTAATGTGCAAGAGACTTCTTTTTCATAAACAAACTTCCGCTTCTGAGATGCCAGGGTCCAGGTATGTTCACTGCTTATAACACAAATATGAATGATAGAAATATGGTAAAAGCCTGCCACTATAGAGGTATGTACATATAGAAAGCCTCATGTGAAAAAAGGTTTCTATGAAAACTAAAAATGTAAAAACAAAATCTGACATATGTCCAGCATAGCTGTAATACCTTTCAAAGATGAGCTTCTGTTATAAAATTTGTTTTAGAATGTATCACAAAAGTTTGTCCAGGTGCCCAGCAGTACATTATTCAAAATTCTGAAAAGGGTTGCTCCTGTTACTGAAGAATGGGACTTCAAGAAGAAAGATGTCTGAGCTTTGAATTTGGCATGAGTTCCAAAAGGTGACAAGTTAGATTTAGATTAGGTTAAATAACTTTATTCAATTTGCAACAAGTCATAAAAGCGACGAATAAAACATCTTTTGTATATTAAAATACAATAAATACAGTAATGTGCATAAATACCAAATACATTATCATATATACAATCGAGGAAAATAGAATAGTCTAATTTAACTTAAAGCCAGTGTACCCATAGACTTTCTTATTGTATCACAGACCATAAAAAGTTTGCTAAACTTCCACATATTTCAATGGAGGATAAAATCTTTAAATTAATATACACAGCGCGACACTGTCACACTTTAATAGATCTTAAAAAAGGCAATAGCAAGCGCTTTCTCTGTTTTTCATAAAATTTACAAAAAAGGACCACATGTAAAGTGGTTTGTGCAGCTTTTGCATCACAAGGACATACCCCTAAGATTGCGTTCAGTCATTAATACTTGGAAAAGTTACTAAACAATGGAACGTGTCTAGCCTTAATCTTGTGAGAACAAAACAATGCCACGGTTTTACCATGTTTACCAGATAAGGCTGCATACCCTCTGTGGACAGGATTAGATGATTAGACATGACACTATGCTTTTTTTACTCTGTTTCCCATCGCTGATCTTCTAAATACTTCAAGGTCAGGGTCCTCAATTCCTTCCTAGACAGTCCTTCCAGTAATTCTGGGTTTGTATAATATTCTTGGTGGCCCAGGTTTCCAAAAAAGGTCATGACATACCTCAGTCATGGAACTCTCAAGGATTATGCGGATGCCATGCAATCATGTAAAACTGCCTTGTTTAAACCAGTATATTCTGAGGTCCAAACTTTCTGCCATAATAATAGTGGTTGTATCTTTATTAAATCGGCAATGAAGGGAACCCCTAGTTCAACATGGCTGATATATGTCGATGTGCCATTAGGTACCATTAGCAAATATTTTAGAAAATTGTTTTCCACCGTTTGGATCGAGTTGCAATTAGTATATCCCCAGATGCCTGATCCATACATGGCAGCTGGAATACATTTATCTCTATAAACTTTTACCATATTGTGTGGGGTAATTACCCCTAGATTCTTGGAAAAGATCTTCAGGGCCGCCGTTGTTTTCATAATCTGTGCTTTTTTAGTTTTCACACAGTGTGCTCAGGAGCCTTGCTTATCAAACATTATGCCCAAGTATGAGAATGTTCGAGTTATCTCGATTTTCCCATCTTGTGTATTAATGTTATAGTTTTTACTCATTTTCCTTCCACAATTCATTGTAAAGGTTTTAGAGCGATTGAGAGTGAGGCCCAAGTTTGTCATAAAAGTTATACAGGTAGTTAAAAGTTTTTGGAGAGCTAGAGGAGTCCGGGCCATAAGTACAGCGTCGTCTGCGTAGAGTAGGGCCGGGATAGGGCGTTGGCCTATTTGAGGTAGATCTTTACATTTATTTATTAATTCGCATTCTAAGTTATTTATATATAGTGAGAACAGGAATAGGGCTAATACGCAGCCTTGACATACTCCTCTATGTATACCAAAAGGCCTAGTACATTCACCTCTTATTCCATATCTCACCCTTGCTCTGCATCCTAAGTAGAGATCCCGTATAAACTGTATTATTGTCAAGTCAACCCCTACACTACTTAAAATGTCCCATAATTTTCCCTGTATTACGCAATCAAATGCTGAAGATAGATCTATAAAGGCCAAATACAAATTGCCCTCCCTTATTTTTGTGTTTTCCCAATTATGATTTTTAAGTTCAGACCTTGCTCCACTGTGCCTATTCCAGTGCGGAAACCATACTGTAGTTCAGTTAAAATATCGTTTTCCTCCACCCACGACTGCAATCTATTCATTATAATTCTCCCCGCTAGTTTAGCTGTCATATCAAGTAAGGAGATCGGTCTATTGCAAGCTGGGTTAAGGCGGTCACCTTTCTTATATATAGGGACAATAATAGAGTCTACCCAAGATGATGGTGGTCCTTGCGTGCAGGAGGCCCTCAATACCTGCGTCAGTAAGGGGCCCCATACTTGTATATTTGCCTTATAAAAGTCTACTGGGACACCATCAGGGCCTGGAGCTTTCCCTGCTTTACTTGAATTCATGACTTCTACTACCTCATCTAAAGTAAACTGAGGTGTTAAAATCATACGTTGATTTTGCTGATTAGCGAAGCTCATTAAGGGATCTAATAGTTCTATATCACCAACCTGTCTATATACCTTAGAGAAATGATCGATCCAATCCTCTTCTGATATTGCAATTTCCATTCTTGGGCCAACTCTATCTCCTGTAACAGGAGTATTAATTGTTTTCCAAAAATGGATATTATCCTTTATCAAGCTGGCTTTGTGTAGTGTTTCCCACATATGCTCTTTCAAAGTAGATTTCCTTATTTTAATAGCTGCCTAATATTCATGTCTCCGTATACGTATCTCATTCGGACATCTTGTATGTGCACTTAAGGCCTTTTTTAGTCTCTCACGTGCATTAGTGCAGTCATGATCAAACCAGCCCATTTTTCTTTTCTGTCCTGCTTTTCCTGTTTTGTTAGTGAGAGCTTTTTTCACACCTTGAGCTATCATCGAGAAAGCGCTTGGGCATTTTACTGGGTCTGTATCCTCACTAAGGAAATCAACAAAGGCTTGGTTATGGTCACAGATTAGTTTTTCCAATAGGTTTTTTGGGTCTATCTGTGACCATCATAATGAATATACATTACGCAATGCTAATTCGATGTCATTTGCCAAAACGGTTTCATCCTCCAATGGCAATGTAGGAGGAGTTAGAGAAACTCTCAAACTCTGGGGAAAATGATCTCTTATTGCAATATCATGAATTGTATAATTAGTAAGGGAGTGTGCAAAGTGGGTAGACATTAAGACATAATCAATCACCGTGTCAGCGCCCCTTCCATTAAAAGTTGGTCTAAACTGCGGGTTATCAAAGAAAAGCTTGTTTACAAAAGCCAAGATACATTTTTGCACCAGTAGGTTCATTGCATCGCCTTGTGTGGTGTGTGCAAAATGTGGCCTCAATCCTGTATCTTCCATGTCCCAACCACACACCTTCTCTGAGGTTTCTTTGCAGAGATATACATTGAAATCACCGCCCCATACAATAAGGCTTTCTCGTCTAGCTTTTGTACATATTTTCTCTAGATCCTCTCCCATCTCTGCTAAAATGATAAGAACCTCTCCTGATGGTGCATTATTATAAAAATGTATAATCACTATCTGGGACTTCCAATCCAGGTTACTCCCAATCATTTGGTTATATGCCTTTGAGATTTGCATATTTAAATTTGATAGAGGGAGCATATTAGAAATGTATGTGCATAAGCCCCCTTTCGGCCTACCATGCCTAGTATGTACTGCTGGAGTGTGAAATGTCTTATATCTATTTATATGGGCAGGATTTACAAGCCAAGTTTCCTGTAGGCATAGACATGGGAAGTCTTCAATAAAATTCATACAAAGCACATTACTGAGTTTATTACTTAGGCCTGCCACATTCCAATACAATAAAACTATTTCCAATTTCTGCTGAGTCTGACACTGTACATTATTTACGGTCAGGGGGATATACAACCATGAGTTATGTGAGTTAGTATCAAGGGGGGGATCTCCCTGTCTTGTGTGGCTCCCTTCAATATTTGTTTCCGATATTGTCTCATAAGACGTCTCTTTCTTATCAATACCGAGTCAATCCAGGTCTTCTAACGTTGACAGGGGTTGAAATCTGTTATAAGAGGGAATAATGTCAGGGCTAAATGAGAATGTTCTATACAATAATTGTGTGTTATTAAAATTATGCCCTGGACGGCTTCGATAAAAGAAGCCTAAAGGTAATAACAAAATACCTTGATGAGTGAAGTCCCTCGACCCTAATTCGTGAATAATTCTACCACTATGTCTGAAGTTTTAAACAAGAGAACCACACAATCCCCCTCCAATGCCTTCTGACTACTTCCTATTCAATTACTTCTTCTTACCATTTTTATGTCATCAAAAAGGAGCCCCACCTTTCTAGAGTCCAAACGTGATCCTATCCAATTGAGGGACTTATTCCTCAAAGTTGTCCATGTTTCCAGTTGCTGGTCAGCTATGGGTGGAACATTTGCCAGGACCACTACATATGGTGTTGCCACCGGAGGGTGGTGTAAAAAATCACTTGGTGTATAAGAAGACTCAGAAGGTTATTCCCTTCTTGTTTTTATCTGGGGCCAATTTGGTGCATCTGTAGCTGAAGTGTTGGTCAGTATCTTTGGGAGTTTGTTTGTGGTAGTTGGTACTACTATCGATGTTTGCAAATTTCTTTGGAATTAATTGCGGTTCCACTGTCCTGAGTTGTGCTACAAATTGTGTATTGCTCACAGGGTTTGGAGCCAGTGGTGATGTACTGAGATCTGTCTTCGTAAATTGTGGGTCCTTAGGTTGTAGGGACTTCATAATTGTTAGACCTGCCTCGATTTTACTCTCAACCACTCTCAAACGTTTTGTGAGGGAGTCCAGTTACGCCCCAATTGTTAGTTTCAAAGTGTTCACTAGATCATAAATATTCACAAGAAGGCTTCGGGTTGTGTCAGCTTAACTATTTAGAGTTTTTCTCCGAACTTTCTTTGGTGGCTGTCTGCTAGGCGTAGTTACTAGATCTTTCTTTACCTTTTTATTAGGGGAGATATCTGTCGTCCCTAGCACAGGTTTCCTTAAGCGTTTGGGAGAGGGTGAGAGATCATCCGGGACACAGATTAAATCCGAGATATTTTGAATACAGCCATTTACACTTCTCTCCTGTTTCCCTTTTATTTCCACACTTGTGTCCCTATGGTCACAATGATTAAAATGGTCATATGTCCCAGCATTCTTCAATGAATACGTAGTGCAATCATTGGAAGTCAACAGTTTTTCTTCCACGTTAGAAATTTGTTTGTCTATCACCCCCATCACTCCTGAAATATATTGATCTTTTATATTTGAGGAGTGATTCAATTTTGAGTGCCTCCTTTTGCCCATATTTCAATAAGATCAAGCTTATTTCCTATATAGAAATAGGACTAGGAAAGATAAACAAACTAGATTAGTTTGGCGGCCTACAGAACTTCTCATATAAATACACAAGTCCAACCCAACCTCAATTTAATATCTTAGTCACAAGGTTTATCTACCCAATCTCATTCTTACAAACTATCCTAAAAAACCATAGGCTATATAAAAAACTAAAATGTTCTCACTTGTACGTTCAGACGTCCCGTCACCAGGTCCCTCGGCTTATGAATTTTATTTCTTAGGGGAGTGGCCCAGCCCGGCCTCCTTCGGGCTCCGACGGGCGTGGATAGGCCCGTCCTTGGGCCGGGCTTTGCCCGGGCATGGCCTGCGCGCGTCCCCCGCCAAGCGGCAATGTAGCGCGATATGTAGCGCCTGCGATTTAGTCCAGCCCCCCGAAGTCTGGTGAATGCTCCTGGGACGTGGAGTCCCACCAGGAGCAGTAAACGGAAGGTGGCAGCAACCATTTGTCAGGGCAACGCGGTGCGCTATGTAGCGCCTGCGATTTAGTCCAGCCCCCCGAAGTCTGGTGAATGCTCCTGGGACGTGAAGTCCCACCAGGAGCAGGAAACGGAAGGCGGCAGCAACCAGTTGTCAGGGCAATGCGGCGCGCTATATAGCGCCTGCGATTTAGTCCAGCCCCCCGAAGTCTGGTGAATGCTCCTGGGATGTGGAGTCCCACCAGGAGCAGCAATCGGAAGTCGGCAGCAACCAGTTGTCAGGGCAATGCGGCGTGCTATGTAGCGCCCGCAATTTAGTCCAGCCTCCCGAAGTCTGGTGAATGCTCCTGGGACGTGGAGTCCCACCAGGAGCAGGAAACAGAAGGTGGCAGCAACCAGTTGTCAGGGCAACGCGGTGCGCTATGTAGGGCCCGCGATTTAGTCCAGCCCCCCGAAGTCTGGTGAATGCTCCTGGGACATGGAGTCCCCCCAAGAGCAGGAAACGGAAGGCGGCAGCAACCTTAAATACGGTACAGTGGTCCAAGTAACCTATGTCCAAAACAATATTAACCAATCACAGATATCCATGAGATAGAACAGGAAATACATCTATTTAAATGCCTTCCATCTACAATTATATATTATTAAGTTCCCTCAAGAAAGACGCAAACTGCCATAGCTCAAATCGCCAAGGTGACAAGTTTCGGGGCAACGGAGTTTGTTGTTAACAGATACTTCTGATCTAAATGGGGAGCCCTTATTTTAGGAATATACTCATACTTTCTCAAGACAGTGGACAGCCTATCTGCTGTGCCTAGGGCCTACTTGAGACAAGCTATGTTTAGTTTTGGAATGCCTACAGATAGAGAATTGTTACATAGTCCAATATCTATAGGAGCAGGAACTGAAACACTTGCTTGAAATCTTTGGCAGAGGAAAATGTAATTCTTTGCTGTAGTCTTGGCTGATGCTGTGGCCCTTTAATTTGTGTGCAGAACAAAGGCAAATAAAGGACCACCAGTATTAGGATTGAGAGAACAAGGTGAATTAAATATGATTCTGGATCCCAACACTCCTGAAACCATTATGATTGTTGAATATAGAGAGAGTGTGGGGAAGGAGATGTTAAATAAATTACCAAAAGTTTTAGTGGAAACTTTGGTATGCTAAAGGGTTTTAAGCATTGAATAGTATTAAAAAGCAATTCTTGTCCAAAAATACATAGGGCAAGGAATACTCCTGTTATTCTTAGAAAAGATGTGGAAAAGGAACTAGAGAAATTGATCGAGGCTGATATTATAGAGGCTATCGAATCCTCAGAATTAATTTCTCCAGTTGTTGTGGCAAGGCGGAATAATGGCAAAATCTGGCTGTGTATTGGTTTATGCCATAATTAAACAACAACATAGTTGTAGCTAAGTTTCCTTTACCAAAGAATTCTGAAATGTTAACACTGGTGATTGATACAAAGTGGTTTTTAACTATAAACTCATCAGCAGTTTATCACCAGATTAAATTAAATGATAAAAGTAAACAGTATACAGCATTTATTCCTCACTGCAGATGTTTTCAGTATAAAAGAATGCCATTTGCCTGGCCTCCGCAGCCGCTATTTATCAAAGACTAATGCATCAACTGTTTGGAAAACATCCTAGGTTAAGGTGTTTCCAAGATGATATTTTATTATTTGGCAAAGCTAGATTAGAACATGTTTGAGTGTGAGAAGAGGTAATAAGAATTTTGGAACATTTAGGACATTCTAAATGTACATTTGGAGTAAAATCTGTGACTTAATTGGGACATGTTTTGTGTGGTGAAGGAGTACCTAATAAACCAAAATTAGTAGAGGCCATCCAAAATGCCCCATATCCCACCAACAAGGATGAAGCACAATCCTTTTTAAGACTAGTGGAATTTTATGCAAAATGTATGAAGGAATTTTCAAGTAGAGGATACAATATCAGACAGTTACTTTAGAATAGAGTGAAATTCCTTTGGTATGATGAATGTAAAAGGGAGTTTGCAGACATAAAAATGCCATAATACAAGCAGCTGTTTAGCTTGTTTTGAACCTATGTTTGAAGAATGTGGTCGCAGTGTATGCCAGTAATAAAGGATTAGGTGGTGTTTTATTGTAAATGGATGAGAAGGGAATGGAGACCTTAATTGCGTTTGCATCCCTTGCTTTGACACCTACAAAGGGGAAATTCTCAGTAATTGAAAAGGAAACTCTGCCTTGTGTTTGGGCACTGGAAAATTTTCGACCTTTTGTGTTGGGTGATATATGTGTTGTACGTAGTGACCATAAACCTTTATTTAGATTATTAATCACAGAGGTTATTTACAAGGCTTTGGCCAGAATTGCAATAATGTCTATGCGTTTGCAAGAATTTATTTATAAAATTGAGTATGTGCCAGGTAAAATCAAAGTTTTTGCCATTTGTTTCCTCATATGCCTATGGATATTCAAAAGAGTGAGAAAAGTGATGGGCTGAATTACAAGTTGTCTTAGTTTGTGATGGAGGTGTCATCAGGGTGAAGGAACAAATTTGAAATTAAGAATATGGAGGTTTATGGAGAGTTGAAGCAACCTATTGAGTGGGTGGAGCAAGGTTGGACAAAAAAAGAGAACATTTTCAATAAACTAAAAGCATTTTGGGAAGTTAAAGATGATTTATCTGTGGTGAAAGGTATAATTTTCAGAGGTGATAGGGCAGTCCCTCCAGCGACTCTTAGGGATTGTTTTAAGAGTTTATGCCATGAGGGCCATTGTGGTACAGTGAAGACCAAGCAAAGAGTTAAGATATGGTATTGATGGCCTGATATTGATATGAATGCAGAAAGAAAGGTGAGGAATTGTATATTTTGTGCAAATTCAGATAAGAGTTTGAGAACCTTGAGACCTAATATGTGCGAAACAATTGTTCCAGAAAAACCATGGCATAGCGTTGCCATGGCCTTTATGGGACCAATAGGTTCTCCTCCTAAATACATTGTTGCTATGATTGATGTATTTTCCAGATAGTCAGTTATCAAGGTGGTAGGAAAAAATAGACTCTGAAGAGGTGTTAAAATTTGTAGACAAGAAATTTGTAGATTAATGTTTGCCAGTACACATCAGTAGTGATAATGGTGTGCAATCTGTATCCAAAATGGCTAAGAATTATTTTGAGAGGATAGGAGTGAGGCATAGGACCACTTCTTTAAATAATCCCAGTGGTAATGGTATGATTGAAAGTTCAAAAGAGTTTAAAAAAACACTATACATATGGCTTGTATGAAAGGAGGAAATTGTGAGGCAAAAGTATTTAAGGCAATGTGGACGTACCTCTCAAGCATACATGAAGCTTTAGAAATTACTCCTATTGAAGTAACGAGGGGAAGAGGACTGAGAACCAAATGTAACCCAGAATGGTTGATTCAATCTGCTGATTGTATTTTGTCTTTTGGAGAAATCAGGAAAAGAATCATCAATAAGCACATAAAATATAAAGAAGTTTTTGACTCTTGGAGAGATTCAAGTAAGGTAGTGATTTACAAAGGTATGTGGTTTAAAGTTAAAAAAACATGGAAGGTGAGAAAAGGAGAAGGTAAATTTTCAGAACCATTACAGGTAACTAAGGTTGTATGAAATGCTGTTCTTTTAAGCGATGGCAAGGTTTGGAATCTCAAAAGAATTGACATTCTCAAGGGTGATGATGAATTGTATTATAATAATCTTTCTTCGTCCAAGCAGACAGGAAACGTTTTCACTGAAGATGTTGAACAAACAGAAAGTGAAAGTTCAATAGAAAGTGAGAATTTAGAAGTTGAACATGTTTATCCTGAAAGATTAGTAAATGATCACTTTTGGAAAGTCAAGATATGGCAGCAGAAGTTGTCAGAAATCAGATAGAGGAACAAGGATGAGAATGTACATGAACAGCAAGAAAAAGAGGGTATACCAGTTAAAGAACAGAAGGAAATATGTGAAAAGAGACTAAGGCCCTCATTATGACCCTGTGGAGTCCGAAGACCGCCAGGACTATGGTGGTGGTCCCACCGCCGATGGGCCGGGGATGAAGACTGCCACATTATGGGTTGGCCTCTGCTAACCCGCCACATCCCCGCATCTACCGCCAGGGCGGTTGGACAGCCGAGCTGGAGATTAGCATCTCTGACCTGGCGGTCCAATGAAGACCGCCATTGGTATCAAGAGTCCGCTTTCCGCCAGGGTTTCCGCAGCGGTAGCCTTGCACGAAAACCCTGGCGGAAAGGCTACAGGTGACAGGAAATTTCTTTCATACCAGAACACCCCTCCCCCTTCCATACCAGAACCCCCCTCCCCCTGCATACATGCATACACACACACACACACACAAACACTCACCCCACATACACTCATTCACCAACACTGACATACATGCATTCACTCACACGCATCCATTCACTCATTCACACATACGCATCCATTCTTGCATTTAAACTCCCATACACACATGCATACACATTTACATTCACACTTACATTCACACATGCAGACAACACCTACTCACACATGGACACACAACACCATCCACCATCCCACCCATCCCCGTCAGATGATCTGCTTACCTTGTCTGGCAACAGAGGTCGATCGGCAGGGAACGGGAACAGGCGCTTCCATCGCCAGCAAAAGGTCGGATTACGGCTGGTGGAGTCCTTTTGGCAGGTCGGGCCGGTGGTGGAACAGCCCATGCCCCTCCGATTACCAGCACGACTATTGGAGGATTTCCGTCCAAATTGTGCTGAAAATCCTTCAATACTCGTAACATGGTGGTCAAAAGACCACCAGCAGTGCCGGTCTTCTGGCGCCCGTGGCTTTGGTAGTCTGCTGAAAAGACCACCAGAGTCATAATGAGGGCCTTAGTGTTAAACCCAAATTGTTAGAAGATTTTTTTTGTGGAAATAATGTAAAATTTTGTATATAGTTTTTCTTCCATTATTCAAAGGGGAAAGATGTGTTATTTTCTTTAAGTTTTCTTATATTTGTAGCAATGGTGATTTATATGTACTTGACTGCATAGGAATATTGTGTACTTTTAGTTTACTCTTCATTCCACTGCACGTTCACAGATTTCAGAACTATTGTGGAGTTCGTGGACAGCAGTTGGGTGGAGTGGAGAGCGGAGACTGGATGTTCTAGGTGTTGACCTGTGATGTTTTAACAATAAAAGAAAACCTACTTATTTCTGGGTCTCTGATTTTTTTTTTTTACAACGAGACAGCCCGGGCTTGTCATGATGAGGAAGGTGGACAGCGAAAAGGAGGAGAGAAAAGAGAAGCAGTTCCTCGAAAGGAGAAAGAGGAGAAGAAAAGGGAGGAAGGCAGCGAACATGCAGCCTGGGAAGGAACTTCATGAAAAGGGAAAAAGGTGATAGACATAAAAGGAAAGAACATAGGAGGTGGGAAAGAGGGGAGGGAATCAATAGAGAAGCAATACCAACTATAGAGCAGAGAGAGAAGAAGCACGGACATAATGAGAGAGTGCGAATACGTGGATGGGGATATGAATGAAAGGACATAAAGGAAGAGGAGAGAATGGGAGAAAATGGACAAAGGAGAGAGGACAGATTGAAAAGAAGGAGAGAAAGGTGTGAGAAACAGAGAAAGAAGTCAATCATCGAGAATATAAGGAAAGAGAAAGGAAATGAGGACAGAAAGGGAGAAAGAAATGCAACCGAAAGATAAGAGAGAATGAAGGAGAGGAACGAAGGGAAGAAAAGGAGTGTAAAATAGCACGGAGAGGAAAAGATGGGAGGCAGTGGAGGAGATATGGTTGCAAGAGAAAGGAGACAAGAAAAAAAAGACAGTGAGGATAAATAAAAGTGGGCAAGAAATACGGAAGTCGGAGAGAACTTAAGGCAGGAGATGACGGCTAAAAGTGAAGAAAAAAATGTAGATGTGAAATAAAGAGAGCGGAAGATAAAAGAGGGAGGAGATTAACGGGAGATTAGCGCGAGAAGGATAAATAAGAAATTAACCAGAAGACATGGGGGAGAGAGGGTAATGGAGAAGAATAAATGGCAAAGAGAGCAACTAGAGAAGAAAAAAGTAAGAAAGAGAGAAAGGAGGTGAGGATGCGTGAGAAAGGGATAAATAAACTGTGGGTAGGGAGGGGAGAAAATGAGAGGAAGATGAAAGGAGAGATGGATGGAGAAAGGGAATACAGTTGAAAGACAGGCAGATTAAGTAATATCCATACCCTAAAAAAAGGATATATATAGCATGAGTGAATCAGCTTCGGGGGCACCGGGGTCCAAGGGCCAACCATGGGAAAGGGGCCCACTTTCCTTGCTAGCCTTATTGTCCATGACGTCCTAGCTACGCCTCAAGAAACAACATCTCGTGATTTGTTTCTGTAGTGCATACGACCGTCTTCCACCGAGGCTGTTACGAATCTAAGGTCAGTGCATAGTTATGTAAGCTCTAAATACATTTACTTAAAGAGGGAGACAAAACAGAGGCACGAAAGTGAGGAACATAGCAGAAATGCGTATTCATGTGTGCAATGTTTTCAATAAAGGCCACCTATTTCTAGAATTTAAAAAATGAAACTAGGCGTAAGAAATTTGAGTGGATATAATCTTTCTGAGATGTCTAAAAAAAAGTGGAAAAGACATCGAAGATCCATGAGTTGATAGAAGAGCACGAACTAAATATATATATATTAAATTATTCTTTTTATCTTAATGTTGGCAACTTGTTTAGGTAGAACCCACTGTCAAAATAACATAGACATCGTCATCTCCAATCACGTCTGCCAAAAAAAAGACAAATGCACGGTGAAATCTCTCAGACGTTTCTAAGCTTCCCGCTTCACTCTTTAAGCCGTTATAGACTTGTTAATATTTTACAAGCCCGAGACAGGCTTTTTAAAGGTCTGGATCTGTACTGAAGAGACAAGGCTGAATGTCGGGCCTCCACCAATTGCCAAGATTATCGCTAGCTGACAGACTGGTTACTGTCTCTGGCGGCGGCGGGGTATGGTTCTGAGGACCTTCACAATGCTTACGCACGAATACGGGCCTGTTTAACGGTTTTACCAAGAAATGTACATTTTATGATTTATTCATTATCCATCAAAAGAGACTTACAGCACGCAGCCTCTTGCAACAAGGTTCAGTTAACAACTACATTTTGGCACCATTAAATGAGCAACCTGTCTGTTGCGTTTATGGTGCTGTTTCTGTCAATAAAACCAATCATTGCTCAAGACGGAAGAATGTGGCAGATTGCTTGCCAAGTGGGGACATGTGTTACTTCTGTTCTAAGAAAGGCCCAGATTTATACTTTTTGCCGCAAAACTGCACAAACGCAATTTTGTGGCAAAAAGTATAGCGCCGGCTTGCTCCATTCCACAGCACCAGCCGGACGCCATATTAAAGGAATGGCGCAAGCCGGCGCTAAACTTGAGATAGCATCTTTAAAAAAGACACTAGCCGGGTGGGAGTGGGGGTAGGAAATTAAGGGTTTATGCATCAAAAAATTACTCTAGCTTGGTAACCAGACTAGCTCCATTTCCTGGTGCACAACTACAAAAACATGAATCCTGTCTTAGGAAAGACAGGAGTCATGCCCACCACCCCAATGGCCAGCACAGGGGAGAAGTGTCCCCTGGGCTTGGCCATTGCGCCCTGTGCCTTGCAGGAGGTCCCAAGTTAGGGCCTCGAATGGCCAAAAAAAAACAAAAAATTAAAAAATACTTACCCTACTTACCTCTGATGTCCCTCTGGTGGGGGTCGGGGTGTTCCTGGGGCTTGGGGAGGGCACCTGTGGACCCATTCCATGGTGTTTAACCATGGAAATGGGTCCACAGGTCCCCTAATGCCTAGTCTGACCCAGACATTATTTAGCCCCTGCTCGCACCCGTGCGTCATTTTAGCATGGGGGGATAAATATGGGGCTATAGGGATAGCACAATTTTTTAGATGGGAACGCCTACCCTGCATCTTATTGATGCAAAGTAGGTGCACGCATCCTAAAAATGGTGCAAACTCCTATATTTTGACGTTAGACGTGTCTAACATCAAAATATAAATATGGAGTTAGGTTTGCGAAGAATTTGTGTAAAAAAAAATGTTGCAAAAACAATGTAAACTGAGTATAAATATGCTGTGTCTAGGTGGCTATCGTCTTAAAATACAGAGGCCCATATTTATGGAACCTTAGCGTCACCTCAGCACCATTTATTTTGCCGCTAAAGCGGCGCTAACACAACTCCATATTTATATTTTAACGTTAGACCCGTCTAACATCAAAATATTGGAGTTAGCGCCATTTCTAAGATGCACAAACCCACCTTGTGTCAATGAGAAGTAAGGTAGGTTTCCCCATCCTAAAAATTACGCTAGCCCCTCAGCACCATATTTAACTCCTGGCACAGAAACAACGCACGGGTGGGAGGCAGGCCTAAAAAATAGTGCTAAGCCTGCTCAGCGCCACTATTTAACTCCTGGGTCAGACCAGGTGTTAGAGTTCAGGTAGGCCCATTTCAATGGCTAAACACCATGGAATGGGCACAAAGGTGCCCACCCCAAGACCCAATAACCCCACCACCTATACCACAAGGACACTACAGGAGGAGGGAGCCCATTCCAGGTAAGTTGCAGGTAAGTGTTTGTGTATGTGTGTGTGGTGTGCCAATGGAGGTCCCATACATGGGTCCCCTGCCTGGCACTGGGTATGTAGGGCTTGCCCAGGGGACACTGGTCCCCTGTGCTGGGAATTGGGGTGGTGAACGTGACTCCTGTCTATACCTAGACAGGAGTCATGTGTTTGACTGCTTGTGTGTCAAAAAATGATCGTAGGCTGATTAGCAGCAGAAATGTTGTCGTTAACTAGCCTAACGTCATTTCTGACCCACTAGCGTCATTCCCCCAACGGAATCCCACCCAGCTAGCGTCCTTTTTTTTAATGCTAGCTATTTCATAGCGCCATTGTGCGTCATTTCATAAATATGGCACACAGATGGCTTTAAGGTATGGTACGCACATCTGGGTTAGCGCATTTGTGTGCCATTTTTCATAAATATGGGCCAGAATATTCTATAAAAGGGCGTCTAGTTAAGACTATTAGAAACCAGAAGTTAAATCACACTTTTGAAACCACAAAAGGCCAATTTAGCCTTCCATTCTTAGTATATTCAGGGGCATATTTATAAGCCCCTAGCGCCACTGGAGCAAAACTTTTCGTGACGCGATGGTGGTGCTATGCCCTTCGCTGTATTTACAAGGTGGGGTTAAGCCACTTTTTGTGGCTTAACCCCACCTTGTAAATATAACCCCTTCATACTCAGCCTTTTGCAGGAAAGGGGCGTGCAATGGGTGTTGCTGTGGGCGTGCAACAGCAACACCCATTTCATTTTGACGCTGCCTCAGGTTTATGAGTTTTCGTAAACCTGAGGCAGCGCCAAAATCTAACGCCACCCTAGAGGTGGCGTTAGCAAGGCGCAACGAGGATGAATGCTTGTATTCCTCCCCGTTTGTTGTTTTTTCTATGTGTGTTGCATTCTGCAGCACACATAGAAAGAGCAAAATGGCAGACATAATTGTTTTGTGTGCGGGATGGTGTCCCTTCCTGTACATAAACAATCATTTGAAAATTACGCTTTGGCTTTGTTTATGTGCAGGAAGGAACAACTTCCGGCACATAAACAATCACATCCCTCAACGCAGACATCCTTGCAGAATAGTGCAAGGATGCCTGTGTTGGCGCTGGCAGCTAAATTTAGCGCCAGTGCAGGGGACAACACCAGGGTGCGCCGTATTCAATTAAATATGTCTCATTCCTGCATTGTAGAAATGACGGATGGCGCTGCCAATTTTGGTGCAGAGTGGTGCTCTGTCATTTTCCTAAAAATATTGGCCTAAGTACTATTAAATTGGGTGTTAGTATTATTTATAGCACTTAGAAATGTCAGAAACTTGCCATACTGTCTAGTTGAAAAAAAGCCAATTTTGTAGTTTCTTTTAAAACAAGCGTTACTGAAAATTGAAGGATGAAATGCATGATATAATCTCAAATCTCCTCGGTCATTTATTCCATTTCTAGTTGCAATAAATGTTAGTTTTATTTAATTGAAGAAGTATAAAATTAACAGAGCGATCTGAAAGTATGAAATACAGCAATCCCATTAAAATTACTTTAGACCATGTTTATTTCTGGCTGTATAAAAAAGCCAGTGATGTGTCAGAGCATCACCCTTAATGCGGACAATGTGAACTTTTGGTATTGCATTGCTACAGCCCAGGAGCATTATGGTCTTGCTGCAGGTATTGAGTGGCTGTGAGGGCTCATCTTCGGTTGAATTTAAAAAGGTCTAGCAACATGAGGGATCTGGCGATAAGAATACGTATGAAGTAAGGTGGTCAGAAATTAGTTTGCTAAACTTAAGGGAAGATTGACCAACTAAAACCAAAAATATACCTTTTTTGGTGATGTGATCGAAAGCGGCAAGCTGGACTCTTAGAAGCATAGACTATTAAAGAATAAAAAATGAAATATCCAAACTACCTTTTAGTCTATTAGGCAATAATCACATGAATTTGAAGAAAAGTGATAAAGAGTAAATTGAAAAAAAAATGTAAAGATAAAAATCCTACATCCCGTACTCTTGAAATATTTTAAATACACAACAATAATTTCTGAACACACCATTGTGATGAACCACTTTTGAATTAAAATTCTAAAAACATTTAGAGGGTGACTAGAATGAGAGCCAAAAAATCACCACCATAAGTAATTTTTCATAAAAAAAGTGTGCACCAGCAGATGGCAGTTCCCCCCCAAAATCATGGATCAGATGGCCTTATAGCTCAGGGCAAGATTGTTCACAGAGCCTGCTGACACTGAGATGAAGTCGCGTTTCCAGATGTACACTGTTTTTCTGTGGTTTTAATGCAGACATTTCAATTACCTTGCTGGCACTTGAGCTTGGTCATCTGATGGCGCTTACTAGGTTTGACATTTCTTTTTCAGTTAAGGTATACAATTGAACTGTGCCCGAACAGCACATGCCAGAGACTTTGAATGGTCGTCTCTTCAAAAGTCATACAAAAATCTACCTGTCCAAAAGTCCCACCCATAATCCACACTTCATGGTGTTAGTCCTGACAGCAATAGGGTGGTCTTCCCACAAACGTTTTGCATGCTTGCCTCATATTTTGCTGATTTCTTTTTGTTGGTCTTAAGACTCTGAGCATTTTGCCACTGCTGAACAGTGCTAAACTGTATGTGCTTTCTCACCTAAATTTGATTTGATTGGTATATCCACAATTGGCATGGTAAATTTATGTAGTAAAGTGCATTACATGTGCCCAGGGCATGCAAATTAAGTGCTACTAGTGGGTCTGGAGCACTGATTGTGCAAACCACTCAAACAGCCATTAAACATGTCTCAGGCCTGCCATTGCAGAGCCTGTATGTGCAGTTACACTGCCATGTCATTTTGGCACTCAAAACATCTTACAAAGCCTTAAACTCCCCTTTTAATATGTATGTCACTCATAAGGTAGGACCTAGGTAGCCCATAGGGCAAGGAGCTATGTAATTAAAAGGCAGGAAGTATACTTTTAAGTTTTACATGCCCTGGGATAAAAAAACTCCTACATTTGTTTTTCACTACTGTGAGGCCTACCCCTATCATGGTTTAACATTGGGGATTCATTATTACATTTAATATTACATTTAATAAACTCTAATCCCTAATTGAAAAGGATTATATCATCATGTTTAATACCTATGGAACTGTAATAATGGATCATCTTTAATAGTATAGTTGAATTTATTGTTACAATTTTCAAAAGGCCACTTTTAGAAAGTTGGCATTTTCCTGCTCTCAGTCCTGCATGCCTGTCTGCAGCCTGTCTTCAATACACATCTGGGCTGGGGTGACAGCTAGTCTTATGCATTTCTTCTAGACAGCCACAGACAAAGGGAGCTTAGATGTGACTGATGGGCCATCAGCATCCTGAGGGACGGGAGGAGCTGGGTATAGCCTTACACTTACACCTGAATAGGCAGTGTCCTATCCCCACACAAAGGGTTGCATACCTCCTGGTAGTAAATCTGGAGCCAGAGCAGAAAGAAAGGACCTCTGTGCACTTGAAAGACCCTGCTTTGAAGGCACCCCAACTGCCAAGTCATGGCTGTGTTGAAGTACTTGGCTTCAGACCCTACCAACTCAGTACACTACTGGACACATGAAGGACTGTTGTGCTGTTCCAAGGCCCACCATTCTGCACTGCTGCTTTGAAAATACTGCTTTTCTGCTGTGCTACTATGCTGTCTGTACCCTCTGTCCTGCTGAGGAAGAACTGGACCCATCTCAATTGAACCCAGAGTGACCCCAAGGGAATGATAGCTTGCCCTATGTCCTGTTCTAAGTCTCAAGTGAATCAAATACTTATCATCATTCAACAGCACCTGCTGCAAGACATGCCCTACCAAGTGGTGCCAATCTAGTCCTGGGCATTGGAAGTGGGTATAAAGTGCTGCAACTACCAGAATCTGTGCATCAATGCTGTTGTACTGATCCCAACAGGAGCATCTCTCTCAACACCAATGCATTGCCTCGAGGATCACAGATACTGCATCACCGACTGTAAGGCACATTGTCCCCAGTTTCTGATGCATCTGATATTGGGAGCTCAGAACCGACACATCGCTTACATCCAAAGGATCAACAATGATGCATCACCTCCTCTGCTCCTTGTGGTTTTGACACATCCAAGAACCAAGGTACTTTTTCAGCGGGCCAAGACTGGTACCTGTATCCGACCCACACATGTACCCTGTTTGGTTGTGGGGGATGACACCGACAAATGCATCACAGCCGAGGAAGCAGCTCTAAAAGTGCACAAGGTTCCTGAGGAGTCCTGGGGTGGATAGCTTGTGGAGGTAGTTGCCAACAGTGAAGAAGGAAATATTCCTAACACTAGAGGAGGAAGAACAAACACCCTATACTGCCGTGAAAGATATTCTTGTCAACAAAGCTGGGCTAACCCCTGTGAGGTATAGGCAAAGATTTAGGGGCAGCCACAAAATCTCATTACCTAGGTAGTTTTCCTTAATTATGCCACAAAGGCACCAAAGGGCTGGGTGATGGTCAGTAAGGTTGGTGATTACTCTGGGCTGTACAACTTGATTTTGAAGAAGCACATGCTAGATAGTTGTTTTCCAGAACTGTGCCAACACATGGTGGATAGCAAGCTGACTGACCCCAGGAAGCGTGCTGAGGAGGCAGACATCTGGGTCAGCACCAAAGTGTCCAAGAAGGCATCTTGGCGGGGCTCAAAAAGGTCAGAGTTCCCACCTGAAAAAGAAGGAGGGGGAGGGAAACAGGAGTTCTCTCAAGGCCCATAGAACAGTTCACAGGGGAAAGGGTCCCATTCCTAATCTGGCCAGCAGAAAAAGAACTTCTCTGAGAAAAGTAGGGGGTGGGCAGAGCTCACTGAGTCCTACTCTACGGAATTCTGCAAAGTTGGTTCAAAACTGCGTGGAATTCTGATGAGTTCTGTGAGTGGCAGAGTGCCGCCGGCCCTAGTGGCCCCCTGGCCCGATACGCCCAGTCTCAGAAGCACTTAGCAGGTTGGGCCTGGTTAGCCAGGCCTGACCCTGCTTAGTGCTTTCAAGATCAAGTGCATTCAGGCAAAGGCCATAGGCAGTGAGTGCTTCCATTTCAGGCCTCTTGTGCACCAGTGTGCACAGAACAAAAACAAGGACTTACCTGGGTCCTCCCAGGGTCCTCATTGCCAGCAGCCTGGCTCTCTGCCTCCCTCTGTCCCCTGCTGCCTTCTGCTGGTGGGGTGAGGCCTGTATCCAGAGCTGGCACCGGCAGCAGCTTCATGCTGCTGACGTAGGGCCAAGAGTGCACTGCAGCCCAAGTTTGGGTCACAAAGCGCAAACCAGACCCTCTGTGCTTGCACTGTATGGCCACTAACTGGGCTGCAGTGCACATGCAGTGAGCTCCGCTGTGCTATCAGGGCTAGCAATGTTTTTGATTGAACTCCGCAAGTGGCAAAAACTCTGTTAGCTCTGCCAGCGGAGCGGAGCTCACCGCCCACTGTGGAAATAAAATCAGAATGAAAACCCTACGTGCTAGGAGTCCTTTGAGAATGGGCAATACAAGAGGGTTCCCCAATGTTCCAAAAAGGCACTGCCTCCCACTGGAGTTAAAGCACCACGGGTGGTGAGTGCAGTCCTTGTGGAGGAGTTTGCCCCAGCTAATGGGGGAACTCAGTAAGGTTACCCCAGTGTCCCTGGGTGATGTGGAGATGGTCCCAAAAGCCCATGTGCCTTCCAATACTGCAAAGTATAGGCAGTGGGTTACCATCAATGGGCAAGGTGGGGAGGCGCTGAGAGACACAGGCGCCAAAATGACTATGGTAAGTTGTCAGCTGGTGGCCTCAGAGAAAAGTTTATCCAACATATTCCACCAGGTTGTGGGAGCTGATGACCTTGAGCTTCACTGCTCAATGGCACTTGTTCAATTTGAGTGTGGGGGGGTGGTTCTCAGGTCTTCTGAAAACAGTTGTGAGACTGCCATGCCTATGGATTGTTCAGGAAGGACCTTGAGCGCACTACCTGGGAAGAAATGTAGCTCAGGTCACACCTGGAAATGCTAGGGTTACCTGAGTGGGAGTGTGCAACGACTGGGCCCATGGCTGCCCAGAATAAGGGGTCAAGAAAGTCTAGAGCCTGGGAAAATGGCCCAGACAGCTGCAAAAAGAGGTAAGGGCAAAGGGAGAGGCAAACCAGTTGGGGTGGGTGAAGATTCTGTCCACCGGCGGAGTTCACCGAATTCGGGAACTCTGTGATACGTGTATAACGTGTAGTTCCAGCTAAATTCTGCCATCCTGCGTGTGCTGGAATTGTTTTCCACTCACACACATAAGAGTTGTTCTGGTGCATGCTGGCAAGCGCAACAAGATTTTCCGGCTGATAGGGACCCCATGTGAAATTCATTTCCCGTTTGCACAGCTTCCGGTTACCACTGAGCATTCCAGTGCCATTTGCGTGACACAGGTAAGTGCTGGTGGCAGGGTCTGCTTCTCAAGCAGACTATCTACTTAAGAAGCAGTTAAATCTACTCGCAGGGGCACTTTTCATTGAATATTCTACTCCAGCTGACCATTCAGGTTGTTTTTAGTGTGAAAAGCATCTTTATAACTTTACTTTTTTTAACAGGAAGGTAGTGCCCCAGAGACCCAAACTTCCTATTCCTGCCCAGCAGACTCCCCCCAGTACTTTCTCCATCTCCTGGTCACTTCTAACTTGGATTTCAAGGTTAAAGTATCACTGTAAGGAAATGCCTCCTTGGCATGGTTACCCCCTAACGTTTTGCCTTTGCTGATGCTAAGTTTTGATTGAAAGTGTGCTGGGACCCTGCTAACCAGGCCCCAGCACCAGTGTTGTTTCCTTAAACTGTACCTTTGCTTCCACAGTTGGCACAGCCCTGACACTCAGATAAGTCCCTTGTAACTGGTACCCCTGGTACCAAGGGCCCTGATGTCAGGGAGGGTCTCTAAGGGCTGCAGCATGTCTTATGCCACCCTGGGAACCCCTCACTCAGCACATGCACACTGCCTCACAGCTTGTGTGTGCTGGTGGGGTGAAAAAAACTAAGTCGACATTGCACTCCCCTCAGAGTACCATGCCAACCTCACACTGCCTGTGGCATAGGTAAGTCACCCACTTAGCAGGCCTTACAGCCCTAAGGAATGGTGCACTATACCACAGATGAGGGCATATGTGCATGAGCACTATGCCCCTACAGTGTCTAAGCAAAACCTTAGACATTGTAAGTGCAGGGTAGCCATAAGAGTATATGGTCTGGGAGTTTGTCAAACACAAACTCCACTGTTCCATTATGGCTACTCAGAAATCTGGGAAGTTTGATATCAAACTTCTCAGTACAATAAATGCACACTGATGCCAGTGTGCAATTTATTGTAACATACACCCAGAGGGCATCTTAGATATGCCCCCTGAACACCAATCCAACTTCTAGTGTAGGCTGACCAGTTTCTGCCAGCCTGCCACACACCAGACATGTGGCTGGCCACATGGGAAGAGTGCCTTTGTCACTCTGTGGCCAGGAACAAAGCCTGTACTGGGTGGAGGTGCTTTTCACCTCCCCCTGCAGGAACTGTAACACCTGGCGGTAAGCCTCAAAGGCTCACCCCTTTTGTTACAGCTGCCCCTCCGGCCACTGCCCCCACTTTTGGCGGTAAGGCCAGAGGAGATAATGATAAAAACAGGGAAGAGTCACCCACCAGTCAGGACAGCCCCTAAGGTGTCCTGAGCGGAGGTGACCCCGGCCTTTAGAAATCCTCCATCTTAGTTTTGGAGGATTCCCCCAATAGGATTAGGGATGTGCCCCCCTCCCCACCGGGAGGAGGCACAAAGAGGGTGTAGCCACCCTCAAGGACAGTAGCCATTGGCTACTGTCCTCGCAGACATAAACACACCCCTAAATTCAGTATTTAGGGGCACCCCAGAACCTAGTAAACTAGATTCCTGCAACCTGAAGAAACAAGAAGGACTGTTGACCTACAAGCCTGCAGAGAAGACGGACGACGACAACTGCTTTGGCCCCAGCCCTACCAGCCTGTCCCCAACTTCAAAAACCTGCAACCAGCAACGAATCGGACAGGGACCAGCAACCTCTGAAGTCTCAGAGGACTGCCCTGGACTAAAGGACCAAGAAACTCCAGTGACTTATTTGCAACAAAGAAGCAACTTTCAAGGACTGCACGTTTCCCGCAGGAAGCGTGAGACTTCACACTCTGCACCTGACGCTGTCGGCTCGAGATCCAGAGAAAAAACACCACAGGGAGGACTCCTCGGTGACTGGGAGCCTGTGAGTAGCCAAAGACAACCCCCCTGAACCCCCACAGCGATGCCTGCAGAGAGAATCCAGAGGCTCCCCCTGACCGCGACTGCCTGTAACAAGGGACCCGAAGCCTGGAACCAAAACTGCACCTGCAGCCCCCAGGACCTGAAGGAACTGAACCTCAGCACAGGAGTGACCCCCAGGTGACCCTCTGCCTAGCCCAGGTGGTGGCTGTCCCGAGAAGCCTCCCGTGCCTGCCTGCACCGCTAGAGTGACCCCCCGGTCCCTACATTGAAACCAATACAAAACACGACGCCTGCTTAAGCACACTGCACCCAGCCACCCCTGTGCCACAGAGGGTGTGTTTTGTGTGCCTACTTGTGTCCCCCCCAGTGCTCTACAAAACTCCCCTGGTCTGCCCCCCGAGTACGCAGATACTTACCTGCTGGCAGACTGGAAGCAGAGCACCCCTTTTCTCCATAGGAACCTATGTGTTTTGGGCACCTGTTTGACCTCTGCTCCTGACCGGCCCTGAGCTGCTGGTGTGGTAACTTTGGGGTTGCCTTGAATCCCCAACGGTGGGCTGCTTATGCCCCAGAACTGAGACTTGTAAGTGTTTTACTTACCTCACAAACTAACCTACACTTACCTCCCCCAGGAACTGTTGATTTTTGCACTATGTCCACTTTGAAAATAGCTTATTGCCATTTTTATAAAGACTGTATATGATATTGCTTGTATTCAAAGTTCCTAAAGTATCTAAGTGAAGTACTTTTCATTTAAAGTGTTTACTGTAAATCTTTAACCTGTGGTTCTTAAAATAAAGTAAGAAAATATTGGCCTGATTCCAACTTTGGAGGAGGTGTTAATCCGTCCCAAAAGTGACGGTAAAGTGACGGATATACAACCAGCCGTATTACGAGCTCCATAGGATATAATGGACTCGTAATACGGCTGGTGGTATATCCGTCACTTTACCGTCACTTTTGGGACGGATTAACACCTCCTCCAAAGTTGTAATCAGGCCCTATATGTTTCTATATAAAAACCTATTGGCCTGGAGTAAGTCTTTGAGTGTGTGTTCCTTATTTATTGCCTGTGTGTGTACAATAAATGCTTAACACTACCCTCTGATAAGCCTACTGCTCGACCACACTACCACAAAATAGAGCATTAGAATTATCTAATTTTGCCACTATCGTACCTCTAAGGGGAACCCTTGGACTCTGTGCACACTATTTCTTACTTTGAAATAGTATATACAGAGCCAACTTCCTACAATCGCTGTCTTGCTGCAGTTCCTGCTGCATATTTATCATTAGCTTTTAAGGACTTTGTTTTTGTGATATCGCAAGCAAGTTGTTAATCCTTTGTGTAAGGGTGTTGTTTGTTTGATAGAGGGCATACACCAGTATTTATTTGCACTTGTATTCATTTTTTAAATTTGATTGTGGTTGTGGTGGGTGGCCTGGAGTTTCAGTGTGGGCTTAGGCAATGTTTTGCATCTTATGTTTTATCTTTTGTAAGTGAAAAAGGTAGCACAGTTCATTACATGTTCTCCATGTTTGTAAATGTTGCTCTATTCATTTATTTTACTGTGTGGATTGTGGACTGGTCTGCCCAGGGGCCAGCCAGCCAGTGCAAATCATGGGTAGATGAAACAACTGTTTCTGTGGTATGTGTTGCATTCAAACATCATTTAGGCCAGGGATTGCATTGGACTGAATTAAACAAGTAGACTGTTTTTGTATTTCACCTTTATTTTCTGCAAAAAGTGTATTATGAAGGGGATTATATTTGACAATCAGGAGGATGTGTGTTTTTGTAAAAACTGTATAGCTTTCTTAATTATAATTGTTTTGACATTGCTGAATTATTAGCAGTGTTTTCTTCATTGTTACCATGCCTCCTTTGTCTGACCAGTGTGTGTGTGTGTGTGTGTGTGTGTTTCATATAGGCCACCATTTGATTTTGTTTGTTCTTTGTTTGCTCTCCATACCATGTGACCAGGGGCATTTTGTGTAGTTAGTGTGTCCATAGGCTGGCATGTGCTCTTTATTATTCATGCTTTCTTGCTTGCTGTTGTTTGACCATGTGACGGCCGCTGTGTTATATTGACAGCCAGTGTGCTTTTGCCATGGGCCTAAATGTGTTCTTTGTTCTCCAATGCCTCCCTGCTTGCTGTTGTTGTTCGACCATAGGCCTGCATGCATTCTTTATTCTTTAATGCCGCCTTGTGTGCTGCTATTTTTAGACCATGTAGCTGGCAGCCATTTTATGCAGGCAGACATTGTGCTATTTTCATAGGCCTGCATGTGTTCTACTTATTGTCCATGTCTTCTTGCTTGTTTTACCATTTGGCTGGCGGCCATTTTGTACAGCCAGCCATTGTTCTTTTGCCATAGGCCTGCATGTGTTCTTTGTGCTCCAATGAAAGGTCATAAAACTTACCAAACGGAAACATTAGATTCCTGGGTCACTTTTCCTGAGGAAGATGAGACAATATATACATTTCACACATACAAAATAGTACACATACTGCAGTGGTACTGAGCATATAAGTATCTAGTGATACTTCTTTTTTATCAGGAACATCAACACAGGTTCAATGGCACCCTACTACATGTAATACAACCCGTGAGATTAGGGGCCACATGTACGTAGCTTTTTTCTTGTCGCAAATGGCCGATTTGCAGGGCAACAACAAAACAGCATTTTGGTATGTACAGACCCTATTTTGTGATTCGGTAATCTATTTACTGAATCGCAAAATAGGTTGCGAGTCGCAATTAGGAAGGGGCGTTCCCTTCCTGATTGCGAGTCGCAGTGCAATGTAGGATTGTTTTCTGACCGTGAATGCAATTTCAAATTGGTGCTAACCCATTTGCATACAGGAAGGGGTCCCCATGGGATCCCTTCCCTTTTATGAATGGTAGCAAACATTTTTTTGTTGTTTTTTTATGATCCTCATTTACCTTCCAAATTTCCCTCACATGACCGAAGGGGGGGGAGCAGCGAAGGTTCTCACACAACTGCTCACCACCCATCCCGACCTCATCGCCTCTGTCTGGGACAAACATTCCACCCAAGCTCCAGTGCAGAAAGCAGAGGAAAGAATATAATCATAGGATCACATCCTATCTATTCATACCTCACCGCTTCCCAACCATTGCTTCAGAGGATTCCAAAATCTCTTACAAACTTTATGACAGTTTAACTTATGATGGTAAATTTGAGAGTTTTTCCATTCGACAAAAGTAGGGGGAACAGGGCTGATAATTTATTTTTGTTTTTGAAATCCATTCCGTTTTCCTTTAAGGAAAATAGGCTGCATTTTTTTTTTAAACTGCTTTATTCCAAAACAGTCACAGACATGGTCTGCTGTCCCCAGCAGGCCACCATCCCTGTGACTGCAGCCATTCCTAATGGGGTCGCAAATTGCGACCTGCCTCATGAATATTAATGAGGTAAGTTATTTGCGACCATATTGGGAATTGCAAACAGTGTGAAGTACACTGTTGTACATATGGTTTTGCAAAACACACAAATGGATTGCACATTGGGAGTCACAAAACTCTGAGTCGTACATCTGGCCCTAGGTCCCTAAAGTAATGATGGACCAACGTGGCCCATGTTTGTCATAAACACACCACAGCCTGCCATACAGGCACTTCAAACAGCTGACGGACATGCACTTTATAACGAGCTAGTAAAACCTTACATATGATTTGTACAGTTTGCTATGCAGACCTTGAACATCGCCCCACCACGGGCTGCACCAGCTGGTTACCAATTGGCCATTACTGGGATTAACCCACAAATGATACATTCTATCATGGTCAAAGCGCTCACAGAATGTGAGAAGATTCTGTTCTAGATAGCACAAAAAAACTGACCAGCTGGAAGCAGTGTTTCCCTGTACAGGAGCCCAATATTAGCATAGAATTCTCACAATGTGCTTGCCATTCGCATGGTTGCCTCAGTGGGCAACTGCACCACATGGGGTATAGTTTACACTGCAATTTACACTACTGTTGGGGATTGTTTACATAATAGCCGCCACAAGTCTGCCTCCTTATCAATTGTTTAGGAGCATACCTGTGTCAGGGGACCTCCGTGATCTGTATAAATACATCTCACATAGACAAGGTTATCAGAGGGTCTTCTTCCAGATGGCATCTATACTGCATGTCACCTTGCTCCAGAAATCATCCTTTGTGTCACCACAGAGTCTGACCTAGAGACCTTATTCCAAGGTAAAAAGGGTTGGGGGGGGGCGCTTCTTATGGACATGGTACTGCCAGATTAGTTTATCACCCCTAGCTTTCATTAGGTAAGAGATTAGGTTCTCCATGATAGGGATTTTACATTTCATGTTTATCACAAGCTGGGGGGGGGGGGTCTTTGTATTCACCCTGCTCATGTTCACAATTATGCTTCTTTGATTGTTTGTTATCCTAATTATCGCAGATAATGCATTTCAACCTATATTGTAGTCTTTTTAATAAACCTATTGAAAACTCTCCTGCATCTCCCTCATTGTCTGTGTGTGACTGAGACTTATTGCTAATGAGAGAAAAGGGTAAATTCCGTTCCACCACGACTCCCCTGAGATGTAACAATCTAGAGTTCACGCGTAAGGCTGCCAGAATTCACCTTTAACTGTTTGGGTTTTTGGTGACATACTGCTTGTGAGCCGAAAGGGTTGGACCGACAGTTGCGATCCCCTTCCACCCCCCAACCCCCCTGGCCACCCAGTGACGTCTGATGACGTCAGCACACGATTGCGTGCTGACCTCATCAGAGGTCACCTCCCATCGTGCTGGAAGCATGCTTCCAGCGCGATGTGGAAGAGAAATGCAAAAGCATTTCTCGTCCCCTCAGGAGGAGGGGGCCGGCAAAGGCATGAAAGGAAAGGAAAGGCCTTTCCTTTCCTTTCATGTCTCTGCAAGCATTTCTGCTGCCCGATCGCGAAGCAATCATGCAGCAGAAATGCCCACTAGACACCAGGGATTTTTTTTGTTTTAGTAATTGACATGAGCGGCGCGGCCCTTTGGGCAAGGGCTGCTTCCTAGAGGGCCAAATTATTGTTAGGCCATTTCTGTCCCTGCTGGGGTAAAAAAACTCCGTAGACACCGGGAAAAAAAATATTTTAGTTTATTTTTTTCTTTTATGTGTGGGGAGCGACCCCTTAGGCAAGGGTCGCTCCCCGGGGGCCAAATTTGTTTTAGGTCATTTCTGCCCCCCCTGGGGGACAGATAGGCCTAATATAATTAGGCTGCACTGCCCCCAGGGGAGGCAGAAGCCACTTGACACCAGGGATTTTTTTTATACTTACGCATAACGGGAGCGGTCCCTTGGGCAAGGGCTGCTCCCGAGGGGGGGGCAAAGTATTTTTAGATCATTTCTGCCCCCCTGGGGGCAGAAGCCACTAGACACCTGGGAATTTTTATTTGTTATATACTTACGCATAAGCGGAGCGGCCCCTTGGACAAGAGCCGCTGCCCGGGGGAAGCAAAATATTTTTACGAAAAACCCTAGACAACAGGGATACATTTTATTTTGTTTATTTTTTTTTATATGTTGGGAACGACTCCTTAAGCAAGGGTCACTCCAGGGGGGAGGATTATTTTTAGGCCATTTCTACCCCCACCCGGGGGCAGAACCCACAAGACACCAGGGATTTTTTAATATACTTACGCATAAGGGGAGCAGCCCTTGGGCAAGGGTTGCTCCCCATGGGGGCACATTACTGTTGGCCATATCTGCCCCTTGGGGGCAGATCGGCCTATTTTGGAAGGCCCATCTGTCCCCAAGGGGGGGCGGAAAGCCACCAGAGACGAGGAAAGATGTTTTTTTCAAAAGAAGAAGGTTGGGGTATGGCCATACCCGCACCCAAAATAAATGGAGCCAACGTTGTTCTACCCACCAGTGGGCAGATTGGTCAATTACCCCCGATCCACACACCAGGGGGGCAGAAAGTCTACTAGATGTCAGGAAATTTAAAAAAAAACATAGTGGGGTGGTGGCTACCAACCAGTATGGGCCTGGTTATGCCTCTACCCCAACTGAAGGGGGTAACAGTCTTTCAGCTCTCCTCCCGCACACTAAAACATCTTATCGCGCGGCAAGCAAGAGGACATTTGATTATTTGGGGTTTTGGTTTTACATTTGGGCCATGAGAGCTTGGTAACTCTCAAAAACATCCTACTTGGAATGGCGGGGCTGCACTTTTTGGACTTTGGGACACATCTGCACCATTTTCTTATCCACAATGCTGTGTAAACCTCAAAATTTGCTGGGAATCACACATTTTTTCCCACATTTTTATAATGGAACTTTCCGGAATCTGCAAGAATCCACAAAATTCCTACCACCCAACATTGTCTCATCTATACCGATAAAAATTCTGCTGCACTTGTAAGGCTAAAAATTATTTTTTTCAAACTGCCCTTTTGAACCCGCTTTGGTTCCCCCTCAATTTTGACATGTTTTTGGCTCTTCCCTGTCACCGGCACTTGGCCCACCTACACAAGTGAGGCATCATTTTTACCGGGGGACTGAGGATAATGTTGGGTGATAGGAAATTTGTCCCAGGGTGGTGACCCCACACAGAAATGTGGGAAAAATGTGATTTTTGTAGCTAAATGTGAGGTTTGCTGAGGATTCTAGGTAAGAAAACATTGGGGGATTCATGCAAGTCACACCTACCTGGACTCCCTCTGGTGTCTAGTTTTCAGAAATATCTGGTAGGTTTCCCTAGATGGCTGCTGAGCCCAGGACCAAAAACGCAGGTCCCCCCGCAAAAACAGGTAGTTTTGTATTTGATAATTTTGATGTGTCCAGATAGTGTTTTGGGGCATTCCCTGTCGCAAGCACTAGGCCTACCCATAAAAGTGAGGTACCATTTTTATTGGGAGACTTGGGGGAATGCTGGGTGGAAGGATATTTGTGGCTCCTCTCAGATTCCAGAACTTTCTGTCACCGAAATGTGAGGAAAAAGTGTTTTTTGGCCAAATTTTGAGGTTTGCAAAGGGTTCTGGGTAACAGAACTTGGTGAGAGCCCAACAAATCACCCCATCTTGGAGTCCCCTAGGTGTCTAGTGTTAAAAAATGCACAGGTTTGGTAGGTTTCCCTAGGTGCCGTCTGAGCTAGAGGCAAAAATCCTCAGCTAGGCACTTTGCAAAAAGCAGCTCTGTTTTCTTTGGGAAAATGTGATGTGTCCAATTTGTGTTTTGGGGCATTTCCTGTCACGGGCGCTAGGCCTACACACACAAGTGAGGTACCATTTTTATCGGGAGACTTGGGGGAACGCTGGGTGGAAGGAAATTTGTGGCTCCTCTCAGATTCCAGAACTTTCTGTCATCAAAATGTGAGGAAAACGTTTTTTTTTGGCCAAATTGTGAGGTTTGCAAAGGATTCTAGGTAACAGAACCCGGTGAGAGCCCCACAAGTCACCCCATCCTGGATTCCCCTAAGTGTCTAGTTTTGAAAAATGCACAGGTTTGGTAGGTTTCCCTAGTGCCGGCTGAGCTAGAGGCCTAAAATCTACAGCTAGGCACTTTGCAAAAAACATGTCAGTTTTCAATGTAAAAATGTGATGTGTCCATGTTGCATTTCCTGTTGCAAGCATTAGGCCTACCCACGCAAGTGAGGTACCAGAGACCTGGGGGAACACAGAATAGAAAAACAAGTGTTATTGCCCTTTGTCTTTCTCTTCATTTGTTCCTTCCAAATGTAAGACATTACTTAAAAAGACGTCCATTCGAGAAATGCCCTGTAATTCACATGCTAATATGAGCACACCGGAATTCAGAGATGTGCAAATACCCACTGCTTCTCAACACCGTATCTTGTGCCCATTTTGGAAAATACAAAGGTTTTCTTGATACTTATTTTTGCACTCTTTATATTTCAGCAATGAATTGCTGTATACCCGGTATAGAATGGAAACCCACTGCAAGCTGCAGCACATTTATTGGCTCTCGGTACCTAGGGTTCTTGATGTACCTACAAGCCCTATATATCCCCGCATCCAGAAGAGTCTAGCAGATGTAACGGTATATTGCTTTAAAAAATCTGACATCGCAGGAAAAAGTTACAGAGTAAAACGTGGAGAAAAATGGCTGTTTTTTTACCTCAATTTCAATATTTGTTTCTTTCAGCTGTTATATTCTGTGAGGACCCCTTGTAAGATTTACACAAATTACCCCTTGCTGATCCTAGAATTTTGTCTACTTTTCACAAATGTTTAGCTTTCTGGGATGCAGCATTGGTTTCACACCCATTTCTGTCACTAACTGGAAGAAGGCTGAAAGCACAAAAAATAGTAAAAATGTGGTATGTCCCAGTAAAATGCCAAAATTGGGTTTTCTGATTTAAGTCTGCCTGTTCCTGAAAGCTGTGAAGATGGTGATTTTAGCACCACAAACCCTTTGTTGATGCAATTTTCAGGGAAAAAATCACAAGCCTTCTTCTGCAGCCTTTCTTCCCATTTGTTTGAAACAAATTATGTTTTCGTTGTATTTTAGCTAATTTCTCTGTCTCCTTCAGGGAAACCCACAAAGTCTGGGTACCTCTAGAATCCCTAGGATTTTGGAAAAATAGAACACAAATTTGGCATGGGTAGCTTATGTGAACAAAAAGTTATGAAGGACTAAGAGCGAACTGCCCCAAACAGCCAAAAAAAGGCTTGGCACCTGAGGGGGAAAAGGCCTGGCACTGAAGGGATTAAAGGTCTACCTTGCCCGGGTCAAAATGGAGTACGACTGGTTTGTTACTCGGAGTCAGGAATTTGATGGAATCACTCACGGATGGATTACCTCAACAGCTAGAAGAAGGAAGGTATTGACTTCAAAGTGAAACCATGATGATGATGACTCTGAGGCCTACTGAGCTCTGTGGTGTTAACAGAGGTGTGTTCATTTGGGAAATGCTGTTGAGTGTATGTGCTGGCTTAAATGTGAAACTGCTCATATATAGCTGTTGTGGGCAGACCTGTTGCTTGTAACTGGAGACAGACTTGTAATGCCACATCATCACATGATGCACACATTCTGCTAGATGTTACGATGACAGTTGAATAGCCCAGTGAGTGACAGATATTCCAAGAAGAATACAGAAGAACCGCCAATTTGCCAATGCAGTATCATTTTTATTTTAACATTCATAATTTTAAGAACTGTGTGGGTTCACTTTGCTCCTCCATAATTTTCAATTTTCAAACCTAGGTGACAGAACATTTAGATATATATTAATAACTCGGGTCTCTGGGGCTAAAGGATTGTTTGCAAAACATTTAACTGAACTATGTCATAATCATCATTCCTTCAACAATAGACTGCTGATGTATAGAGTTTGTCTTTGTCACACCTTTGCCCAAATCCCCTTTCCCATCCATTCATCAAACTCCTAACCCTCTTCTCCCTGGCTCTGTAATTCAAGGAGGTGTGACTTAATTTACACCATAAATGGATTAAACACATGGTGGGGTGAATGTGGTAAAAACGACATCAACTCATGCAGGATATTCTATTGCCTGAGCAATAGACCACACCAGCCCCTCTTACCCACCCACACATAAAAGGAATCTATATTTTAGATGTAGAAGAATTTCATTAGTCAACATCATCATTCAGGCCTTGTGTTGCATAAATGATTAACCTTGTCTACTGCAGTTTTTGAGTCTAGTTTTCCTGCCTCAATGATTTCATACCTTTAGATTTAATTAAATAGTAGTTCCCCATTGCTCAGAAGGAATTACTATTGCTAGTTTATGCTATAATATCAGACATTATTTGTTGTGTCATGGTGATAGTCATCTGGTGTCAGTCTTTGTAAAGCTATAATTTAAATATAACCCACAAACTCTGTGTTTCTCTATAAATTTAGTTGCCTGTATTGGATAATTTTTTTGATTAATCCTAAAATTGGAGCTCATCAAGGGAGAGAGGCCTCACTTATAATGCCTTCCCTGTTAGTGAACTAGCCTGCTACTACTACCACCACCATTAAGAAGGCACCGTGGAAAACCCTGCGATAAGGTTCTGGTATACTGGGGGAGGTAGCAGCCACCACTTAATTTATTCAGGTAACATAACTATAGAGTGATGTGAAATAGTTTACTGAGTATGTAACTAACGTCTACTGCAGATAAGTATTTGTTTAGAGGGTATAAGTAACTGGTGGTATACACTTTGAGAAGCAGAATAAAAAATAGACTGTGCAAAAAGGCAGCTGAGCAAAGTAAAAGTAAAGCACAAAAAAATACTTCAGGCATAAAGTATGATAAATTATTTTTTCCCTTTACTTACAACAAAATGCATTGTCTCCACCCACAACAGGCCCACACCTGTCCCCAAATATTATCACCCCAATCATTGCCCAAATGTCCAATGAAGAGTCAAAAGCAAAGTCCAAAATGTCCTCACTGCCCTTCCCAATTCCCTCCCTCTCCACCCACAACAAAAGTCCCTCCTACAACAACAAAAAAAGAAACCAAAGGGCTCAGGAGAGGGAGTTTCAATGAGGGTCTGCAGTTCTTGCTGCTGATTCTCAAAGCATGCCATCCGAAGGTGGAGCTGCACCAGTTCACGCAGCACAGTGCATTAGATTAGGTGGTCTGGGTGGGGGGAGCTGCCGGCAGCACTAGTTATTTTGTAGCTGGGAGGATGGAGGTGCAGGTGGCAGGCTGGAAGAACTGGGGCCCAGTGCTGCAGCAGACACCACCAGACCCTCTAAAGCCACCGGCTGTTAGAATTCATCCTAAATTTCTTCCAACCTCTGTAGATGTAGCTGGGTTGCTGACTCCTGCCTTGTCGCTGGTGGTGGTGAACCAGCAGGAGTAGCTGTATCAAGAAAGAATCAAAAGTAAAAAAAAAGACAAATTGTAAACAATACTTTGTGTAAACACTTGTTTAAAATTAAGTAGTGGCATATTAGCAGTACATTGCTGTTCCCCTAAGGTCATTGGAATTTGATGTGATTATGAGAGTCAAAGGGCCATTTTGCACCCACACATGCCTTAAATTAACGCACTGACTGACTACAAGGAATTAAGGCAGAATAACACCAGATTAAAGAAACAGAGTGATTTTTTTATTTTAATGGAGTTATTAAAAAAATAAAGACACTTTGTGAGGAAACTGAAAAATAAATTACCTCTCTTTAATGAGTAAGGCATTATGCACTATGGAGTACAAGTATTCTTGTGATAAATTAATGGAAGCATGCTAGCTAGCGCATCAGGTACTTTGCTACTCTTTCCAGTCTGTAGCTGGGGCAGCTGTAATGGACAATTATCTTACTTTAATTGCAACATCCAAGCACTTCTCCAAATACCTTTCATTTCCATACTGACTCCAAAGAGGCAGATGAATAATAATGATACTACGTCACACATGCCACGTATAAAATGCGGATATCCTGTCTGCCATAGGTAGACATGAGAAAACCAATGCACTGCAGTACAGGGAAATTAATGGGAGTTAGAGATTTTGGCCCATATTTATACTTTTTGACGCTAAACTGCGCTAACGCAGTTTAGCGTCAAAAAATTTTGCGCCGTCTAACGCCATTCTGAAGCGCCATGCGGGCGCCGTATTTATGGAATGGCGTTAGCCGGCGCAAGCAGACCGGCGCTGCCTGGTGTGCGTGGAAAAATACCACGTAGACCAGGCAGCGCCGGCGTTGGTCAAAAATTACGTTAGGGCGTCTTAAAATGGGGCAAGTCAGGTTGAGGCAAAAAAATCGTCTTAACCCGACTTGCGCCATTTTTTAACGACGCCCATCCCCCATCAACATGACTCCTATCATTGTAAAGATAGGAGTCATGCCCCCTTGCCCAATGGCCATGCCCAGGGGACTTCTGTCCCCTGGGCATGGTCATTGGGCATAGTGGCATGTAGGGGGGCACAAATCAGGCCCCCCTATGCCAAAAAAAATTATTAAAAAAAAATAAAAAAATACTTACCTGAACTAACCTGAATGTCCCTGGGGTGGGTCCCTCCAGCCTTGGGTGTCCTCCTGGGGTGGGCAAGGGTGGCAGGGGGGGTCCCTGGGGGCAGGGGAGGGCACTCTGGGCTAATTTTGAGCCCACTTGTCCCTTAACGCCATGCCTGACCCAGGCGTTAAAAAGCGGCGCAAATGCGCCGTTTTTAGCCACGCCCACTCCCGGGCGTCTCTTTTGCCCGGGAGTATAAATACCACGTAAAGGCCTGGGAGTCATTTTTTAGACGGGAACGCCTCCCTTGCATATCATTAACGCAAGGAAGGGGTTCATGCTAAAAAATGACGCACATTCCGGGAACTTTGGCGCTATACGCCTCTAACGCCATAGTATAAATATGGCGTTAGTTGGCGTTAGTTTAGCGTCGAATTTGCGTCGAAAAAAACGACGCAAATTCGGCGAAAACGGAGTATAAATACGGCCCTTTATTCGGTACGTTTGTTACAGAGTATCCCATCTGTAAAACTCAAAATCAGGCACTTAGGGGGTCATTCCGACCCCGGCGGGCGGCGGGCACCGCCCGCCAAAAGACCGTACTGCGGTCAAATGACCGCGGCGGTCATTTTGACTTTCCCGCTGGGCAGGTGGGCGACCGCCAAAAGGCCGCCCGCCCGCCCAGCGGGAAAGCCCCAGCAACGATGAAGCCGGCTCCGAATGGAGCCGGCGGAGTTGCTGGTGTGCGACGGGTGCGGTGGCACCCATCGCGATTTTCAGTGTCTGGTTTGCAGACACTGAAAATCATAATGGGGCCCTGTTAGGGGGCCCCTGCAGTGCCCATGCCAGTGGCATGGGCACTGCAGGGGCCCCAAGGGGCCCCACGACACCCGTTCCCGCCAGCCTCTACCTGGCGGTGTAAACCGCCAGGAACAGGCTGGCGGGAAGGGGGTCGGAATCCCCATGGCGGCGCTGCTTGCGGGGGCTTGGAGGATTCCCTGGGGCAGGGGAAAACCGGCGGGAAACCCGGTTTCCCTTTTCTAACCGCGGCTTTACCGCCGCGGTCAGAATTGCCCCTGAAGCACCGCCAGCCTGTTGGCGGTGCTTCCTCCGTCCCCGGCCCTGGCGGTCCATGACTGCCAGGGTCGGAATGACCCCCTTAGTCCTGCTTTTCTCCCTGGCCTTGCCCTTTACCCCAAATTATTTCAAGCAAATACACTTGCTTGGCAGTAAGGAAAGGAAACAAGACTTACTCTATTGCAGGGTAAATTAGATGGATTAGGCTGGGCAGGTAGAGGTTTTGCTATAGAGCAGCGGGGTGTCATTGATTATCATCACCTGCCCAAGCTTTGACGAATGTCGAAAGTTAAAAATTTGAACAGATGTGAATCCAGTATGGCACCCATGACATATATGAATCATTTAGCCAGAAAAATGTGGCACATGCTAAGAATGGAATTTCCATTTTTTTTGGTAGGCTGGGACAGAACCTACAAAAGAATACGGGAGTAAATTACTAGGAGGTGACTGGGTGGACACTAGGAGAGAAGGGAAGCATATCTTGCTTTTGGTTTACAATGAACTGAAACTTTGTTAATGCTGTGTTAACTGAAGCAGAATCACATTGCACAGCCAATACTGCAGTGCTGAATTGAGCCATGCTGCAGTTAGGTCATGGGTGGCAAAATGCCATGAGAATGGAGGTGATGAATGATGAAGGGGGGAATATATATCTTCCTCCCTTCACAAATACAGTGAGTATACTAGTAATTGTCAATAAGCAATCAATGTGACTTTACCACCGTCTGTCCCTGCCAGCTCTGGGACTCCGCATCTAACCACATCTGCCCCGGTGGTATGAGTGGCTAGAAAAAGCATTACAAAATTTAGATGCAAGATACACCACCTATTATTATTTTTTAACAAAATACAACCACTTACTAACAAAGCCAAAAGAAAGCTATAGACTAGTACACACAGAAGGAAGTCAGCTATAGAAACATGAAATACAGAATTAATGCTAATGCAGGGATAGCAAGAATTTAACAAACAATTGATAGAATGAAGAGGAATTGAAAAAAGGAGAAGCCACAGTATAAAAGGGAGGAAAATGTATTCCCTTTCCCTAAACATTAGGGAAATAATAATAATAGTAACAGGTAAACTTACTGGGACTAGCAGATCTGTCAGATGTGGCTCTGGTGGTGGTACTTCCAACCCTGCAGCATTGGTGGCTGCCCTGGCTTCACCCTTTGATGTCCTTTTCTTGCCCTTCGGTGCTGATGTAAGAAATGAAGGAGATAAAGAAAAGATTAGTGGTATGGTTAATCTCTCAAAAAATATTTTGACAAGCAATGGCAAACACAGTAAAACTTTTCTAAATCAGATAGCATATAGTACTAGTATGAGTTGACTGCCTAAACCTGAGCCCTATTCCAAATTCCCTAAACTACATCTGGAGCTACTAATGCATTGCAACAAATGATCTTTGCATCTCTACCCCCTTTGATGAGCCAACTCAGGGGCATATTTATAGTCTGTTTGCACTGAATTAGAGTCATTTTGGCCCGTATTTATACTCCGTTTGCGCCGAATTAGCGTCGTTTTTTTCGACGCAAATTCGGCGCAAAACTAACGCCATATTTATACTTTGGCGTTAGACGCGTCTAGCGCCAAAGTATGGGCAAATAGCGTCATTTTTTTGCGTGAACGCCTTCCTTGCGTTAATGAGATGCAAGGAAGGCGTTCCCGTCTAAAAAAATGACGGCGACGCAAATGCGTCGTATTTATACTCCCGGGCAAAAGTCACGCCCGGGAGGTGGCGGGTCAAAAAACCCCGCATTTGCGCCACTATTTAACGCCTGGGTCAGGGTAGGCGTTAAGGGGCCTGTGGGCTCAAAATGAGCCCACAGGTGCCCTCCCCTGCCCCCAGGGACCCCCCCTGCCACCCCTGCCCACCCCAGGAGGGCACCCAAGGATGGAGGGACCCACCCCAGGGACATTCAGGTAAGTTCAGGTAAGTATAATTTTTTATATTTTTTAATTTTTTTGGGGTGGCATAGGGGGGCCTTATTTGTGCCCCCCTACATGCCACTATGCCCAATGACCATGCCCAGGGGACATAAGTCCCCTGGGCATGGCCATTGTGCAAGGGGGCATGACTCCTGTCTTTACTAAGACAGGAGTCATTTAAATGGCGTCTGGGCGTCGAAAATAATGGCGCAAATCGGGTTGAGGCGATTTTTTTGCCTCAACCTGACTTGCCCCATTTTAAGACGCCCTAACGCCATTTTCCCCCTACGCCGGCGCTGCCTGGTCTATGTGTTTTTTTTCCACGCACACCAGGCAGCGCCGGTCTGCTAGCGCCGGCTAACGCCATTCCATAAATACGGCGCCCGCATGGCGCTTCAGAATGGCGTTAGACGGCGCTAAATTTTTTGACGCTAAACTGCGTTAGCGCAGTTTAGCGTCAAAAAGTATAAAACGAACTCCATATTTATACTTTGGTGCTAGACCTGTCTAGCACCAAATTTATGGAGTTAAAGTCATTTTTGGGAAGTGGAAACCTACCTTGCTTTAATGAGAAGCAAGGTAGGCGTTCCCGTGCAACAAATTACTCTATGGCCTTCACGCCATATTTATACTCCCATGCAAAAATGATGCACAGGAGGGGTCAAAAAATTGTGCAAAGCTTGGTTTGCCCCGTTTTTTAACTCCTAGGGCAGGGCAGGCATGAGGGGACCTGTGGGCCTATTTCCATGGTTGAACACCATATAATAAGCACTCAGGTGTCCTCCCCATGCCCGAGGGGCACCCTCACCCACACCAGAGGAACTGAGGAGGATGGGGACCCCCTCCCAGGTAAGTATTGCATTTTATTTTTTAAAGTGCCATGGGGCCCTGTAATGGGCTCCATACATGGCACAGGGTGCAGTGGCCATGCCCAGGGGACCCTGTCCCCTGTGCTGGCCACTGGGGTGGTGGGCATGACTCCAGTCTTTTCTAAGGCAGGAGTCATGTGGCATGGTAGGTTTAGCACCATAAAATGACGCTAATATGGTTAGAGTCATTTTTCTTTTTACTCTAACCTGCCTTAAGTCATTTTCTGGTGCTAAACCCCCTTCTTCTATACCTCCAGCCCCACCGACTAAAGTCTTTTTTTCTTACTCTAGCCTACCCTTTGCACCGGCTTGCACCATTCCATAAATATGGTGCCCGGCTGGTGTATAGAAATGGTGCAAGCCGGTGCTAAACTTTTTGGTGCAAAACTGCTTTAGTGCAGTTTTGCACCAAAAAGTATAATTAAGGGCCTCAGTCTCCCTTTTCAGTGCATAGTTGTATAGTATACATCGCTGGGAGATTGCTTGGGAGTGTATGAGCTACATTAAGAAAGGCAAAGAGAACGCTAACTCACTGAATTACTGCTACCACCACCTTAGTGACAGGGCAGAGGAACCTGCATGACTTCTTAAATAAACAGCCCAAGCGAGCGTCAACGAGTGTGGTTAGGTAGAGGTGAGCACCTGGCTAGCCCAACTGGATCTCATAGTATTCACATAAAAGATAAGTGCAGCAACCTCGGTATTTGAAAAAATTGGTAGGGGCTGCACCCCTTGGTGGTGCTGGTGACCACAAAGTTTGTGGCTATCAGCTGCACTGGTGCGCTTCCTCTCTCACCCTGTTCTGCCACGGTGGTAGGTGAAAAAAAAATAATAGGAACTGTAGGAAGGAATTAATAAAAGAAGAAGTGAAGAAGTAAAGAAATAAAGGGAAAACCAAAAAAAGTGCAAAAAGTCATGGAAAAAGAAAAAAAGACAAAAACATAAAATACACAAATACAAAGATACACATTGATAAAATAAAGGTAAATGAGGGGTGGGTGAGTGGGATAGGAAGAAGTTTGGGAAGATTTAGAAAGAATGGAAACATCAGGCCAAGCACCATACACAGAACAGAAAGCAGGTAAAACAAAATGTCCAAGTCCATGCTGTTAGGGTGGTACTGTGTGCGCTCATTTTTCAGCTTGAAACACACTTCTGGCATGAAAAAGCAGCACAAAAGGCAGCCAAGCACATTTTTCCACCGGTTTGGAGAGCTACAGAGAATCTCGTGGAGTTTTTTTGGAACTCTGAAGAATCCTGTGTAGCAAAACTTCACAAGATTCACCCAGGCCTAGAAACCAGCCCTTTATTGTCTCCCAGCTGAGGTGGATGAGGCACCAGAGGATGTTGCCCGGGAGCCCAGTGGAGAGAACAAAGCCTCACTTGATGACCTGCCTGAATATGCTGGATGGCAAGAAGAAGGACGACCCACCGGGAAGCCTTCTGCAAGGTGCACAGGGAGTGACCAGCCTTGGTGGGCATGAAGCAACAGGCCAAAGCCCAGGCTGCAAGTGGTTCCTCTGGTAGTCACCGGATTTACAGAGAGGACGGACAACTTCCTGTATAGTAAGCCTAGGGTACCTGTGCATGGGGCAACAAGATCCTTGGTGGTCCAATTCTTCGGGGAGTTCTTTCTGGAGCTGACTCATGAGATACCCCTGGCAGGACATATGGGCCAGAATAAGACCTTTGCTAGACATGTTCCCTACTTTTACTGGGCGCTTTTGAAGATTTCCTCAGATACATTCTGTAGGACTTTAGTGATCTCTCAGGAAGACATGGCAGAAGCTGAAAGCTACCCTGAATCCCTTGCCTATCATTGGAACCACCTTTGAAAGAGTGAGTATCAGCATTGTAGGGCCCAATGATACCCAGACAGTCTCTGGCTGTAGGTTTATCCTGGTTCTGGTGGATCATGTCACAGGATACACAGAGGACATCCCTCTAAAGACTGCAACTACACCTGCAGTAGCCAAGGACCTATCAGGGATTTTTACCCACGTAGGTTTCCCCAAGGAAGTGGTGTCTGACAGAGGCACCAACCTCATGCCTGCTTATATGCAGTCAATGTGGAGACAGTCTGAAGTTAGCTAAACGTTTGTTTTCCACCCCCTACCATCCACAAACTGATGGGCTTGTTGAGAGGTTCAACAAGACCCTGAAAGGCATGATCAAGGGCCTATCTGAGGCCCTGAGACATAAGTGGGACATCCTCTCGCCATACCTGCTCTTTGTTTACAGGAAGGTCCCACAGAAGCGGGTCGACTTCAGCCAGGAGGTAATGAAACAATGGTATGACCAAACAGCTACCCCTGTGGAATTCCAGCCTGGGCAGAAAGTGTGAGTGAATGAACCTGTGAAGCCCGGTCTCTCCAAGACTATTGGACTGGTCCTATGAGATTGCTGAGAGGAAGAGGGAGGTTCTCTACCTGGTGGACCTCAAAACCTCCATTCACCCCAGAGGGTGCTCCTTATACATCATCTTAAACCATACTTTGAGAGGTCTGCGTCACTATCTTATTGGTGACCAATGGTGGGGAAGAAGAGGAGAGTAAGCCTCTGCTGACCTCCTAGCATCCCATGAGAAAGATGGGCCAGAGGGAGATGTAAATCTTTCCCCTATCCTGTCTTCAGAACAGCAGAGGAACTGTCATTAATTGCTAGGACAGTTCTCTCTGTTTTTCCCCACTCCTAGGTTTACACATCCGTGAACCAATGATATTAATACAGGAGACAGAAAACCTGTCAAGAACAAAATCTGTAGGCCTGTCTGAAAAAGTGATGGCCATTTCTAAGATCAGGTTCTAAGATGCTGGAGTTAGGGGTGATTGAACCCACCAGTAGGTGCTGGTTCAGTCCTGTGATGCCTGTACCAAAAGCAGCCCCACTTGGCACTACACCAGAACTCAGGTTCTGTGTAGATTACAGGGGACTCAATTCAGTCACCAAGACTAATGCTCATCCCAACCCCCGGGCTGATGAGCTGATTGATAGGTTAGGCCCTGCCCAGTTCCAGAGTACTTTGGCCTTACTTCAGGATACTGGCAGAGTGCCCTAACTGAAGGAGCCAAGAAAAGGTTAGTCTTCTCCACTCCAAAGGGCCATTACCAGTTTAGACTGATGCCCTTTGGATTGAAGAGTGCCCCTGTTACATTACAGCGGCTGGTGAAGCAAGTTCTGGCTCGTATGGAGGCCTTCATTGCTGCTTACTTGGATGACATAGCTGTGTTCAGTAGCAGCTGCAAGGACCAACTTTTTCACCTGCAGGAAGTGACTATCGAGGCCAGTAAGTGCCATATAGGCTAAGGGTATGTGGTGTATTTGGGGCATCTAGTGGGCAGGGATAAGGTGAAGCCCCTACATGCCTAGATAGAGACTATCATGATCGGGGAGCTCCTAAAAGGCCAAACTGAGGTGAGAGCCTTCTTAGGCCCCACAGGGTACTACAGGAGGTTTGACAAGGGATACAGCATCATTGATACTCCCTTGACAGAGCTGACTATGAAGAAGCAGCCCAGGAAGGGGATTTCGACAGAGGAATGCCAAAAAGCAGTTGATTCCCTAAAGCGGGCCATGTGCACAGCCCCTTTGGACAAGCCCACTGACATTTCCAGGGAATTCATTTTACAAACAGATGCCTCAGAACATGACACAGGGGAGATTCTACTACAGCCAAATGATGAGGGCCTAGACCAGCCTATAGCTTTCATCTCTGTGAAGTTACTTCCCAGGTAACAGTTATAGAGTGCTATTGAAAGGGGAGCCTTGGCAGTGGTCTGAATACTGAAGAACTAGAACCCATACCTGTTTGGGACTCACTTCAGGATTCAGAGAGACCACAGGCACCTCAGGTAGCTAATGCAGATAAGGGGTAAGAATCCAAAATTGATGAGATGGTTGATCTCCCTACAGGGAAAGGACTTTACGGTGGAACACAGACTCGAATCAGACTACCCCAGTCCTGATGGCCTCTCTAGGTTGTTCTGCCTTAGAACTCCCAGGAGGTTGGGTAGTTCTCCCTACTTTCAACTGGGGAAGACACATGTTAGACCTGACAGCCTAGGGTGGTCTTCCCAAAACACTTTTGCCTGCTTGCCTCATATTTTTTGGATTACATTTTGTTGGCGGTAGGACTCCTAGCACTTTACCACTGCTGACCAGTGCTAAAGTGCATGTGCTGCCTTCCCTAAACATCGTTTTATTGGTACATCACAATTGGCATATTTAATTTTTCTATCAGTCCCTTGCGAATTGCACTACATGTGCCCATGACCTGTAAATTATGTGCTACTAGTGGAACTGCAGCACTGCTTGTGCCAGCCACTCAAGTAGCCCTTACACATGTCTCAGGTCTGGCATTGCAGAACCTGAATGTGCAGTTTTACTGCCATGTCGACTAGGCATTTACAACCTCTTGCCAAATCTTAAAATCCCCTATTTACCTACTGGCAATTAACACTAGGTAGTTATAGACAGGACCAACTTTTCCCATTGATTAAGTATTTTTTATTTTGCTAATAACTTTGGCTCCATTTAACGAATCTTCACACATTTTTCAAAACAAGTTTACCACTCACTTTGGGTAATGAGTGGGATGTTTTGGGGTGATTCATCAAGAGGGACAAAGAAAAATAGGGGCCCTAAATCACTTTTTCCTCATACAATCTTTATGAGGTCTTTGCAATTTTTAGATACAGCTACAGCCTGAACTGCTGTACAGACGTACACCAAATTTGGCAGAAGCCTAGATCTTGGTCTAGGAAGAACCCTTTTTGTAATTTAATTTGGTGTAAAACTATTAAGTAGTTTTAGAGTTATTAAATAAAAAATATATAGATATCCACGGACTCAGATCAGTGGGTACCAGCAAGGCCCTGAGTGGCTGGCTGCAACCTGAAAGAAAAGTTATGGCCGCCATTTATTTCTCAGCTGGGCCCCTGGGAGAAATTATAAATACAAAATCACATAAGGGGTCAAGATAGACGTATCCTGACTCCATAGGAAACATGGAGGGATCTCTGCAGGACCCCTTATGGGCAAACAATAACCCAAATACTTTTTTTTATGTCAGAATCACGGATCCACAGATTTACTGGGGTGATAATTTTGACACCCAGTATAAAATCGTGAAGGATCTGTGGATCTGTGGGCCAATGAAAAAAAACATGCACCCACTCACATAACAACTCCCTGCAGTGCATGGGCAAAGATGGTTGTATTAATGTATGGTAGTCATTTCTATGGTTTTGTGTGTGTAAAACTTCACCCTTAACTATTAACGTCCTTGTAACCTTTTCAGTGATTGTTACATATATCACCCTTAATGTAGGCACTAGATAGCCCTTAGAGCAGGATGCTATGTAAATAAAATACAGGATGGATACTTTTAAATTGTATATTTCCTGGGAGTGAAAAACTATCAAGTCTATTTGTTAATACTATTATTACTATGAGGCTTTGTAGTGAATCCTATCTTGTTTTAATGGGAAGCAGGAGTTAGCTTAGCCTTCTGGCTTGCAGACTTGTGCCCCTGTCACCTAGTGACTTTTAACCTACTTAGCTTGCTCTGTTTTAGCACATTTATTTAATTAAATCTTCCCAAGATGGCCGCTATGCTTCTAGTTAGGAACATGTTTTGTTTTACGCTATAAGTACCACTTTGCTCAGGGGTAAACATCAGCATCAAAAGATAAATAAGATGTAGGTATTCACATTAGGTACTTTTCCACTCTTGTACTTTCCAGGGAATTGCAACGGTCTTGAGTCCATGTGTAAAAGCTGCCACAAATCACCTTTTACTATTTGGGTTTTTGGTGAGCTGCTCCTTGTGAGCCGGGAGGGTTGGGATGACAGTTGCAACTTGTTGTAGGACAGGCATAGTTACCTACACACACAAGTACTGTCATCCTTAAACCAGCAGTCTTGCACAGAGCAAGAGTCAAACTACGACATGCGGAGAAAGGATAGAGGTATCTTGACTCCGTAGGAAACATGGAGGGTTGTCTGAGGGACCCCTTATGGGCAAAAAGTAGCCAAAATACTTTTTTTTATGTTTGAATCACGGATCTGCTGATTTACTGTGGTGCTCATTCTGACACCCAGTATAAAATCATGAAGGATCTGTGGATCTGTGGGCCAATGAAAAAAAACATGCACCCACTCACATAACAAACCCCCGCAGTGCATGGCCAAAGGTGGTTGTATTAATGTATGGTAGTAATTTCTATGGTGTTGTGTGTGTAAAACTTCACCTTAACTATTAACGTCCCTATAACCTTTGTTTTTTGCAGTGAATATTACATATTTCACCCTTAATGTAGGTACTAGATAGCCCGTAGGGCAGGATGTATGTAGTTAAAATACAGGATGCATACTTTTAAATTTTACATGTCCTGGGAGTGAAAAACTATCAAATCTGTTTTTCATTACTGTAAGGCCTACCCCTCTCATAGGTTAACTTTGGGGATTCCGTATTACAATTAAGAAGCTGTAATTCCTAACTGAGGAGAAGTAAGAAGTAGATATGTCATGTTTAGTACCCATGGAATTTTAATAATAAATCCTCTTCAATAGTAAAGTCAGATTTATTGTTACAATTTGGAAAATGGCACGCTTAGAAAGTTGGCATTTTCCTGCTCTCAGCCCTGGGTGCTTGCTGTCTGTCTCCAATAGACTTCTGGGGTGGGATGACAGCTGGATGTGTGCAGTCTATCTAGACAATCACACACAAAGGCATCTTAGGTGTGGTTGATGGGCCATCAACATCCTGATGGGCCGCCCTGGGCAGAATGGGAGGGAGGAGCTAGGCACAGGCTCACACTTTCACCTGAATAGGCAGTGTCCTGTCCCCACACAAAGAGCTGCATACCCTCCTGTAGTGAGTCTGGAGCCAGGCCAGGAAGACAAGTCCTCTGTGCACTTCAAAGACCCTTCTTTGAAGTCACTCCTCATTTCAAAGATAGCTGACACTGCATCACTGACTGTGTGGCGCATTGTCTCTGACTCATCTCAAACTTTGCGCAGCTTGAACCAGTATATCACCTAAATCTGAAGGATTGACGGTGAGGCATCACCTCCTCTGCTCCCCTGCATCCTGACTTCAACATCAATGCGCCCAAGATCCAAGGTACTTTTTCAGCGGGCCAAGACTGCTCTCTGTATCCAACCTGTGCTCCATTGTAGTCAGCCTGACTTTTCAGATTTGACTCAGTCTAGCACGACTGATATCCTATGTTGGTGCTTTATGCTTCTAAGTACTACAATTAGGTTTATTCTTTAAATATTCACATCTTGATTTGTATTTATTAGATTTTTGTCATTTTAGTCTTGTTTTGATCATAAAAATATAGGGGCATATTTATACTCCGTTTGCGCCGAATTAGCGTCGTTTTTTTCGACGCAAATTCGGCGCAAAACTAACGCCATATTTATACTTTGGCGCTGGACGCGTCTAGCGCCAAAGTATGAGGAAAGAGCGTTATTTTTTTGCGTGAACGCCTTCCTTGCGTTAATGACATGCAAGGTAGGCGTTCCCGTCCAAAAAAATGACTGTGCCGCAAATGCGTCGTATTTATACTCCCGGGCAAAAATCACGCCCGGGAGTTGGTGGGGCAGAAAACCCCGCATTTGCGCCACTTTTTAACGCCTGGGTCAGGGCAGGCGTTAAGGGACCTGTGGGCTCAGAATGAGCCCACAGCTGCCCTCCCATGCCCCCAGGGACCCCCCCTGCCACCCTTGCCCACCCCAGGAGGACACCCAAGGATGGAGGGACCCACCCCAGGGACATTCAGGTAAGTTCAGGTAAGTATAATTTTTTTATTTTTTTATTATTTTTTTGTGGCATAGGGGGGCCTGATTTGTGCCCCCCTACATGCCACAATGCCCAATGACCATGCCCACGGGACAGAAGTCCCCTGGGCATGGCCATTGGGCAAGGGGGCATGACTCCTGTCTTTACTAAGACAGGAGTCATGTAAATGGCGTCTGGGCGTCGTTTCAAATGGCGCAAATCGGGTTAAGATGATTTTTTAGCGTCAACCTGACTTGCGCCATTTTAAGACGCCCTAACGCCATTTTTCCCTACGCCGGCGCTGCCTGGTGTACGTGGTTTTTTTCCACGCACACCAGGCAGTGCCGGTCTGCTTGCGCCGGCTAACGCCATTCAATAAATACGGCGCCCGCATGGCGCTTCAGAATGGCGTTAGCCGGCGCAAAAAATGTTGACGCTAAACTGCGTTAGCGCAGTTTAGCGTCAAAAAGTATAAATACGGGCCATAATATATTGTTCAAAACTGTGTTAGGGTTTGAAGTGTTGCACAAATACTCTACACATTGCCTCATAAGTTAAGCCTGCCAGCTCTGTGCCATGCTACCAGAAGGGGAGCACAGATTAATTTATGGTGAGTATCGGACTTAACCTGACTAGGAATGTGGTTCCTGCTTGGGCAGGGTGCATTCGCCTGCCAACAAGAAACTCAATTTGTAACACATGGCAAAAAGGAAGAAGACACAGGGGGTCATTACAACCCTGGCGGTCGGTGTTAAAGCGGTGGTAAGACCGCCAACAGGCCGGCAGCAAAAAATTTGCAATTATGACCGTGGCGGAAACCGCCAACAAAGACAGCCACTTTAACACTCCGACCGCCATGGCGGTACAAACAAACAGCTTGGCGGTCACCGCCAACAGACAGGCGGAGGACAATGTACCGCCCACAGTATCACAACCTACCAATCCGCCACCTTTTCCGGGGCGGATTCACCGCGGACAAAAACACGGCAGAAACAGGAATCCGAAGGGAAAACGCTCACCTCTACACACCCCACGAGGAATCCGGACGCCATGGAACCCGAGCTCCAGATCCTGCCAGCCCTCACCTTCTTGCTCCTCTACCAGGAGCACTAATGCCGGCGGCGAAGACAACGGTGAGTACTGCACCTACGACACAGGGGAGGGGGGAGGGAAAAAACAGGGACACACACACGCAACACCCCCACCCCTACCCTCACCCACTACTACACATACACTAATACAGCATGACACATTACAGTTACACCCCCCAAACCCCCCGGAAGAATGCAAAGACAAAAGCAAATTAGTGTAACCATTGTAATATATGACGATCCAGGACGCAAAAATATATATACACTATAAACAAATATATACACCAAGAATAGTAGTCCAGGTAGTGCTCCATTGAAGCCCGTGGAACACTGGGCCCACACGGCATGGGCGAGGCCCACCCTCAATCCCCGAACATGACGGAAAGAACACTGCAGGGGCATCAGATAGCAATAAAACAGGCCCCTCAGGGGGAAGGAAAAGGGGGGGCACCTCAGCCGGTTGAGTGCACGATGCAAAATCCACGAGGGGGCCACATGCCCACAGTCCAATCCTGGGGAGTGCAAAGCCACAGTCTCTCAAGTCTCTACAGTGGGTGGGTTGCCCACTGTTCAATCCTGGGGAGTGCAAAGCCACAGTCTCTCAAGCCTCTACAGTGGGTGGGTTGCCCACTGCTTTATCCTGGGGAGTGCAAAGCCACAGTCTCTCAAGTCTCTACAGTGGGTGGGTTGCCCACTGTTCAATCCTGGGGAGTGCAAAGCCACGGTCTCACAAGTCCCTACAGTGGGTGGGTTGCCCACTGCTTTATCCTGGGGAGTGCAAAGCCACAGTCTATCAAGTGGATAACAGTCTCCACTGGTTCTGAAGGGGGCTTTGTGCCCAGAGTGCTTCATCCTGCCAAGGACTGAGGTAGTGGATGCCTTTCTCCACTGGTTCTGGAGGGGGCTTTGTGCCCAGAGTGCTTCATCCTGCCAAGGACTGAGGTAGTGGATGCCTTTCTCCACTGGTTCTGGAGTGGGCTTTGTGCCCAGAGTGCTTCATCCTGCCAAGGACTGAGGTAGTGGATGCCTATCTCCACTGGTTTTGGAGGGGGCTTTGTGCCCAGAGTGCTTCATCCTGTCAAGGACTGAGGTAGTGGATGTATCTCTCCACTGGTTCTGGAGGGGGCTTTGTGCCCAGAGTGCTTCATCCTGCCAAGGACTGAGGAAGTGGATGCCTTTCTCCACTGGTTCTGGAGGGGGCTTTGTGCCCAGAGTGCTTCATCCTGCTCGTGACGAACTCAGTAGCGTCAGTGCCCTTGGCGCTCAAGGGCCACCAGTGCTTGTTGCGGAGGTGTCCTTGGCAGCGGTGCTTGTGGCGGTGGTGTCTTTGGCAGCGGTGCTTGTTGCGGCGGTGTCCTTGGCAGCGGTGCTTGTGGCGGTGGTGTCCTGTTCAGCTGTGCTTGTGGCGCCGGTGTCCTCTTCAGTGGTGCTTGTGGCGGCGGGGTCCTTGGCAGTGTCTCAGCTGCTGGCGGTCCTGTCTGGCCCAGCGGGGATGGTGGTCCTGTCTGGCCCAGTGGGGCTGGTGCTGGCGGTGCCCTCCTTGGCAGCAGGGCTGGTGCTGGCGGTGGCCTCCTGGGCAGCTGGGCTGGTGCTGGCGGTGGCCTCCTAGGCAGCAGGGCTGGTGCTGGCGGTGGCTTCCTGGGCAGCAGGGCTGGTGCTGGCGGTGGCCTCCTGGGCAGCAGGGCTGTCGCTGGCGGTGGCCTCCTGGGCAGAGGGGATGGTGGTGGTGGCCTCCTGGGCAGCAGGGATGATGCCGGTGGCCTCTTGGGCAGCGGGGATGATGGCAGTGGCCTCCTGGGCAGCGGGGATGATGGTGGTCTTCTCCGCCGTGCTGCTCTTCCCAGACTTGCTGACTTTCTTGTGGCCCTTCCCCACCTTGGAAGGTGTCGCAGCTGACTCCACACTCCCACCTGTACCCCTGGGAGCGGCTTTGGTGGATGGAGTCTTCCCCCTATATCGCCGGGCACTGGCCAACTTTTGATGCTTGAGAGGTGGGGGACTGTCTGTGCTGTGGCTCCGTGCCACACTGGCTGCCCTGGTGGCCGGTGCACTCCAGATTCCGGTGACTACAGGCACCACTGGTCCCGGAGATGTTGTGGCTGAGGTGCTAAGTTGGGACCTGGAGAGTTGGGCCCTTGGAGATGGACAGGGTGGGGGAGGTGAGGGAAAGAGGTCAAGGTTGGACAGGAAAAGTTTCTTGGGAACAGTGGGACGGGTAGCTGGAGGGGGTTTGGGAGTGGAGGAAGAGGTTGTGGTTGTAGGAGGTGTTTGTTTGGTGACTTGGGTGAAGGTGCATGCGCTGGTGGCTGTCGTGAGGTGGATGGCTGTTGGGTGGGTGTGTGCCTGCATTTGTGTATCTTGGGAGGTGGCGTCACAGACACACTGGAAGAGGACACAGGGGACGTGTGAATGGCAGTGGGGGTCGTGACTGCACGTGAGCGGGGTGTGGTGGTGTGTGTGCTGGTGATGGAAGTAGTGGTTGTAGATGTAGTGCATGCAGGTGTGAGTGGAGAAGAGACTGGGAGGGAGGAGGGAGACGAGGAGGAGGGGGACACAGTGGAGGCAGTGGATGTTGGTGTGTCTGCATGTGTGTGATGCTTGTGTGAGTGCCTGTGGGATGTGTGGTGCTTATGTTTGCCTGAGCTACCCTTGTGTGTTGACGTGTGTGCATGCTGGTCTGAAGGTGTGCTTGGGATAGGCTGAGGTAGAGGGGATTGGGTCTGGGTGGAGGAAATAGGAGGGGGAGGCTAGAGACAGGGACAATGGCTGCCATCAGTGCTGAGGCCAGAGTCTGAAAAGCTCGCTGAAGGGCCGCCTGGCCAGAATGAATGCCCTCCAGGAATGCATTTGTTTGTTGCAACTGCCTTTCTACACCCTGGATGGCATTAAAAATGGTAGACTGCCCAACAGTGAGTGACCTGAGGAGGTCAATGGACTCCTCACTGAGGGCAGCAGGGGTGACTGGGGCAGGGCCTGAGGTGCCTGGGGCGAAGGTGATGCCCACCCTCCTGGGTGAGCGGGCGCGGGACAAAGGCTGAGGGGCTGCTGGGAGGGCGGTGCTGATAGGGGGTGTGGCGGCTGTACCTGTAGATGCGGGGGGCACAGATGTTGCCGCCACCACAAGGGAGCTCCCATCAGAGGACGAGTCTGTATCACTGGTCTCAGCTCCTGTCCCCGCCGTGGAGCTCCCCTCGCCCTCTGTCCCACTGATGAACTCCGAGTCCGTTGTGTCGCCCTCCAGGGCCATGTGGGATGCAGCTCCCTCCTGCTCCGGTGCCACTGCTCCTCCGCCTGATGATGCTAATACACACAAGAACAGAGAGACCACAAAAAGGGGGGGGGAACGACAGAAGAAAGACATGTTGAGTACATGCATTACTGCGACCGTTGGCGGACAAGACAAACACAGAAGCCCCCTGCACTACGCAGCGCACTTGGGCTCCACTGTTCAATCCCTGGGACATGGCCTACAAAGCTATGCCCGACATCTGCACACATGGATGACACAGGGGCCGGACTAGGTGTTCTTGGCACTGTACACAGGTGGGGTGGGGTGCCACAGGGTCTGCCAGAACAAGGGGACCTAACTAGCACACTCGCCCTGGCCTAGGGAATCCCACAGCCCACCTCCCCCACCCAGACACCTCTACTGTGTGCAAAATCAGCAGAATGAGAGTGTACTCACCCCCTTGTGGCTGCTGTGATGCCCTCAAGCGCCCATCCAACTCCGGGTATGCCACCGCCAGGATCCTGAACATCATGGGGCTCATGGTGAGACGGGCACCCCTCCCACGTTGGGAGGCCATCCCCAGCTGGGCCTCCGCTGTCTTCTTGCTCCAGCGACGAATGTCCTCCCATCTCTTACGGCAGTGGGTGCGCCGTCTGTGGTAGACCCCCAGGGTCCGGACGTCCTTGGCGATGGCACGCCAAATATCCTTTTTCTGGCGGGCGCTGACCTACATGAATTGTACAGGGGGGAAATAAAGTTTTTGCCAACTGCACCGTCACAGTCATTGGCCCCCATCCCTACCCTTGCCATGTGGCATATGCACTCACTGTCGTTTCATGCACCCCTCAATCTCCCCCCCATCTTTCATACACCCCACTCTACACAGGCATTGCCCATACAGCATGCTCCCAGTGTACTTACCTGTTTGTCTGGAGGACCGTAGAGTAGCATGTACTGGGGGAGGACCCCATCGACGAGTTTCCCCAACTCCTCTGATGTGAAGGCAGGGGCCCTTTCCCCAGATGCACGAGCCATTGTCTCTTCCAGACTGAGGTCACAGCAGCACTTGCAGTGTAGGTCCTCTCCTGTCGAAGATCAGGTATCAAGTGATTGAACAGATAGAAAATGGCGGTCACGTCCGCGGCCGTGCCTACCGTCAACCGCTGGCGTACATCGTCATTGGCTCCTGGGACCCATAGGGTCCAATGTTAACAAATGCAGAATTGCGCTGCGTCTTCGACCGCCTACCACGACGGTATACAACGCCAGCGCAGTTACCTCACATCCCATTGTCCCACTTTACAGGTCAGGCAGCCGCCATTTCAGGGGCCCACATGGCTTATTTTTTAACTGCATCACACATACCTAGGCCTTGCCTCAACACTCATACAGGCCAAATTTTGGATTATGATTTGTGTTCTGTGTAAGCTGTGTGTACGTACCTCTGAGTTGGTTCACTCTGTGCTCGCTGTTGTCCTTCATAGGCACCGTCCGCTGGGACATGTGAGGAGATGGCGGCATCCTCCGGTGTGCAGACCGCTGGTGGACCCGTCGACAATGGAGGAAACACATGTGATCATCACCTACAGGCTTGATCATGCCACAATCCTAGAACTGTGTGCCCAGCTGGAGCCAGACCTGATGTCAGCTATCTGCCATCCCACAGGAATCCCCCCTCAAGTGCAGGTGCTGTCAGTACTCCATTTCCTTGCAAGTGGGTCATTTCAAACAACAGTGGCCATAGCATCAGGGATGTCCCAGCCTATGTTTTCCAACGTGTTGTCCAGAGTGTTGTCTGCCCTGCTGAAACACATGCGGAGCTACATCATTTTCCCTCAGGTGGAGGATTTGCCTACAGTGAAAGGTGACTTCCATGCCCTGGGACATATCCCAAACATCATAGGTGCCATGGATGGGACATGTGGCTTTGGTACCCCCCCCCCCCACAGGAGTGAACAGGTGTACAGAAACCAGAAGAGTTATCATTCCATGAATGTGCAGATGGTGTGTTTGGCAGACCAGTACATCTCCCATGTTAATGCCAAATTCCCTGGCTCAGTACATGATGCTTACATCCTGCGGAATAGCAGCATCCCTTATGTGATGGGTCAACTCCAGAGGCACCGTGTTTGGCTATTATTTGAGCACCTGGAAGCAAGTCAGTGGGAATGGTTGTCTGGGTCTGGGGATATCCCTACAGGTTAGTGTGTGTCTAACAGTTGTCCCTAGCCATTTGCAGGTGACTCTGGTTAGCCCAACCTGTCATGGCTACTGACCCCAGTGAGAAATCCCACGACAAGGGCAGAGGAACGCTACAATGAGGCCCATGGGCGAACTCGGCGGATTATAGAGCGGACCTTCGGCCTCCTGAAGGCCAGGTTCAGGTGCCTCCATATGACAGGTAGATCCCTATTCTACTCAACAAAGAAGGTGTGCCAGATCATCGTGGCCTGCTGTATGCTTCACAACTTAGCTTTGCGACGACAGGTGCCTTTTCTGCAGGAGGATGGTCCAGATGGCGATGTTGTTGCAGCTGTGGAGCCTGTGGACAGTGAAGACGAGGAAGCAGAAGAAGAGGACATGGAGAGCAGGAACTCAGTGATGCTGCAATATTTCCAGTGAGACACAGGTAAGAAGACAAACCTGCTTACTACATGTGCTTTAACACTACTACCTCTCTACTGTCTGTCGTTTTCACCCAGTGTATGGTCACTGAGGTGTCACTTTCCCTTACGATTTCACAGATGTGGGTCCCACTGTGTGACATCTGCTTTGTTTCCTCATGGACTAGAGCTGTGTGACATAGGTATGTTGACATTGCATTTGAAAGAGCATTTTTAAACTGTAATTGCTAATACACTATTTCTAAATTACAGACTGACTCCAGATTGTTTTGTGCTTCAAGGGTGTTTATTTAAGTGATCAATATTGGAGAAGGTTGTAAAATGGTGAGGGGTGATGGTGGAGGAATGTCCATGGCAGAGTCCAGTCTATTAGTCTAACAGGTGCATTGCCCAAATGGGCATAGGAAGTGGAGCTGGGGCAGTTTGAGTATGGACAGGGTGAGAAAGTGGGACAGAAGGATGACATTCAGGGTGGTCTCATTTCTTGACGGGGGTCTTGGCATCGTTCTCTTTCTTTGTCCTGGATCTCAGGGACCGTTTGCGGGGTGGTTCTCCCTCTGCAGGGGGTGGGGTGCTGGTGTGGTGGTCCTGTGGCGGTGCCTCCTGTCCACTAGCGCCAGCGGAGGTGGTGGGCAATTCATCGTCCAGGCTAGTGTCAGGGGCCCCTGGTTGTGCCACAGTGTCCCTCCTGGTGTTCAGGACTTCCTTCAGCACCCCTACGATGGTGCCCAGGATGGAATTGATGGATCTGAGTTCCTCCCTGAAGCCCAAATAATGTTCCTCCTGCAGCCGCTGGGTCTCCTGAAACTTGGCCAGTACCGTTGCCATCGTCTCCTACAAATGGTGGTATGCTCCCATGATGTTGGAGAGGGCCTCATGGAGAGTGGGTTCCCTTTGCCTGTCCTCCCCCTGTCACACAGCAGCCCTCCCAGTTCTCCTGTGTTCCTGGGCCTCCGTCCCCTGGACCGTGTGCCCACTGCCACTGCCCCCAGATCCCTGTTGTTGTTGGGGTGGTGGGTTAGCCTGGGTTCCCTGTAGTGGTGGACACAATGCTGATTGACATGTCCTGGGGACAGAGGTATGGGCCTGCTGGGTAGGTGCTGTGCTGGTGTTTCCAGAGGGGGGAGCTCTGTGGTGGCCTGTGACTGTGTGAGGGGAAACGCCTGTCCAGAGGTCCCCGATGGGCCGGGCTGGTCATCTAGATCCAGTTGGACAGAGGTGCTGTCATCACTGTGGGCCTCTTCTGTTGGTGGTGTGGACATGTGTGGACCCTCCTTTCCGGTGACGTTGGGTAGGGGTCCTGCAGGGGTAAAAAAGGATGTTTGTTACATCTGTGTGTGCCATGGTATGCAATGGGTGGGTGACAGTGTACCCCAGTGCTTGCATTTCTGTGTGGGTCCTTGTGTGATGGTGGTTTAGGGGGGTGTATTGGTATGTGTAGTGGCCACGCTTTGGTGATGGGTGTCCATGCTTTGTTGTTGCATGCAGGGCTTGGTGTTAGGATGTGTGGTTTGTGATGTTGGGACATTTGTGAGGAGTTGGAGTGATGGGGGTGAGGGTGGGGTATGTGATAGCATGCAAATAGGGTGGGGTATGAAACAGTTAAAGCTTTGACTTACCAGAGTCCATTCCTCCATCTACTCCTGCGAGGCCCTCAGGATGCAGAATCGCCAAGACCTGCTCCTCCCATGTTGTTAGTTGTGGGGGAGGAGGCGGGGGTCCGCCGTCAGTCCCCTGAACTGCAAGGTGGTGTCTTGAGACCACGGAACGCACCTTCCCCCATTGGTCGTTCCACCTCTTCCTGATGTCATCCCTATTTCTTGGGTGCTGTCCCACTGCGTTGACCCTGTCCACTATTTTTCACCATAGCTCCATCTTCCTAGCTATGGAGGTGTGCTGCACCTGTGATCCGAATAGCTGCGGCTCTACCCGGATGATTTCCTCCACCATGACCCTGAGCTCCTCCTCAGAGAACCTGGGGTGTCTTTGCCATGCCATGGGGTGGTGTGGGTGATGTGTGGGGTGGTGTGTGTAGTGATAAGTGGGGTGATATGTAGTGGTGTGATGTGTGAGGTGCGTGGAAGTAATGTGGGTGATGGTGTTGTGTGCCTGTGGATGCTTGGTAGTTGTTTGTAGTGTCTCTCTCTGGCCTTTGTCAAAACTTTTTGGTAGTAAGGTTTTGTGGGTAATGTGGGTGTGTGTTTTATATTGTATTGGGTGTGTGGGAGTGGTGTGTGTATGTGTATCAGGTGTGTGTATTTGGAATTGTCCAATGTGGTTGTGTTTTGTAAATGTGTGTGTATTTTGAGTGCGGCGGTGTGTACCGCCAATGGAATATCGTGGTTGAAAGACCGCCGAGTGGATTTGTGTGTCGTGATAGTGTGGGTGGATTTCTGTTGGCGTGATGGTGTTGGTTTTGTTTTTACCAGTTTATCACTGACCTTTGGTGTGGCGAACTTGTGTGGGTGTCTGAATTTTGGCGGATTCCGAGCAGTGGGTCATAATGACCGTGGCGGAATTCCACTGCCGCAGCGGTGTATTGGCGGTCTTCTGCACGGCGGTAAGCGGCTTTTACCGCCAATGTTGTAATGACCCCCATCTGGCCTTTAAAAACTTAAGAGTGTTGGGCCGTGGCCTCTGTATCATCTTGCTCCTCATTGTTGCCAAACTGCCCTCAGGCTCTTGAGGTGCTTCATTAAAAGCACATACCCCTGGTCCTCATTTGTAGTTGTGTGATAACTTACAGATGTAGCTTATAGTAGACAAAAGTGCAAGTGCAGAAGCAAAAGTATGAGAACTACAAGTATGTGGTTTGAAAGCTCATAGCATGTGCATCCACTATTACATTTGAAGTGTTAGCACTGTGAGTGATAGTTGTCATATGTGTGGGTCTGCTGTTGGACCCAGTCAGGGGCCTACCACCAGTGCATAGTGTACTGTGCTGAGGAGGCACCCTGGAGCTCGCCCCCATACCACGGGGGCTACAGGGGCCTTTGTTATGCCACTGGAAGATCCGAGTATAATCAAATGTGCTTCTAACAACATCAAATACAAAGAAATCTGCAAAGCAACATGCCATACATGTGAACCTTAAGTAAGCCACATCAATAGTTGTGGATCTTCACTGCACACTTACATAAGTTAAACACATCCTCTCCTCAACTACAACCCCAAAGCAAACATAGAACATCTAATGGAAAAACAAATGAATGTTGACTAAGGTGCAAATTTCTACTATTGGTAGCATTTCAGTAACATAATGGAAAGCATTCTCTTATTGTATTGTATTGTAATAGTATTTATATAGCGCTTACTACCCCTGACGAGGTGTTGGAGCGCTTTTCGGAGAGTAGCACACTACTCCAGAACCCAAGAGGAATTAGTGGTGGATTAGTACAGGGAAATATGAGTTCAGTTTTAGTATTTTTGTGAGTTAATTTGAGCAGAGGATAAGTGAGCTTATTAGCTGGATTGACTAGAGTAATGGAGGGATAGGAGGAGGGAAGAATCCAGAAGTGTTAAGTGGGAGTTTATAGTAATAGGATGAGACTTGGGATGAGTAAAGGAGAGATGAAGGAGGGAAGAGTCTGTGGAAAGGGTTAGGGAGATCATAGTAGCAGGAGGGGATTTGGATGAGTCAAAGGTGAGAGAAATGAGGGAGAATTTAGTAGGGTTATTTGGGAGCTCATGGTATTAAAGTGAGGTTTGGGTGAGCTAGATATGGAAGAGGAAGGAAGAGCTTAGGCAGGGTCATTTTGGGGATGAAAGTAGTAGAATGGGTTTCGGTGGGTTCGGGATGAGTCAGAGTGGGGATGGAGGATAGATTGATAGAGGCATGACATATGGTGATGGGTAGACAAAGTAAAGCTTACAAGAGAGTACATTTATATTATTTGTATTTCTAATTTTATATATATATATATATATATACACACACTTTTTTAATCATTCTTTTTATTTTAATGTATTTATTATTATTTTATTACTTTGAAATTTACTTATTTATAATCTGAATTTTATAGATTTTATTTATACACACACATTCATATACACATACATATTTAATTATGAGTAAATATACATTTGTTAAACAGATTTAAAAAGTATGTGTGCAATTTATTGTTATGACATAGTAGCAATACATATTTCCTAAAGAACTATACATCTAGAATATACACATATTCAGAGTAAAAATATTTATCAACACCGGCATATGCAGTCCATTGCTGTTTGAGTATGGTGGTTATGAAGGAAAGAGCCAACTCTTGAGTAGTCTTCTTTAGGCAAGATAGTTATCCGTGGATCTTATATTTGGGGGTAATGAATTCCATAGTTTGGTTGCTTGAACGGAGAAGGATGTACCACCTCTAGGGGCATATTTATACTCCGTTTGCGCCTTAATTGCGTCGTTTTTTTTGACGCAATTTCGACGCAAAACTAACTCCATATTTATACTTTGGCGTTAGACGCATCTAGCGCCAAAGTCCATGGAGTTAGCGTCATTTTTTAGCGTGGACACCAACTTTGCGTTAATTATATGCAAGGTAGGCGTTCCCGTCTAAAAAATCGACTCCGAGGCATGTGCGTGGGATTTATACTCCCGGGCAAAAATCACGCCCGGGAGTGGGCGGGTCAAAAAAAATGACGTACGGCCGCTTTTGCGCCGTTTTTTAGCGCCTGCAAAAGGCAGGCGTTAAGGGACCTGTGGGCTCTGAAGGAGCCCAGAGGTGCCCCCCCATGCCCCCAGGGACACCCCCTGTCACCCATGCCCACCCCAGGAGGACACCCAAGGCAGGAGGGACCCATCCCAGGGACATTAAGGTAAGTTCAGGTAAGTGTTTAAAAAAAAAAAAAAATTGGCATAGGCGGGCCTGATTTGTGCCCCCCTACATGCCACTATGCCCAATGACCATGCCCAGGGGACAGAAGTCCCCTGGGCATGGCCATTGGGCATGGGGGCATGACTCCTGTCTTTGCTAAGACAGGAGTCATTTCTATGGGGGTTGGGAGTGAAAAAAAAATGGCGCAAATCGGGTTGAGGCGCAAAAATAGCCTCAACCTGACTTGCCCCATTTCTTGACGCCCAAGCTCCATTTCCCCCTACGCCGGCGCTGCCTGGTTTACGTCGTTTTTTTTAACGCACACCAGACGGCGCCGGCGGCTAACGCCGGCTAACGTCATTCAATAAATACGGCGCCCGCATGGCGCTTCAGAATGGCGTTAGCCGGCGCTAATTTTTTTAACGCAAAACTGCGTTAGCGCAGTTTTGCGTCAAAAAGTATTAATATGGGCCCTAGTCTTTTTCTTGTATGGTGGTGTTCTAAGGCAGGGGGCCAATCTTGAGCGGAGGTTTCTTTGTTGATTGTATTTGGTTATTTTGTTTCTGATAAAAAGTGGTCCTGTTCCATGTATAGCTTTGTGGGTGATACAAACCAGCTTGAAGGTGGATCTTCTGGCAACGGGTAACCAGTGTAGTGCTCTCAAGGCAGGGGAGATGTGGGCTTGTGGCATTACATGTAATAGTAGCCTGGCAGCAGAATTTTGAATACGTTGTAGTTTTTTCATAAAATATAGAGATGATCCGTGGTAATGGCCATTGGCATAATCCAGTTTGGATACTATAAGAGAGATAGTAGCCTACACCTTGTGTAGAAATCCGAGGTGGGAGAAGATGCGTCGCAGAGTCTTCAAGGTAATGAAGCCTGTTCATGCAAATTTGTGCACTTGGGCATTCATTGGTAACTTGGAGTGCATGGTAATTCCAAGGTTTTTAACTTCCTCGGATAATTGAGGAGGTGGTCTGAGATAGTCAGGCCAGGCGCATAGTGGGTCATAATTCTTCCAGTCACCACATATGAGTATTTCCGTTTTGGAGGTATTAGTTTGAGATGGCTCCAAGTCATCCACTGAGCAACAGCTCTGAGAAAAATGAAGATTTGTGAGTTTTCAATGTCTTTTGGGCATTCCAATTTAAGTAGTATTTTTGTGTCATCTGCATAGTTGTAGCATGTGAGTTGAAAATCATTGATCAGTTCTGGTAATTATATCATGTAGATGTTGAAAAGCAAAGGTGGGATGACTGATCCTTGGGGGACCCCTGCTTTTGTGAGGTAGGGTTTGGACGAGAAGGGGGAGAATAGATAATATTAGTTCTGTTTTGAAGGTAGGATGTAGTCAAGTCTAGAGCAGTCCCTTCTATGCCTGCTTTGTGGAGTCTTTGAATTAGGGTGTCATGGTCAACCATGTCAAAGGCAGCCGAGAGGTCCAAGAGATGAAGTGCAGCAACTCCACTGCGGTCAACTGTGTTTTTACGATCATCCCAGATTGCTATGAGTGCTGATTCAGTGCCTCTTCCTTAACGGAATCCAGTTTGGTAGTCTGAAAGTATGAAATTGTCTTTAATGACTTCTGACATCTGGGTGAATGCTGCTCTTTCTATCAGTTTGCCCAGGAAACGTCCATTTGTGATTGGCCTGTAGTTGTTGGGGTCCTGCAGGTCTAGGTTTGTTTTCTTTAATAACGGACTTATGTATGCCTTTTTCAGGGCTTCAGGAAAAGTTCCTGTAGTTAAAGATTAAAGAGTTGTTGAAGATTGTTCTTGCAGGTGTGGCAGCATAAGTAGATAAAAGAATGTTCTTGAAGATGTGCGGTGGACAAGGTTCAGAAGGGCACCTGGAAGGCCTGCTTGCTTTGACCAAATCCATAAATTCACCTTGTGATTTGTTTGAAGGACTGTAGAGGCTGGGTTGGTTTATTCTTAGAGGGGATTTTAGGAAAGGGGTTGTTGCTGATGGTTTTCTTCCGTTTTAAATAGGAGTCCAATGTGTCTGCCTTGGTTTTGTAATGAGTTGCCAGTTTGTTTGTGAAATCTTGAGTAGTGGGATGAGCATGTGGATCATAACGTAAGGCTCTAAATTGTGCAATGGATAAGTAGCGGGTGAATGAATGTTACTGTGTTGGGGTGCTTGTGGTAGATGTTTGTGAAGAGTGAGAGTGTAGGGGTGAAGACGGGTCTGGATTTGTATTCTTTGTGTAGTCATGAGGGTGGGAGTGGGTATGACGGAAAGTATAATGAAAGTTTGTGTTATTTTGATGTGCTGATGTGTGTGGTCTGTATTGTTTTTGTGGAATAGTGAGAGGGGATATAGATGTAGTGGTTTTCTGTGAAGGATTTCTATGCGAGTTAGTGCTGGTGAGTGGTATTGGGAGTATTACAGGGGGTGTTGCAAATCTCCATGAGCAGTTTGACAGTGCATTCCCCTCTGACAGGGGTTGCTGAAACCTGGATGTGAACTGCTGGCATTCTGCATTCTTTGGTGTTGAGAACAGGTCTACTGTTGTTCTCCCTCATGCACTGAACACACTCTCCAGTGATTGCTGTTTTAGTTCCCAATTGTGGGAACTAATTTATCTGCCCGCCTCTGTTTTCCTCTCCTTTTAGCTGGACAGTCTGTAGTGTAATGTTTTTGTTTGCGCAATATCATATCTTGAGCTAGTCAGCTCAGCGTGCAAGACTGTTCCTCCCAGTTTGTTCAGGTATAACATGCTTGTTTTGTCTGTTTGTATTAAAGTATTCCAAGCACACTTAACATGTCAAATAGTCTGAAGAGCAAAGAACAGTGTCTTCATCTCGAGATGTTTATGTGCTTCAGTGCATCCGTATTGTTCCACTGTCCCTGCACCTTCAATTTATTCATGTGTGCTGTGCTCCCCACCCCTTGAGGGATGAATCTGTTGCGATGGTCACTATCAGAGTAGGAGTTTTGAGTGGTCTCCTTAATGTAATGTTTTTTGATTGCCACCATTGTATCTCCTTTTGAACCTTTGTTGTGACAACCACTAGGTCTTACCAACTCCTGGTGGACTGTGACCATTTGTTGCAAAGCCATTCTTTGGGGGGGGGGGTCTCGCACGTGTAACCCTGCATGAATTATTAGTGGTATGCATGATGCCTGTCAGTTTCTTAACAGTCCTCACGATCCAAAACTGTCCCTTCTAGTAAAGGTGAGCTTGCTCTGCCATCATCTTAACACTTTTCTGAACTGGTACGCTCGTGCTGTACATAGGAACACCTTTATTTGTACTGGTTGTGTTGATGACTTTATGTGGTTTATGGATTAACATAGGTGTTACAATGTTGCAATTACAATTTGAATGTCCCTTTTGCAATTTGTTTTCGTCCCTGCCTTCACCAGCCAGTCATCTTTCAGTATATGTGCAATTCCCTTCCTTCGAGGGTACGCTGTGACTGCTGCACGGCATTTTGCAAACCCCGTTGGTGCGGGCTTTTTTCCGAATGGTGGTATTCTGAACTGGTACTGTACTTTTTCCAGTACAAATCGTAGTTATTTTTTGTGGCACATATTGATAGGGATTTGTAGGTAGGTATCCTTTAGGCACTGTAGCGCCCTGACAAACCCATCCCCACCCCCACCCCCACCCCCCAGAAGTGGTATCACTTCCTGTAGAGTTGGCATTCTGAATTGGTGTGTGCAGATAAACTTGTTTATGAAATGGAGGATCAAGATTGGTCTTAGGGTGAGATCTTGTTTTGGTACTAGGAAGTATGGTTAATAGTCACCTTGGTTTCTCTCTTCCGAGTACCATTTCTATGGTGCTCTTTCACAAGAGTTCCTTTTCCTCTTTTCCGAGTTTTGCTATATCATGCCCTAGAAATTTCTTTGGTTTTGGAGGCATTTGAGGTGGTTTCTTGACCAGTTATATGCACTGTGACGCAGCAAGTTTAGAATCAAATTGTTGGTGATCTTTCCTTACTCCTGTGGATAGCCCTCTATCCTTCCCCCCCCCCACTAGTGTTTTGTGGAGGTCTATGCCTGTGAGCAAGTCACTTACTGGAGGCAGTTGTCCTCTTCCCCTTCCTCGTGCAGGAAAAAGCTGTCTTGCCAGGTGTTGCCACTGCTGGTAGATGGATGGTTGCGAGGCTTGTTGTAAGCTGCTCTGTGTTGGCAGCTGCTGGCCCGATGAGCAGTGCATTCTGCCCGTTGGTCTGAGGGATATGTTTCCACCTCACCGGAAAGATTCTCTGTACTGCAGGGTGTCCATAGCTTCAGCTGTCTCCCTGACCTCCTTAATTTGCTGAAAGGACTCGTCAACTGCCTTCCCAAGTAGGGAATCTCCTGTGAAAGGTTTGTTGATGATAGATGCCTGAACTTCTGGTTTAAATACGGATCTACATAAGCAGGGATGTCTCCTTAGTGGTGGTCCAGTGCACATCTGCCTGCTGGCAGTATCTGCTGCATCTAGGGCTGAATTTAATTAAGTGTTGGTCACATTTTGCTCTTCTTGCACAACTGCTTTTGCTCTTTTCCTGTATTTCTCAGGGAGGTGTTGCTCGAGAGATTCCAATTCATCCCATTGTTGATGTCCATATCTGTTCAAGAAGGTGTTAATGTTGGCAATCCACCACTGTGTCACTGCTAGTCTCTCCATTTACCTACCCAACAAATCCAGCCTCTTGCTTTCTGTTGGACCTGGCCCTTTTTGCAGGGTCATTCCTAAACTTTTGCCTCCTTCCTCCTATTACTTTTTTACCAGTTTGTTGGCTCTGGCACTAACCAGTGCTAAAGTGCACCTGCTGTCAGTGTAAAATATATTGGTGATTGGTTTATCCATGATTTGCATATTTGATTTACCAGTAAGTCCCTAGTAAAGTGCACTAGAGGTGTCTAGGGCCCATAAACTAAATGCTACTAGTGGGCCTGCAGCATTGATTGTGCCACCCACATGAGTAGCCCTGTAAACAGGTCTCACCCCCCCCCCCCCCCCTCAGCCCTGGTGTGTCTGGGGCCTGGCCAAGGCAGGATCTTGAGAACAAGAGACTTTACTTTGAAGTTTGTCAATTCAAAAGTCAGAAAGAGGTATAAGCAGTGGACCCAAAACCCCAGACTTTAGATTTCTTCAAGATCCCTCTGGAACCAAGAGGAACCTCTGCCAAAGAGAAGAGATTAAGAGAAGTGCTGCTCCTGCCTGTGACTTTGCTTTGTTGGGCTATCCTGCAGTTGCTGATTCTGCCTGTCAAAGGGGACAAAGATTGGACTTTTTTGTGCATTCCTGCTTGAAGAATCTCCATGGGCTGGAACTTAACTTGCCTCCTGTTTGAAGTGTCAGGACCATCAAATACTTCCTCTGCCAGCACCTGGAGATTCTGCTGAGACTCCTGCCCTGCCAAGTGGTGCCATATCCACTTCTAAGGCCCTTGAAAAGGTGAAGCTGGCAGAACAAGAGCTGATATCCACACACAGAACGCAATGCAGGGAAAATCTGACGTACGTTCTCCAAAGTGGCTGGAGAAACGACGCACCACCTGCTTTGCAGCTGGGAGATCGACGTATCGGGGCTGGAGAAAACGACGCAACACCTGCTTGAGGCTGCTGATAAGGACGCAAACACCACGCAGCACGGTTTTCTAACCCAGTGCAACCAGATTACTCATGCATCATCCCTGTCCGTCATAGTCACCATGAACCTGAGCAGATCTGAGGTGCCCTGTCTGGAATTCAACACATCACTCTTGTGCGAGAGAGAAAAACTAAGCATCACCAACCAAGAAAACGATGCACAGCCTCACTTGCGAGTAAAGTATTGATGCATTGCTGACTTTTCCAATGCACGTTCACTCGTGCAGCTTTATTTTTGACGCAAACCTGGTACTTTGTGCAAAATCAATGCTTCCATTGTTTTCTTTGGAGTAAGACTCTTATTCTTTTGAAAATTCATATTCTGGCTTGTATATATTGGATTTTTTTTGTTTTGGTCTTGATTGATTGATTTAGATAAATATTTCCTATTTTCCCAAACTGGTGTGGTGTCCATTTTGTGGTGTTTTCACTGTATTACAGTGTAATACTTTACACATTGCTTCTGAGATGAGCCTGACTGCTTGTGCCAAGCTACCAAGGGGGCAAGCAGAGATTATCTAAGTGTGTTTCTCCATTGCCCTGACTAGAGTGAGTGTCCTTGATTGGACAGCCAACCAGACACCCCATTTCTAACACTCTTTCTCCGGTGGCTGTATGAGCGCTACTGCGCCTTCTGGCTGTAGCCACAATGAAGGAGTCTGCTGGCACATTACCCTGAATATATTTTAGGTCTTGTGCTGAGGGCTTGTACTTTTCTGCTCTTGCAGTTACTGCTTGAGCAGTTGCTGGTTCTCTGAAGGCTTCCTTGCCTTGATCTAAAATGCTGTGCAGCATTGGTTCCCCTTGTTAGTAGGCATTAAGATTTTCCAACAAGAAAAATTAGTTTCCTTTCAACGCCTCTGGCTGTACCCTGTGTGTTTCAGCAGCCCTCCTGATGATTTTATTAGACATCACAAGGTCATCAGGTGGTGATGCTCTAGGGGTAATTCTCCACCTCCTCTTCGGGGAGTGTGTTTCAAGGTCAACTCAACTCAGGTTGATTCATTGTCAAACCCTGTTCATGTTTCCAGGTTCCTCTGGCTCACAGAACTCCTCTTCGAGTTTCTCCTCATGGGGCTCAGATGTTGCTGGTGCCTTTAAGGTTGAAGATTTCAGAGTAATTTGATAAACTTCAAGGAGTCTATAAACTCCTTCCTTTGCAGCTGTGCCACCACTTCTGCCTCGAGCTTTCTTTTTTTACTTCTGAACTCCTGAGCCCTCTGTTCAGCATAGACGACGGCCTCTTTATCGCCACTGATGGTTCTGTCATCTTCGAAGGCTTGCTCTTTTCCCCTCGTGCTCTGTAGAGCATATGGAACAGTCAAAATCTTTTACATCTTGCCTGCATCAGTATCCCTGGACTGGGATTCGTGGACATCTTTTGCATTCAGCAGGTCAATGCTTTTTGTCAGTGCAGAAGCAGCCTACTGGTGTATCTTCTCAGATGTTTTATTCTATAGGCCTTGCTAGATTTTCTTTTCGGCGTTGCTTGTCACTTTTTGCTGCCAGTTTTGTCTCTGCATCAATGTGGAGAGGATCTCAATGTTGAAACCTCCGTGTTTTACAATAAGTTGTCAAAACATGTATTATCTATTAACCACCACAAGATCATAACTCTTGACTATAGTGTGGGGGAAACGAGATTATTATACCTGAGTGCCCATCTGTGGGCAAAACAAATACAATAATGCTCAAGCATGAACATATGAACATCAGAGCGACCGAGACAACCTGTAAAAGGAATTATATGAAAAGCAATCTTTTCACCTAACTAAAATTCAAAAACAAGGTGAATGTTGCAGCCTACATCTTACCTCTAAGGGTTTTGGCAACATAATTCCTGTAAGTAATTGGGTCTATAGTTGGAAGTGGTATATACCCTTGTCTAAGTAGGGACCGCATTCCGAGTCACGGAAAGTCACAACACAATCCAAATTATCCTGTGCTCACCCTCAGGTAGTTTGGCACAGAGCAGGCAGGCTTAACTTTGAAGGCAATGTGAAAAGTATTTGTGCAATAACACATACAGTAACACAGTGAAAAAACCACCAAAAATATTCCACTCCAGTTTAGGAAAATAGATAATGTTCATCTGAATAAAATAAGATAAAAATGACAAAACTCCAATATGCACAAGTCGACATATCACTTTTTAAAGGTTTAAAGGAGTCTCAATCCTTAAGAATCAGTGGTTGTATCCTTGTTACACACAGTACCCAGGATGTGTAAAAAATTAGGCTGCACGTGGGCCAGCGAGGAGGAGATGCATTGAAAAATAAGGCACTGCATCGGATTTTCTGCTGGTTTGGTTTGAAGTGCACAAGTTACCCTGTTTTAGGGAGAAAGCACATGCACTTTAACACTGGTTAGCAGTGATAAAGTGCCCAGAGTCCTAAAGCCAACAAAAAGGAGGTCAGAAAATGAGGAGGAGGAAGGCAAAACGTTTGGGGTGATTCTTCAGAGAGTGCCATTTTCCAACAGTTCCCTTCTAAGTTACAGGCTCCAGACTGGTTACAGGCTGGTCAACCGCTCATTGTGAACTGGTTATAAACCATTACCTCATTAATGAAAAACTGTGTCTAAAAAGGAAAATGCATGTCTTTTTAAAAAATGTTTTAATCATGCTACTCGCTTCAAATTCCATAGTTCACAAAGGATCTCAAATCAAATATACAGCAGTGTATATGATCTGAAAAAAATGAAAACAAAAATGTACTCCAAGTTTGGTAACGTCATTTTAAAACAAAGTCAGTGCTTGCAAGAAGAAGTATCACATGTCTGTTTCTGGTTGTTAATAACGTTGTGCTGATGATTCCACTCTGAATTAAAAACAAACGCTGTAGCTCAAATTTAATGTATTCATTTAATAAGATTAAACCACAACTCTTAGGCCTACATGCCTGCTCATTCTTAAATGTAGACTGAGCAACAACCGTCACCTTATCATAGAATGGAATGCTGGAACACCAACATTTCACAAGTGGTTAAGGCACTGCTATGAGCATGAGGAAACATAATGCAGAAACATCCCCCATAACTACAACAAACAACACACCCGATGAGAAGATTTACCAATGCTTAGGGCCTAATTTACAAGCCCCTAAGGCACACTGCGCCACCAGAGCGTCATTTTATTTGAAGCACTGGTGACAGTGTGTGCCGGTTCATATTTACAAGGCCATACTGAGCCACCTTGCGTGGCTTTTCATGGCCTTGTAAATATGGCCCCCCTTTCACGGATAGCTCTGCATGAAAGGGGCGTTCCATGGGTGTTGCTGTGGGCGTTCCCACGTAACACCACTGGATTCGCATTCTCAAGCTTGAGAATGTGTCAGATTCAATGCCTCCTCAGCGGTGGTGTTTAAGGTGTGCAATGGGGCCAAATACCATCATTTCTCCCCGTTATTTCCTCTTTTTATGTGAGCTGTATTTTTAGGAACACACAGAAAGAGGAAAATGCCATTAATTATTGTTTATGTGCAGGAAGGTGAGCCTTCTTGCACATAAACAATCATCCCTGCAACACAGATTCCATTGCACCATGTTGGAAGGGTGACTGCGTTGGGTCTAGGCAGAAGGTTGTGCGTCAGCGCAGAGAAAAGTACATGGATACATTGTATATCCATAAATACGACGTATCCCCTCACTTTCAAAATGGCATGACGCAGCAAGCTGGCTTGCAGCGTCACACTGCATAATTTCTTTACAAATGACCCTTTAGTTATGTAATACTGCCATATATTTCAACATGAGCTGTTTGCACACTTAGATCAGATTTATGTGTGCAAATATAATTAAGAATGGGTGCAAATATTTTCCCCTTTGAAGTGGAAAACGAATGACTAGTAGTTAGATAACATTTCTGCCATTAAATCTTGTAAGTGAGCTTAAAACGCAGGATTACTACATCAAGTTAATGTTTTTGTTATGAATCTTCCGAGGCAGTCAATCAAGAATGTATTCAGATGCATGTTGCACAGCAGCAGACTCAATTTGAAATCTCATTGTGTCTATGTCAATTTCAGTTTTCAGTTGAGAAAAGTCATGTACCTTCCAGATGTCACAAAGCTGACTCTACTCATTAAGACTAAATTTATTGTGCTATTAAATTACTGTAACAATTTGTAACTTGACTTGTCGCAGGAATCACCTGCATCCATTTAGAACTGACTCACCAGCTACGTCTTCACAAAGAGCAGTCGACCGGCCTTATGTAGTACTACTGGCTTGTTCTCTAAATTACAACTGAGTTTGGGCAGCTCACAACATGGGTGCTGAATATGTCAAAGATAAATTATAGTCCTGCCTTTTTTAAACTTTAAAGTCCTCTTTAATGATAAAGTAAGATTTTAAGTCACATTATGAAAATGGCACTTTTAGAAAGTTGGCATTTTCTCATCCTAACCATTTGTGCCTTCTGCTTGTGTCCTAGGCGAAAGCACTGTGAATGCCTCTGCTGTTGAGGTTTGTGTATTGCTTCCAGACAGTAGCGCAAGGGGTTCATACGGGTAGAGAGAATGGGACATCCTAGCAGGATGACTGGGAAGGGCTGTACCCAGCCTCACTTACATTTCAATGTTCTTTCTCTCCTGCATGCACAGAGGAATCTGACAGAAGGCCTGACTTGTCATTTATGATCCCAGACAGTTTGGACAGGGGGAATGAGGGAGAACTTTAAAAAAACAGATGTAGGGGTAGAGCAGGGAGCCCCCCACATAAAATCTAGCACCAGGTATAAATATTGGACCTGCCGAGCCACTCTTCAGAACACTCCTGGACCTGTGGAAGTTATAGAAAAAATACTGCCCTGCTGCCAGAGGTTGGACCTGCTGCCTGAAGGACTGCCTTGCTGTCTGAGAAGGAAGACTAGACCTTCTTGCCTTCAACCCAGGCTAACAAGAGTGACTGCAAGGGCCGGTTAGCTGATCTCCTCTGTGAGCTGCAGGGATGTAATGAGCTTTAGAGCACTCCTTGCAACTGTCCAGCTGATTGCTGCACTGGACTTACCCGCCCTGCAACTGGACCTGCCTGAGCCCTTCTGCTAGCCTCTACATGGAGTGAGTCCTGATCCCCACGAGGTGTGTCATAGGTCCTGGGCCCTTGGTTGGGAACAGAGTGTACTCCTACCTCCCTAACTGTGGGTCCCCTCAAATCCGATGCAGTGTGGTGCAGCTCCACGAAGGACCCTGCATTGCAACCCCTTGCAGGTCTTGATCTGCGACCTCATCAGAACCAATGTAGCGAGACACAACTCGACACAGGACCTTGTACAACAGCCCTTCGCAGTTCCTGATTGGTGGCCTCATCAGAACCAACACAACATAATTCAACTTATACAGGGCCTCGCATTGCAGCCCTCACAGCTCCTGATCGGAATAGACACAGCACAACACAACTCAAGGCAGGACTTTGCATCAGAGCACCAAGTAGCCTGTGATTGAACTGATTCTGAGAGGTGCAAATCCTCACACAAGAGGCAAATCTACAACTCTTAGTGGGACTAATCTGGTCTCTGCATCAAGCCTATGTCCATCATGGTTGGCCTAATCTTGTGAATTTGTTTGAATCCGGTGCAACCAGAAAACAGCAGTTTATATTTTATGGGTTTATGTGCTGTTTTCACTTAAACCTTTGAAATTGAATATATCTGGTTCTACTGAATGGATTTTTGTCATTCCTGTATCATTCTATTTAATAAAATGCACTTTTTCTTTCTAAATTGGTCTTTATTACAGTTTGTGTGCTGCATAACTACTTTACACATTGCCTTCAAGTTAAACCTGACTGCTTTGTGCCACACTACCACAGGGTTAAGCACAGTTTAATTTAGTGAATTTTGTGGTTCCCCCAGCCAAAAATCCTCATTCTCACAATGTCTAACTTACAAATGGTGAGACATCTTGCAGCGGGGAACAGCTCTGGAATTATGGCATGGAGAGGGTGGGAAATGGGTCTGTATAAAGTGGGTGTAAAGTGCCAGCAAGGAATTTAGATGGGGACAGTGGGGTATGCCAATGAACAGAGGGTGGTGTACGGGCACAGAGTGGGGAAAAGGATGTGTCAGTGGTTGGACTTTTTTCTGGGGAAAGCTGCCAAGTAGTAGGAGTCCACTGCTGCCCATCTTGGCCCATCATAGCAGCATCAATGGTTCAAGGCTGTCGGGAAAAGCAGCTGAAGATACAGTTCTTTCTTTTTTAAATTGTGGAAGCTTCACACTTTGATAAGCTTGCACATTTTTTTTATTTTTAAAAACGACACTGGGGCACAGATTTACAAAACATCTGTTAGCATATGCCTGGGTAAAGCTCTTAAGCGTTGCATTACCCAAAATGGAACTAAAATGGGCAGTGCTATATTTACAAATAATTACATGCCAATGATATAAATTGCTATTATGTCTTACGATGCTGAGTATCTTTCCACAGTACAAATATGAGCAAAGGATGCCTTCTGGCATCCGTCCCAGAATAAGCAGCGAAAATGTGTAATTTCACAAAAATGACTGATGTTGAGCGTGGAAACATACATGTGATATCACGTTTGTCCATTATTTCTTCGCACTTGATTTAGGCTTGACTTGGCTCTAGGTTTCTATTCCCTTAATATCTCTGGCTTTGCATGTTGGGTGTGCTTGTACTGCTCCTGCCCTGCTAAAACCCCTTTGCATAAATTAAGCTGAGCTAGTGTCAGTGCGTGCAACAAAAATTCGAGCTATTTTTTACTTCTTTGTGACATGAAGAGCTGCATAGAGTCGAATGTGTCAGTTGTAAATCTGGGCGAAATGTATGTCACCTGTCTTCACAAGTTGTTCCACCTCTACTTCACACTTGAAGACTGCAGATTAATGTTATAGAAACCAACCATTTCCTTGTAGCACATTCTGCATTCTATTTATAAGCACCGAATAAACATTTCGCTACCAAAAGCTTTCTTTCTGAGACTGTAGACTATCAGGTAACCTGGAACCCCCGATGGCGCCGCTCCCAGGACGACGCCCCTTGCAGAAGGCCCAGTGCAGGATGGAATAGAATAATGTGAAATAGTTTGATCAAACAGAGCAGCACAATTTACTCTCCCAACGTTGAAAGAGGCACGTAGTGGTTTGAGGCGTTAGGACAAAAGCTTGGTTTACACTAACAATAGTTTGCACAATTACTGTTCTGAGAAACATCACATAGACTAATTGTCCTTTGATAGATGCAACAGTTGACTCTACTGACATCTATAAAAACAACTTTATTGAGCTCCAAATGCCTAACTGGACAAGGATCTTAGAAAAGGGCTAGCGGTGTCGAGGATGCCAAAACTGACAACTTCTAAAAATGAGAGACGTTGGACGATTCACTAGAAGTAAACAATTAATGGAATTGAAAGACTCTAGTGTGGCAGAGTGCCTGGTCTGGAATATTTTCGAACAGAGTTTTACAACATTGGCAGGCCTTTTCACCCTCGAACTGGCATAAACTGTAAGAAGACAGTTTAAAAATCAAAATCTATGGAAATCAACACAAACCACTAGCCCTCTGTGTAGCTCACTCTTCAACAACAGAACATTAGGGCCTATTGAGGCAGGGAAAACTAGGGCCCTGATTTATACTTTTTGGTGCAAAACTGCACTGATGCAGTTTTGCACCAAGCTTTCAGCACCGGCTTGCACCATTTCTGTGCACTAGCCGGGCACCATCTTTATGGAATGGTGCAAGGCCGTGGAAAGGGTAGGCTAGCATGACGTTAGTCGGGTGGAGCTGGCGGTATGGAAGAAGGAGATTTTGCACCAAAAATGACATTAGGCAGGTTAGAGTAAAAAACATTGACTCTAAGCAGATTAGTGTCATTTTATGGCTATAAACCTACCATGCCACGTGACTCCTTCCTTAGAAAAGGCAGGAGTCATGGCCAATACCCCAATGGCCAGCACAGGGGTCAAGGGTCCCTGGGAATGGCCATTGCACCCTGTGCCATGTATGGGGACCTATTTCAGTGCCCCCTATGGCACTTTAAAAAATAAAATTAAATACCTACCTGTACTTACCTGAACTTACCTGGGATGGGGTCCCCCATCCTTCGCAGTCCCTCTGGCATGTGTGGGGTTATCCCTGGGACCTGGGGCAGCACATGTTGGCTTATTCCATGGTGTTCCACCATGGAAGTAGGCGCAAAGGTCCCCTAACGCCTGCCCTGACCCAGGCGTTAAAAAATGGGGTAAAGTAAGCTTTGCACCATTTTTTGACCACTCCCGCGCCGGCATATGGGAAAATGGGGGTTGTGCTTCAAAAAATGGGTCAGGTCAGGTCTGAGGCAAAATTCAAGCCTCAAACCGGATTTGCACCATTTTATTTGACGCCCAACCTCCATTGACGTGACTCCTGTCTTAGCAAAGACAGGAGTCATGCCCCCTTGCCCAATGGCCATGCCCAGGGGACTTATGTCCCCTGGGCATGGTCATTGGGCATAGTGGCATGTAGGGGGGCCCAAATCAGGCCCCCCTATGCCACAAAAAAAATCTGAAAAAATACTTACCCGATCTTACCTTTACTTCCCTGGGATGGGTCCCTCCATCCTTGGGTGTCCTCCTGGGGTGGGCAAGGGTGGCAGGGGAGGGCACCTCTGGGCTCCTTCCGAGCCCACAGGTCCCTTAACGCCTGCCCTGACTCAGGCGTTAAAAAACGGCGCCCATCAGGGTGTGCGTAGTTGTTTAATGCCCACCCCCTCCTGTGCGTCAAAATGACGTCAGAGTATAAATATGGGGCACAGGCCTTAAAGTCATTTTTTGGAAGGGAACGCCTACCTTGCATATAATTAACGCAAGGCTGGTTCCCCCTTCCAAAAAGTGACGCACATGGTGGAATTTTGACGCCCGCGGGGTCGGACGTCAAAGTATAAATATGGGGCAGGGTTTGCGCCGATTGTGCGTCAAAATGTTTGACGCACATTCGGCGCAAACAGAGTATAAATATGCCCCTTAGGCCATAGATTACATTTTTTGCACGGGAACTACTACCTTGCATCTCATTAAGGCAAGGTAGGTTTCCACGTCTAAAAAATTACTTTAACTCCATAAATTTGGCGCTAGATGGGTCTAGCGCCAAAGTATAAATAAATATGGAGTTAGTTTTGCACCAAATTAGAGTAAAAAAAAGACGCTAATTTGGTGCAAACAGAGTATAAATATGCCCCTAAGTGTGTAATTCTCTGCATATGTAGAGTTCCACATGTGCCTGGGTAGACATTTCAGCCGCAATCCTTAAAGGCTTTTCCTCTTGATAGACCCAGCTCCCACCTCTATGTCACCTCGTTGATGAATGTATCAATGGCCTGCTAAATCGCCTCCCTGGTCAAGGGAATCCCAATGTTAGGCCAGCTAAGAACAAAACACCTTTGCATTTCAACTAGATTACCGTTTAGTGGACAGGATTCTCCATCAAAAACCCATCCTGTCCACCTTATTGAAACTGTATTATAGCCTATGGCTCTTGTAATCTGGCAGATGAAATGTCTGTCACGTTTTGGCAAAAGTATCCAATCCCCTAAACTTTAACTAAGGGTCCATATCTCCCCAGGTATGTCACTCTGTTGTCAATCAACACATTTCTTCCAATTCACATATAGGCATCTTCTGACAAAGTATTCTGGAAAGAATATTATAAGATAGAAACATAGGCCCTCATTACGACTCTGGCGGTGGGTGATAAATTGGCGGGAATACAGCCAACAGGCTGGCGGTAACTACCGCCAAATTATGACCATGGCAGTGATAACTCCCACAGACAGCCAATGTACCACACCAACCGCAAGGGCGGAAACCACACTCACCACAGCGGTAGCCACCAACAGCCAGGTGGAAGACAAAGTACCACCCACCATATTAAGACACTGCAAACCATCCCCTATTCTGGGGTGGTACCAATGCCAACAAAAGCCTGGCAGAAACAGATCCCAGAAGTGAAAGGACTCACCATTGGAGACACAGGGAAGAACTACGCCGCCATGGAATCCAAACTGCATGTGTTTCCATTATGTTTCACCTGGAACACCAATGCCAATGAAGATGACGATGGTGAGTACAGCCGCCTACCACACAAGGTAGAGAGGTAGGAAAACGAGAGTGACACACACACACACACGCACGACAGACACCCGACACCCACGCACACCATACACACAACCAGCTGCAGAGTAAAACCAATGGCACACGACACACGGCATGATAAAACAAAGACCAGATTTCGGAAGTACTGACAATGTATTAGCATAGCAAAATCCACCACACAAACCAAATATATACAAATTTTCATAAACGGCCAATGACCCGTCCAAAGTCATAAGGGCACACAAGGCCACAAGGCACAGTCCAAGGCCCAACTTGTATCCTGACACACCCTGAGAGAACACTGCAGGGGCATCAGTTTGCAAGAGGGCAGGCACCTCAGGGAGATTGGGGGGCGGCACCTCAGCCGAATACGGGAACTTCCCCACTGGTTATGGAGGGGGCACCATGCCCATGTCCCATTGCTGAGGAGTGCAAGGTCACAGTCTCTCAGCTGGCGACCATGCCCACTGGTTCTGGAGGGGGCTCCATGTCCATTTCTCTTTGCTGGGGAGTGCAAGGCCACAATCTGTGGAGTGGGTGACTTGCCTACCGGCTCTGGAGGTGGCTCCATTGCCATTTTCTTTGCTGGGGAGTGCAAGGCCACAGTCTCTGGAGTGGGTGACTTGCCCAATGGTTCTGGAGGGGGCTCCATGCCCATGTCCCATTGCTGGTGAGTGCAAGGCCACAGCCTCTGGAGTGGGTGACTTGCCCACTGGTTTTGGAGGGGGTTCCATGCCCATTTCCTTGTGCTGGGGAATGCAAGGTTACAGTCTCTGAGCTGGGGAACATGCCCACTGATTCTGGGGAGGGCTCCGTGCCCATTTCTCTTTGCTCTGGAGTGCAAGGCCACAGTCTCTGGAGTGAATGACTTGCCCACTGGTTCTGGAGGGGGCTCCATGCCCATTTCTCTTTGCTGGAGAGTGCAAGGCCACAGTCCCTGCAGTGGGTGACTTGCCCACTGGTTCTGGAGGGGGCTCCATGCCCATTTCTCTGTGCTGTGGAGTGCAAGGTCCCAGTCTCTGAGCTGGGGAATATGCCCACTGGTTCTGGAGGGGGCTCATTGTGCAGCAGTCCCTGGCGGGTGGCCTGCATGTCCTCTGCTGGCAGTGATAGCTTCACTGCCTTAGCTGGTGTGGAGTGCTGCTCTGTGGAAACAGGAGATGGTGTCTCCTGGGCTGCCTCTGCTGGCAGTGATTGCGGCACTGCCTCAGCTAATGTGGAGTGCTGCTCCATGGCAACAGGTGATCGTGCCTCCTGTCCTGCCTCTGCTGGCGGTGAGGGCTCCGTGACCACAGGTGGTGGTGGTGGTGTTGGTGGTTTCACCCTCCCACCCTGTGCTGGAGTTGAGTGTTTCATTCCCTCCATGGCAAGAGGTGTGGACTCCTTCCCCTTCCTGGCTGTAGGTTTTGTGGACTCCTTCCCCTTCCTGGCTGTAGTTGTTGTGGGCTCCTTCCCCTTCCTGGCTGTGGATGTTGTGGGTTCCTTCCCCTTTCTGGCTCTGGGTGATGTGGGCTCCTTCCCCTTCCTGGCTGTGGGTGTTGTGGGCTCCTTTCCCTTCCTGTGGGTGTTGTGGGCTCTTTTCCCTTCCTGGCTGTGGGTGTTGTGGGCTCCTTTCCCTTCCTGGCTGTGGGTGTTGTGGGCTCCTTCCCCTTTGTGGCTGTTGGAGTGGAATCCCTCACAGTCCAGCCTCCACGACTAGGAGGTGCCTCCACTGTCCCCGTGGACTGTTTGGCTGAGGTGCTGGGCTAGCTGGTTGATATCCTGGTTCTATGGACAGGACAGGGGGAGGGGCAGGGAAGTGGTCAAGTTGGACAAGGAAAGCTTTTTAGGGACAGGAGGAGGGAGGAGGGATGGGAGTGGAGGTTGAGGGAGTGGTTGTTGGACGTGTACGTCTGCTGGACTTGGGTGCTGGTACATGGGCAGTGTGCGTGTGTGAGGTGGATGGCTGTTGGGTGTCTGAGTGCTTGCGTTTGTGTCCTTTAGGAGGGAGAGGACAGACACCATGGAAGAGGACACAGGGGACAAGTGGATGGATGTTGTGGAGGTGTCTGCCAGTGAGGTGTGTCCTGCTTGGTGTGGTGATGCTGGTGGTGGATGTTGAGGTAGTGCATGCAGTTGTGAGTGTGGATGTGACTGGGAGGGAGGAGGAGGAGGAGGAGGAGGGGGAGACAGTGGAGGTAGTGGATGTGGTTGTGTCTGCAACTGTCTGGTGTTTGTGTGAGTGCTTGTTGGATGAAGTGTGGTGCTTGTGTCTGCCTGTGCCACTCTTGGGTGTTGTCTTGTGTGCATGCTCATCTGTAGGTGGCCTGGGATGGGTTGGGGTTGAGGAGAATGGGACTGGAAAATGGTAGTTGGAGGGGGGACAGTAACAACAGGGACAATGGCTGCCATCAGAGAGGAGGCCAGAGCCTGAATCGATCTCTGTTGGGCCGCCAATACACTGTGAATGCCCTCCAGGAATGCATTGCATTGCTGCATCTGGGATGCCAGCCCTTGGATGGCATTCACAATGGTTGATTGCCCTACAAAGACGGATCTCAGGAGGTCAATAGCCTCCTCGCTCAGGGCAGCAGGGCTCACTGGGGCAGGGCCTGAGGTGCCTGGGACGAAGGAGATGCCTACCCTCCTGGGTGAGCGGGCATGGGCAACTCGCTGAGGGGCTACTGGGAGGGCGGTGCTGGTACAGGGGGTGGCGGCTGTACCTGCAGCTGGGTTGGTCACAGAGGTGTCTGCCACCACCAGGGAGCTCCCATCCGAGGAGGTATCTGAGTCTTTGTTGTCTCCTCCAGTCTCCACCATGGTGCTCCCCTCGCCCTCCGTCCCACTGGTTCTCTCGGCGTCGGTGGCCTTTGCCTTCTGGGTCCTATGGGATGCAGCTCCCTCTGTCGCCGGTGCCCCTGCTCCTCTGCCAGATGATGCTAATTCACACAAGGACAGGATAACAAAACAAGAAAGGGGGGAAGACAAAGGATACACTTGTTCA